>NC_132888.1:17349132-17666989 GCF_030463535.1 Salminus brasiliensis | reverse complement strand
CCTCCCTCCTCCTGCGATCAGCACGCGACCGTAAATGAGGCCCTGTATTATTATTTTGTTGCTAACGACTGAGGTATGACCTAAGACTCTAACATATTTTTTGCTAAATGACTATAACGTGCTTTTCTAAAAGTGCTTTTGGCTTCAAGTGTTGGCTCACATGGGCAGCATGTGTGAGTGTACACTGTCGTTTGCCAGTCTAACCTATGGCACCTCTGTATGCCAACACATCTGGATTTCTGACGGCATACCCACCGGTTAAATACGCCCAGGCTATTCTTAATCCTGGATGTTTCACTTACGTGGAATGCCTCTTGATCTTGTGCCCTGAGATCTATATTTGGTCTGACGTTTAGGTTTTGTCTGGATCTGGTGATGGCGTTCCACATAGGCAGACGGACATATTTCCACAGGCATCCGTTTTAGACATGTTTATATGTATAGAATGTGTGGCACCAACACAGTAACTACAGTACTGTAAAGTCAATTTAATGCACTACTTTTGTTCAATGTGAAAAGATTTGACTGGGCTCCAGATCTCTGTTAGCAATGGCCTACAAGGCAATGCCTGCAGTGCTCAATGCTGCAAGGCCTTCAAGTCATAAATAAAAACTCCACACCTGGTTGTGTATGTCAGTTTTAAGTTTTATAGGCACCTATTTGAATGTGTTACTCAGTGTTTCTTTACTCAGCCTTTCCTTCACTGTGTATGTGCGTACATGTGTGTTTGTGTTTGTGTGTATGCATGTGTGGTTGTGATATGCATGACATTTTAAGCCTGGCTGTGGAGTCTCCCGGCCTGGTGCCAGCACCCTCACAATGGAACAGAGCATTTAATCTCCTGCTGTAGCCCTGCCTGGATCTCCATGTCCAGCACAGATTCCTGGCAGAAGAGGAAGAATAGAACAAAAAGTTGTGGCTGTGGCTATTAATACAGAGGGGTGAAGTGCACAGCCTGTGTGTGTGTGTGTGTGTGTGCTGCCCTTCAGCAAAGTGTTATCAAAAATCCTAGAAAATTACCTCTATGCTGGTTTTAATTATAGGACCTCACTTAAGAAAAACTCTCTAATACCCCAAAGGAACTTACAGCAAGCCAACATCACGTCATGCATTGTGAGTTATTCCAGGCTAGATATATCTCCTTGACATCCAGGCTCGCGTTTTCTGCTGATCTGCTCCATCTCTAGGTCTGCTAGCGTGGCTGTCAGATGAAAACCTCAGCTTTTTACATCAGCAAAAAATATTTGCTTTTTATATCCCCTCATGTTGTGTAGTTCATGAAGTTCATGAAACAGAAAAGAGAGTAGAAAGGGGGTAAAATTACTATTCTTGTTGCAGGGCTGGGCAATATGATAATAATTTATCCTATTATGAATGTTTTTATGAAAAGACACTGACCAGCTGCACATTTCACAACAGTGAGTGCAATTAGTCCTGTTTAATTTAACAGATCAAGTGCAGCACATTTAAAATATATATCACTGTATCAATTATAACAAGTATCATTGAAACAAGTATTTCAATAGCAATGGTGATAACTATGGTGTATCCTTGTGTTGAGTTGGATAATAATGGAATTCATTATGTAATCAGGACACAAAATAAACCCCTGTAACTGTAATCTGTTACAATTAAAGGTAAGTACATTTTAAAAATAGGGCGATTACTAGCAGGATTACATTACAGGCTTAATAGGGTCACTATTCTTGAGCTAGTGTGTGTTTGTGAGATTTTTTAAATCATTTTATTGAATTTTCCAGTAGGACAACAGCTCATTGTTTTTCGAGGAAGGCATACATGTATAATATAATGACAAATGATGAATCTGTTCTAAAGCATTTGATACAGAATATAAAGGAAATGGAAAAGAAAAAAGAGGTTTGTGAGATGCTGCTGTTGCTGATTTTCTTCATGACTTTGTCTTTCTTTTTTAATCACTCACACAGAGCTAGTTGAATGTAACAGTGAGATGGCTTGATATTTGGTGTGGACACACAGGATGATTTTATGTAATTTAAATGTTTTTTAAAAAGGTTTTTCTTTTGTCTTTATTTAAATATCTGGCTTTAAAAAGCTGTCCAAACATAACTGAAAGTAATCAGATTACATTACTTTAATATAGTAATCCTTTGGATTACGTTACAGTTACACTTTTTAATAGGTAATCAATAATCTGTAATGGAATACATTTTGAAAAGAATCCCTGTAACCCTGTCTATCGCTATGCAATATTTTCACCACACCACCCACCCTTATCTTGATGCATTAACCATAAAGTTAACTATATCAACTATATCTAAGTTAACTATATTAACTATAAGTCATGTTGGACCAAACAACATTCTTCTTTTAATATCTTACTTTAAAATGTACATTTAAGAGCCAAAATCTTCTATTAGTAGTGATGTGTGTAATACATATGACATAATGTAAAGATACACACAACTGCCCGATTCAAATGATTTCAGAAGGTCAAAAAAGTTAAAATGGACATACAAGGGTTTTGCGTGACAGCGACGAAACAGGACATGTGTGACCCTGCATCATGACATTGTATAAAACCTGACGTGTGTTTGTATGTGTGTAAGTTTGAGAGAGAGAAAGAGAGAGAGAGAGAGGGAGAGAGAGAAAGAGAGAGAAAAGAGAGAGAGAGAGAGAGAGAGAGAGAGAGAGAGAGAGAGAGAGAGAGCAAGCAGTGGGTGAGGGGCTTTAGGGAAAGGCATTCGGCCGCTCCCATGCTGCCCCTGGCTGTCCTAATTACTTCCAGGCAATGCCATGTATTTTCATCTCCGTGGTTACAGGTTAATAATTCTCTGTTTATGGGGTGACCTCACTGGCCTCCAGACCTATTGTTCCTCCCCACCATGAAGGTGTGTGTGTATGTGTGTGCGTGTGCATACTCTCGCAGAGACCAGTATTCAGGCAGGCATGCTGGGCTTTGGCTGTATTAACAGCCTGAGCTCAGCATTAGCCTGATATACACTACTGTTTAAATATTTATTATGGCTGTTTTCATAAATTATAAATGGTGTAGCTGCACGTATAAAATGACCCTGATATCATTTCTAGTGCTCTATTACAATTTGTGGGTTTTAACAGAGGATGTAACCGGAAATTACTATAAATAATAAAATAATGTGTACTATTTAGCATTAATTTTTTTTGTTTGTTTCCAAGAAGTTGAAACATTAGGTAAAAGAATCTGAAAAGTGATTCTAATCCTTTTTAACAGCATCACAGGGCTTTGCACATTTTTTTTACATTTACTTAACAGGAAGAATGGGGGCTTTCTGTGAGAACTGGACTTCCTGGCACTTCCTCCAGTCATTGTGCTTCCACCATATATCTTGTGTTTGCCCTTGCGTCTGCCGACGGGGCCAGAGGGCAAGGCTGGGCTGAGATTTTCTGCAGCTGGTGGTTTGTAACCCTAAACCAGACTAAGGCTCTTAGATCTTGGATGCCAACTGCTGTGCATTCGTGGAAAGATGGCCTGACCTCCCCCCACCCCTTTCCAACCCCCCTCAATCCAGTGTCCTAAGCCCCGGGCATTCTGCCTGACCCTCGGCCCTATCCCACCCGTCTGCAGGGAGAGGAGCCATACATCCTGCCACGGTGGTCATCACTGACCCCCTAAAATATCAAAGCTGAGCGCCGTCACTGCATGGTCACACGCACTTAAAACACTCACAGCTTTTCACAAACCCAAATGTCTTAAATCAGCCAAGACATGTTGTGCTTGTTGTCTTTGGTGTCCGCTTCTTTAGTTTTGGGCTGAACCCACAATACTAATGTAGCTAAAGAGTAAAGGAAGCCTGTAACCACCAGTTTAGCACTGCATGGAAAAGCTTTTACACCACTGTCATAAATACCAATCACAATTTCTCCTCCTCACTAAAATGAATGTACACATGCAGTACACACCAGTTCATAAAAGCCACCCAAGCTCTGCCGAGAGTTCCAAAATCTGCTGTTAGATCTGCAAAGGGGGACCCACTCCATACTAATGTCTATGGATTTACAATGGGATGTCATGAGAGCTCCTGTAGGTGTGATGTATAGGTGTCCCAATACTTTTGTCCATATAGTGCATGTTTACAACAGGGTTACCAGAAGTATAATGGAAATGTCATGTGTTGACGGGCATTTGGGGTCGTCATCTGGTCGTCGTCTGGTGTTTGATCGTGATTTGGTCACTGGGGACACATTTTAGTGTAAAGTGTGAACAGAGTCTGGTCAAATGATACTCAGATACAATCCGGATATGAAACACATGTTAAAGTGAAGGTGTTAAAAAAGCTCACAGTAGGATGATAGCTATACAAATGGACAAAAGATGTGTTATATCCCTAAATATAGAAGTAGCAGCCATATTCAGCCACAGTCCTAAATTAGATCAGTGCTTTTGTCAATGTGTACAGATACCTGGATTCTCATTTACTGGCTGATGGCTTTGCAGAGCTTTTCATGTTCATACCATAGTTTGCCTCCCTGATACCTTGTCATTTCCCAGCTAAAAAGTATGTTTGTGGTTTATGTGCATGTTTCTGCATGTTGCTTTATGCTAACAGAGAATACATCTCTGTAGCTTGTCTACAGACCATTTGGTAATTTACAGATTATCAGCAGTGTTAAGGGTAGGACTGGGGCCAGAGGTATGGTTGTGTTTAGAGTTTGGTCACGCATCACATATAGAGTTTAAGATTAAGGTCAGAGTGAGCGTTAGGTTGAACATGAGGTGAGCATGAACTGAAATTACATTGTATTTAATAGAGATTAGTGAAATGTGAGATGAAGGCAAGGTGAGCATCTACAAAGCTCCTGCAGTGAACCTCCCCACATGGGAATGCGTGTCTCTCAGTGAGAAGCTGCATACTCTAGGCTCTCGCTGAGATAGCTGGCTGTTCAAAGCCTCTCTCCAGGCTGCCTCCGCATAGCTCCTTCCACTAGAGAGAGAAATTGCAGGCTTTGGGCCCTTTGAAGAACAGGTGTTTGGGCCTCTTTCCCCACACGGATGCAAGTTCCAGAAGGAAATTACAGAGCAAAGACCCTCGCAGGCCCCTGTGATAGGAGTGTCTTCTCGCTGTCTGTCTAAGTAGGCTGCTTTATGAGCTCCCACTGATCCCAAGATCCCAAGATCCCACTGACTTTCCATTCACGGCAACAAGAGGGACACTAAAAGCCGAATTACTGCTGGCCAGAACTGTCCCACAAACTCTACGTCGCATTTCATTCTTATTCCATTCATGCTGAAGTATGAATCATCTCCGCTTCTGAGATTTATGTCTTCCATAACCTTCACTGCACTCATTTGGAGATCAGGCCTTGCGCTCCACAAGCCAGCCCAGACCTTTATGCAGTGGAAAAAACGAATAGTGGTATCACTGCAGCTTATTTATACCAAAACAGGGCTCTGTGGGAGCTCGCTATGTGTGGACCTGCATTTGTGGCACTACATACATATACAGGGTTCGAGTGACAGGGGTTGGAATAACCCTGATTCAAGCCTCCCGAGTTCCTTCACATGCTGTTCATTGTAGCCAGTGTTCCATTCCACCAGCCTAAAGTTCTGCAAAGCTCAAATGTCAGATGCCAGAATATCCCCTCAGATATGTCTAAGATCACAGCCTCCCCCAGGTCCTTCACCAAGCCGGGCATTCTGCTTCGGTCGACCTTTCCTCAGACCGGCTTTGGAGCATAAGCTGAATAGTTTTCTGTTTCCCCTGCCAGTTCCATGCCTTCTCAAACACAGAATGGTGCAGACTCAGTTAGGACTCTCAGTTAGGTTCTCATTGTACTTGCCACAAAGACTGATAGGAGAATATGTCCAACATGAGCTTGTGATAATCCGCAAAAAAATCCTCTTGTTTGCACCCCAACATTTTCAGGCAGCCAGCCAACATAGGGGAATTCTCGGCGGGCTCACATGGGACAGCTTTGACATTTAAACTCACATGAAAGCCTTTCACTGAGGGGAGCCCATTGTCTCACTTGGCACTGATTGTTCCTGTTCATTTTCTTGGGGTTGTACAACACATAGGAGTGTGTTTTTTTCTTGGTGCTTTTTTCCACTTAAGGTGAAGAAGCCATTTTGCACTTAGGTAGGTCAAAACAAGAGGGCTGAGAAGCCACTAAGACCCTGGTTCCATTAGTTTCCTCTCATAGAACCAGGGTGTTTGTCTTTGACTGATTAGGTTGGAGGGTTTCACTCTGCACATGCAAAGAGCTGAAAGAAGCACAGGGTTCCTGTGTTCCTGCAGTTCCTAAAGGCAATTGCACAGTGGCCCAGTTTCCGTCAAGAAAGGATGGAGCAGCAAACTATTAGATAGTTTTTTTCTACGTTTTTTTCTTTTTCCAAATGGATACACAACTGAACTGGTGCTTTTCTGACTTGTATTTGGGTAAGCACATCAAAATCTGGAGTTGTGCCTATTTGCTAGAACTGTGCTGCTTCTGGGACACACTCTAAACTATATAACCTGTTAACATGGGAAGCTGAAAGCTAAATGTTCTGCAAGATGTTGATGCAATGTGTGTAAAAACGACCTCAGGGGCGACCAGAGTCCGAGAGAGCGCAATTGGCTTTCTCCCCTCATCACTCTAAAAGCAATATTGGCCAGCATAGGCTGGTGTGGCGGAGATGGGAACCTGACACGTCAAAAGAAGACATGTTAAATCTTTACCCTCATAGTGTCTGGAGCATTGCTAGTGCCAAGGGAGCTACGAATGGGTGGGTTAATCAGCAGTACCAAAATAGGAGAAAAAAGAAATCATTCAACTAACAAATACAATAAAAACAACAACATCAGGAACATTTCTAGAACATATCTAGAACTTTTAGAAGGCACTTCCAATTATGCTGGTGGTTACAATGATTCATTAGGCCTTCAGTCCAGCTCTTGAAGGCCTAAACAATAGGAGAACTCACTTGACTGAACTGACCAAGATCTAAATCCAGGTCATAATTCTTATGTTTCCAATCAAAACTCATGTAAAAAGTATTGCTACAACAGCAATAATGGTTCTATTAAATAAAAATTACTAAACATTATAGACATGTATCCTGTCTAGTTTCCAGCAAACATTTAACCTTCTCTGAAGGCCTAGAAGGCCCCAAGGGTTCCCACTGTTCCAACACCAGCATCTTGATGTTGGCAGCTGGATTTATACTCATCTAGGATAAAAACTGAAAGGCCAAATGGACCAGTGTGAAATTGGGGAGACCATTTTTAAAGCTCCCAACAAAAACACACTGGAACATGAAGCGAGCTTTTGATTTTGTGGAGTTTGTGGGAGAACACTGAATTCAAGTGCTCTGGATTTTTAAGCCATGTCCATCACACCACCCTCACTGTATCTCTGTGAATCATCTGGAGACAAGAGCAGGATTGTTCCCTGCGGGTTAGAGGGTGATTGTACTGAAATCTCTGGAGGAGCAGGAGAGTCTCTTCGTAGGGCTTTCCTTGTCTAATATCTCACCTCCCTGCTTCCTGCACATATTTTATTGCTCCCTGGTGCTCATGTGATGACGCACTCTCAGAAACAGGGGGATTTGTTGTTCCTGGAGGAGAGACACAACACTTAGAGAGAGCTGTGTGTGTGTCAGTGTCAGAGGGTATGTGTGCTAGGTACATTTGTATTCACCTTTAGCTTGCTCATACTGTATTTGATGAATGTGATGTGAACATAAGAGGTCATTCCATCAAAATACACAAGATAGGCAGGAAACTGGTGTTAGAGTGAGGATCTGGGGGCCTGGTGTTAAAGTGAGGACCTGGAGGCCTGGTCTTGGAGTCCTGCTGTCAAAGTGAGGACCTGGAGGCTTGGGGTCAAAGTGAGGACCTGCAGACCTGGTCTGGGTGTCATGCTGTCAAAGTGAGGAACTGGAGTGCTGGAGGACCTTGACAATTATAAGAAAACCTGAATCATGAAGAGGACTAAACTTTGCAATTGAATTATAGGATCAGATGTAACATGGCCTTGCATGGCGAGGTGAGGGTCTACTATCTCTAACTATCTCTGCTGACCTGAGAGGCTACTCTGGACTGGGCACGTGTCAGCAGTGCTCCCTCCGAGAGAAACGCAGCATGACTCATCACTCCCACCCTAAAAGTTTCCAAGACTGGAGCCCTGCCATGTCGATGTGGGCCTGGGCCCGGAGAGCTGCGTGTTCCGCAGGAGAACCGGAGCTGCATGATTTTCATGGTTAAGCGGTGGATTCTGCCTCCCCCTGTCTCCCAGTGGGACGGCCAGCTGCTTGAGCCCCTCGCCTCTCCGAAACGCAAACCCCTCCAGCATTCCTCCAGGCTGACGTCACCTGGCCTTCTCCTCCACTGGCTCAATTACCCCCTCCGTATCTCACTCTCAGGAATTCACTTTTCTTTTTTACTGCAGCCGCATGTAGCAATACGCGGCTCATTTTTATATTCCTGGCGCATGATTACATGCTCAGTTTTTACATCCCCCTGCGTCTGTTTGTGCTTGTCCGTGCCTGCGAAAGGGTGCAAATGGGGAAATAACACGTTCCCCGAAAAGCTGAAAGTAAATTTCAACGTTAGTCAGGCCAGCCATATAGTGATGAGTGAGGTTTGGCATGTGTCAGGTATCCATCAGTCTTCTGGGAATGGGCATGATTAAGCACTTAGATTAGTCATAGTGACTGATGCCTGAGCACACGATGCTGATGAAATCAGAACCAGGTTTATTCCTTCTATACAACTCAAGAAAGGAACCTCACGACTTTTCCTGCTGGAGATCTAAAAGAGGCCTACATAATTTCCATTTGGCAGTTGGGGTCTTTGGAAAAAGGGCAGGCCTGTAACCTTTATGTGCTGCAGACTCACCAGCCTCAAGGCCATTGATATCAACAGGGTCTATTTCTGCTGTGTTGGCAGCAGCAGATGGTTCTGTATTTGGGGCACACTGAAGAGTGCATGAGAGTAGCTATTAGGGGGTTAAAGTAGACAGGATGGATATCCACTATAGTGATAAAAGGAGGCTGGTGGTGATAGTGGCAGATAGTGGCAGCACTAGTGGTCCTGATTGGGAAGGCATAAATCTGGTTGTCAGGATGGACTGATTAGATTACATCAATCACCCATCCTTTGAAGTGTTGCAGGAGATCAGATCCCTGTTCTGGAGAACTTGGAGCCTCAGAGGAATAAAAGGCTCTTTCATTTCACTGATCATTGGATAATTACATCAGAAGTCATGTGTTACTTACTCCATTCAGGCGTTTCTTCTTAGTGAAACTGCATTCAGACTGTGAATAACAAAGGAATTCTTCTAATGGGGATTCACTCCGATGCACAACCATGATTTGGGAGGCCCCTATATTCATAACCCTTTACAACAATGACTGTATGGCATGTAAACTCAATGACTTTGTCATGAAAGTATGTAAGATCCAAGATCTGATCAAAAAACACCATGTATCGATACTAGGCTGATGTGCTCATCGCAGTGTTGCCAGACAGGCGCATGGCACAGACTCAGGCAGCTGTCTGGGCCTGTTGACGGGGAGATGAGCCAAGAGAGCGTGGCAGGCTCAGTATTTACGTATCCAAATGACCTAGGGCAAAAATATCCTTCCAAACAAAACAGGGTAACAAGATAAATGAATGAATAATAACCCACATGTTAACTAGGCAAATTTAATGGTCAGGTACATTTTTGTCAAACTTGCCTGTCAGGCATTTAGGCATGTATTTATAATGAGTGCTGTGTCTTGCAGAGTATCGAGCGTGAGGAACCCATTGAGGTGGATCCAGCTCCAGCCCCATCTGGACTTGAGAATGGACACACATCCACAGCAGGTAATACTCCACGAATTATGTCCAACTGTCTCTACACACTTTCTAAATGGTTTTTGGATTGGACCTTAATTGGTGTAGATCCTTTTGGTGTGAGAGTTAAAAATGGGTTTATTACTCACAAATGGTAATAACCTTTTTGACACCTCGCATCTATCTCCTCAGAAAACTCCACGGTGCCTTTAAGAGAGAGTCCTCCACCCATCGGGGTGTCACAGCGAAACTCTTCCCCAGTATCTTTGGCGATGCCACACCTGCCGATCACTGCAACCACCAAAGTAGCAGACTCTCCAGCCCTAAAGGGCCCTGAGTCACCAAGTAGTCCCATGCAATCAACCCCCTCAAATGTAACAGATACACAGCCACCAACAGACGATCAGACAGTCACCAGTGACAACCAGCCACAACTTGAGTCTCCCATTCATGCAGGTACATGTGTCACCGTCACTCATCACAACGTACACATGTAGCGATCAACTTCTGTAGCGTTTTCTTTTCTTCTAACTCTGTGTGCCTGCTTCTTTCTTGTAGTATCTTCAGTGAAAACATGGACTCCAAGTCCTGTAAGGACAATGGGCTCTCCACGGCTCAACGGTAAAGCCAGTGCTTTTTTACTTCCTTTCTTTTCTCATGAAGATCTGAGAGAACTGCACTAAATGTATAAACCACTAGTCTTGTCCTTCTGTCAGTGGTGAACCATCACTATTAGAGCCAGGCCTTTAGTTCAGGCCGTAAACCTGAACCTGTTTACTGCTGAGATGATGTGTGCTAGCACTCCTAGAGGGTTTCTCATACTATGAGGTTTCTTACCTTCTATTGGAAATCAAAATGTGATTGGTTTATAGCTCTGTCACTTACTATTTTTGTTAGTAGCCTAACACACATTACTAGTTAAAAGTTTAGGCAGACCTGGTCGAATGTGTGCTGATCCTTATCTTGAAAACATTTGATCCAAATGCTAGGGTGACCATATTTTTGTTTTCAAAAACGTGAACATTGGGGAAACATAGGTATCCACCGTAGTTAGGATGGCATGTCTGGGGGGGTTTCAAGTAGGCCTAAGTTTTAGGGCCGTGGCAATGTGTATGTGTGAGGGTGGAAGTACCTCTCAAACCATTCAGCTAGAGTATGTTAATGTAGATTAATACATACACATTTACTTGTTTAGGAAGACCAATAAATAGCCCTGATAGCCTATATGACCAAACCATCTCCTTTCAGTTCAACATACAGCTTATACATACATACATACAAAGCAATTAATCGAAAATGAATTAAAACAGACACTCAGAACTGATCCTGCCCATGTTAAGCATTTAAAATGTTAAAATTCTGTTAGGACCTTTTCCACTGTGTGGTAATGAACTGTCCCTTAGAAACATACTTGCGTAAGATAATGATCATTTGGATCAAATGTTTCTGATATGTTAAGATAATGATCAGCCCATATTTAACCAGGTGTGTACCAGTATGTACTGTATAAGGCATTCAGTCCAGCTCCTGAAGGCCTAACCAATTGTATCTTGAAGCTTGGTAGCTTGTATATACATGAATAACACAAAAACAAAATCTGATTATTAGTCTTCTGTGTTGAACCAAAAATCGAATTGTATTGAATGAATCAAATTAATATTAGCAAATATTACAGATGTATTTTGTTCAGGCCCAGGTTCAGGTTCAGGTTCTTAGAGTCCACCACTTGCTCCTGTTCGTGACTTGATTCAGTGTAGTTGTTTATTAATTAGACTTCAAGAGCAAAGCCACTAAATGACGTGTAATAGATGCATGTGAAGAAGGCAGATTTGACTCCATCCCACACTAAAGCCAGTGCATATTCATCTGCAGAGAAAGTGCCTTCGTCCGCACCATCCAAGTCCGTGGCTTATTCCAGTTACTCAGGCCTCAACCAGCTCAACACAGACAGGTTGGTCTATTCAAATGACTGTTTACAAGATAGTCAAATGCTATAATCACTTTTGGACAACAAGGCAAACACCATGCTCCAGTGCAGAGAACCATAATCCCACTAAAGAACTGAAGCATCTAATGGGACCACAATAAAGCTTTACTGTTGCTTACACTGCTTTGCCTCTGTGTATCAGGAATGTGGATATTCCGGGAGAACTGTCTTTTGGCAGGGGCATCGAGCGCAGACGGGAACTTGTGAGGTCACAGACTCTCCCTCGCAGTATTGGAGCCCAGACTCGCCGGTCCATTTTTGAGCGGCTGGATTCTGAAAACAACAGGTAGATTTTTTTGGATGGGGGTTTTGTAATTCTTCCCAATAATTCTTTTCTCTGACTGCATGCACACTTTCCTTATTATTCACTGCATTTTATTGTTCTTGTCTTGGCTCACTGTCGCTCAGTCGGCCCAAACCTGTGGACTCCAAGCCCAAGCTGAAACGCTCTCAGAGCTTTGGGGTGTCCAGCGCAAGCAGCATCAAGCAGATTCTATTAGAATGGTGTCGCTCCAAAACCATTGGATATCAGGTGAGGCATTGAACTAACCTTTTGGATCTGATTTGACATTGTAGTAGAGAGAGAATGGGCAGAACTGTTCACTCTTAAAAATAAAGGTGCTTCAGATGGTTCTTTGAGCAAGGCCATATAGGAACCATGATTGTAGTAGAGATGTTTGAGTGGGAAGAACTATTACATTGGCAAAGTACCTTTACATCAATGGACGGGTCTTTTGACCTCTAAAAGGTTCTTCACACTTACTCTTATCTGTATTGCAAACATGGAACTAATTAGAAACAACTTTATTTTAAGTGTCTTGTTTTTCCTGTCTGCTCACTTAAAGGTGGGGAACCACAATCCGCAAGGACTGACAGATATGCCAGCAAAACAATGCAAGATGCCACACAGTTCATTAAGAGAAACTCAGACATAGTTTATAAGCAGCTGAGGTCTTGTGGGGCCACATTGAGAAATGTGTGAAGAGGAAATGAGAAGATATGGCCTTGTAGAGAATATCACACTGTTTACTTGCCATACTTTGCTCTGTTGTTTTACATGATTTAAAGGAACTGCTTCCCACACATTCTTCACTGCTGTCCACAGACCTATACAACAGCTGCATCTGCTCCTCATTATTTCACAACGTAGCCCCTCAGGATCTCAATGGGTTTTAAATTGTGAATCATGAACTGTGTAGCATCTTGCATTGTCTTGTTGCAATCATTTAAACCCAGTCATTTGCTGCGGTTTGCCTTCTTTTTAATGAACAGACAGGAAAACACATCCAAAACAGCTGCTCAACATCTGCATGCCTGCAAAACAGGGGTTCGAGAAGTGGGTTTGGGGCCAGAAGGTTGCTAGAAGGTTCAATCCCCTGTACTGGCAGCCTGTCTACTGATTTTCCTGATTCTCTTCTTACTATTAACTACAGTTTAGTGCTGAATTTACTATGAACTGGCAAAGTCCAGTTTTCCTCAGTTGGATTTAACTTGGGTGGGACTTGGGTGGACATCAGGTAGGCCAAAGAACCAGTCAGATCTGGCAATACATTTATATCACCTACCTTGATTCCTAACCTGCTTCCCCCAGCACATAGCAAGGCCCGTAAACACAGCAACACCTGTGTTAATCAACAGAGGTTTGCCGGTCATACCGACTACACACTTGCTCGGTTAACATACACTCCTGTGATGTCTTTCCGTGATTATTCTCAAAAACAGCATGGAAATGTTCGGTTTTGACGGACGTGCTTCTAAAAATGTAACTTCTATCTTGTCACATGACCTCAGAGTAACATATCTGCCTGTAAATTCAGAGCGTGGTGATTTATGTAGACATGGCTGCACCGACAAGGCTGGAGTTATTCTCCAGCTTCTTACTGGAATTTTCTGTTCCTCCTTAAATGGTGCAGAACTTACAGACTGGAGGCAGACTTCAGTTATATGCTGCAATATTAGACATTAAACATGTTAAATCAGCCAGATCTTGTGAAAGTCTCACCACTTTATTTAGACATGAAAGAAATGGCTGTCATAATATAAAATACCACCGGCTTCATGATCTGATCTTGATTTTAATGCTATTTTGATGCCATTACTGATCTGATATATACTGATCAGAGTTCTCAGTGGGCTACAGTTTGTGATTTAGAGCATTAAAGAGTGTGATTAAACTGCAATAATATATAAATATATGTTGAATATAACATTGGTAGATGCTTATTCTGTGGCATATCTTTAAAATACATTAGTATTTTCTGAGATTTAAAACCAAGAGACAGGGGCTTTAATCTTAATCTTTTTGACAGCTAGAGTATTTAAAGGAAACTGAATCTGTGGCTATTTTTGAGCTGGGGTTCAGCGAAACCTTCAGTGCCAGTAGCATCATCACTTTGTGAACAGGTTCAGAGTTTTGGTCCTGAGATTGAAATATGATTCACAGACTCTGATTATGATTCTACAGATGAATGGTTAAGTGAACTGTGTTATACCTGACGTTTTTAAATGTTTGATGGGGAGTGAATGGGTTGAACTATACACAAGTCCTCTCTTGTCTCCTTCACAGCTGTGTCAGTCATTCCATGTGGCTTTCGTTAAAGACAGTGCTGTCATGGTCAAGGCAAATCTAGAAAAGTAGAACAACATATGAATACAAAGCACCAGAGCATCAAATTCATTACGGATTTGACGGTGTTGATTTTCATACTGACAGATGGGCTTTTATTTCGCCAGCAGTGGATGAGGACATAAACGCGATTAAATTACAGAGCCTAAGAGGCACGAGGGAAGCCACAGACTATTACGACATATCCAGTCTGCCTTCAGCTTTGGAACAGAGTTCAAGAGGATGAGTAAAAGTTACGAAAACCACCGTTTTGTCTTTGGTGAGATGACTAAGACAGTCATGCTCATTTTTAACAGATAACATCAACACAAAATAAAGTTCAGCCAGCTTTTTAATGTGCTTTGGATTATAGTTAGTTAACAGCCCAACAACAGGGCTGGGTTTCCCGAAATCACACTGAACACTTAGCACTCTCTCTACCAGTTAAGATGACCATGATGGGGGTAAAGACCCAGTTCACACCCACTCACTGTGACTGATTTTGGCCACACACGTTTACCCTTGGTAGTCCAGTGGACTAAGGTGCTGCCACTATGATCCGTGGATTGGTTGTTCGAATCCTGGGTCATGCTGCTTGCTGTCAGCAGCTGGAGTCAATTGGTGCTCTCAGGGGTGGGTTGATGGCACTTCCTCCCCACGTTACTTCTAGTGTGATGTTGGTCAGCACAGGTGTCTGTTGGCTGTTGTATCGAAGTTAGGGGGAACCATACTTTCCTCTAAGTGCCCTGGCTGCTTAGCAGTGCTGCGATCAGCAGCAGTTTGAAAAGAGGCAGTGGCTGATTTCAAATGCCTCAGAGGACACGTGCTAGTCTTCATCCTACTAGTGTTGAGGGGCATTAGAGAATTGACCTTCTAGAAAATGTGTTAAAATTAAAAACAAATTATATATATTTTAAAAAACACTATGGGACATGAGGAACATGCAACTTCGCTCGTAGCAACAGCAATTATTACTGGTGTTTTGGTTGTACGGGGACTGGTTTTGGTTGTGGAATGCATCTTGGACAGACGGCTGCATTTACACTGCTATAATATGGCTCAAATGCGTCTCAGACCACCCCCTGCAGTGGTTTGAGGAATCGGATTTGTACATGTCTTGAGTCTTGAGTGAGTCTTGGGTTTATGTGGTTTGGATCTCCAATCCAGATATAATCCCAATACTCAAAACTCAGAGGTCACCATGTATAAATGGGGCCTACAATGCAATTGGGAAACTGGGCCCAGAGAAAACAAGTCGATGGCTTGGATGGATTTTTTTGGTGATTCTAAATGCTGGTCCTGGAGAACTGCATGTTGCCACTGGCACGCAAAACCTTACATCTCCAAAATGTCAACTTTACAAGAGAAGGAAAAAACCTCTCTTAACTTTTAATAGAAGTCAGTAAAAAAGAACTTTATCCCAATTCATTTTGTATTTGTCCATTCATCCTGATTTTATTGGCACGATGTAAAGAGCAACTGGTAGTGTCATATTATGCCAGTGAGTTAAATAACAAGGTTTTTGTGTGACGTCGACAATTTGTTCTGCTTTCTTTGCTGTAACACGTCCACCTTCACCTCATGAACAGCTTGTTAAGTCACTGGAAGAGTTGAGTAAAGTGTATTAGAGCAGGAAAAACACCAATATCTACAATCCAGAGGCAGGGCTGGGAACCACCAGGCTAGTTAAATATCCTCAACGCCTTCTTTCATTCTCCTCCAGAACATTGATATCCAGAACTTCTCCTCCAGTTGGAGTGACGGCATGGCCTTCTGCGCCTTGGTCCACTCCTTCTTCCCCACCGAGTTCGACTACAACGCCCTGTCCCCTGCTGAACGCAAGCACAACTTCGAACTGGCCTTCAGCACTGCAGAGTAAGTAGCAACACGTACACTCTTCAGCTTTTACCATGTTAACGTATTTGCTTGTGCTGCAGCCTCCTCCATCATCTGGAAGGCATTACGTAGCGCCTCTATGCTCGAATTCACCAAGGATAAAACCTACAGCTCCACATATACTCCTAATGAACCTTGTGAACTATGGAACAGGCTTTGGTTCTCAGAAGAAAAAAAGCAAACACATCATCTGCCTGAAATTTCATTCGTTACATGGTGTTAAAAGGCTAAATGAAGTGAAGACTGAGTGATGAGAATGTTGACCTGAGCACAATCCTCAGGCTGCTCTTCTAGTTCAGCTGCACCATGTCATCTCTCAGTGTGGCATTGGAGATACTGTTACTGACTTTCCGTTGCCTCTGAGAACTTGATGTCTGTAACGTAACCCATGCTTTAAATCACCAAGGCAAGCCAACTAACCCTAGGCCTTTCCCCTGGCCTCCCCTTCCCCACAGCATGCTTTTTTCCATTACTACAGCCAGACATCACTGAACCCAACAACTCCCTACAAGTACACCACATACAGCACTTAGTTGATCGTTCATTAGGTACACTCCTTCAGTAGCATAACATTAGTACCATCAGCCTTATAATGAGTAGTACCAGCCCTTGTGCTGATTCTACAGATCAAGGCACTCTAAAGGTGTCCTGTGGTATCTGGCACCAATAAGTAAGCAGCAGATCCTCCTAGTCCTGTACGTTTGGATGTCACAGGTTCAAGGGTTGCCTACCTGATGTTTTGGATATGCTTTGACCCAGTCTCAGTTTCTTAGGCTGACTCATTTTTTAATCAATGTATTTGGTTTAAATGATTGCATGTCTGATTTCACAAAATCAGACAGTCTTGGCCTCATGTCTTTATATGGTGCAGTCATATCTCTATGTGATACAAGCAGTAGTCTTCAAGCCTACTCCTGGAGAACTACTATCTGGTTTAACTCCAACCCAAAGCTAATCCACCCCATTCAGCCAAACAAGGACTTATTGCTGCTGTAGGCAGCAATCAGATCCAAGGTCTGCAGGAAGGTAGCTCTTCAGGAGCAGTGTAGGAGACTTCACATCATTAAACAGTAATAACCCCTCCCTTCATTCCTTTTCCAGGAAGAACGCTGGCTGTGACAGGCTCATCGAGGTGGAAGACATGATGGTGATGGGCAGAAAACCAGACCCAATGTGCGTCTTTACCTACGTCCAGTCTCTGTACAACCACCTGCGCAAGTTTGAGTGAGCCATCTCACCATTGGAGGCAAAAACTTCAAGGAAAAAAAGCTTGAGACTTTTCTATTCAGCAGATGCTGAAAAAGTGCAACACTGCCCCCTGCTGGACTGGATGTAAGTCTGGTTCAGGATATCATGAGGTGAAAAGGTGCGAAATGAGGGACACTAGAGTGTTTTTCTCATTTATCAAGAAAGGCCACTATTTATTTCATTCTCCTGTAACTCTTTGTGCTGTTTGAGTATGGGAAGCTGATGGATGCTGTATGCAATGATGTGTTTTTACAGAGGATTAGGAATTTGAAGGAAATCATTTTACCTGCAAAGAGAAGCCAGCTAGTCGACTGCAAAACCAAGAAACATCACATCATCTTAATAGTCTTTTAAAATCCTAAAATGTACAGAAACAAAAGGTACAGTATATTCTTAGATTTTAGACAGATCACGTTTTTTATTTGCTATTTTTTTCTATTTATCTTTGTCACAGTTTTTAAGGTTGAATTTAGCACAAGCGTGTACAAGTATAGGTTTGTCAGATTCTTTGTGTTTGTCCTTTATATCTGTAGTGCCACACCACAGCCTTGCCAAAGCTTACCTCTTTAACACTGTGCACAATCAAGTGTGTTTTCAGCTTTTGTAAACGCCACATTAGTTATAAATGCTGTAAATATGATGAAAATAAAGCTGGAGCGATTCAGCGTGAAAACATATTCCGCACTGCTCTGTGTTGGGGTTACATGAATCATATTAAACATGAGCACAGTCTGCTTTATCCCCTTAAACCCTAGGTTTATTATTCTGTTTTTAATTCAAATGCAGAAACCATTGTGAATTATTTGCCAAATGCTTGGTTTTGCATATTTTGTGGAGTCCTATAAGGTTCTATTTTAGGGCCTATGAGACTGGCTGACAGCAGTGCAGTTATGAGAGTGAAGAACTGAAGCGTGGGCTTACATGCAGAGTCTAAGGGGTTAAGGGGTTCATACTTGTATCATTAAACTGAAACATAAAAAGTGAAAAACACATCTGTGAGGAGCATACAGAACCCCAACTGGACTGGATTCTCTCTCTGAAATAAGGCTCTAATCCAGATGGTAAACATTACACTCATAACAGCCGATAAATGACCACTTGCTAGACATTTCTGGGAAAAGATGGAACAGATGGGATTTCTGTCCTACATGCAAAGCGTTCTTCAAATGAGGCCATCAAAGAACCACTTTTGTTTTGACCATGACTTAGTGTAGATATAGTGTAAAGATAAACCTATTCTACATCAACAAAAAATGTTGGGGCAATTGCTCATTCATTGTTTCTTCTGAAATCAAGGGTACTAAAAATAGTTTATTCTGCTTTTGTTTGTTTGAGTAACTGTCTCTATTGTCCAGGGAAGGCTTTCCATAACTTAAACTATGCATTCATTAGAAGGGATGTCCACAAACATTTGGACATATAGTGTAGAAATCCACATTATGTTAAATAAATAATAAAAAAATAACAAAATAATACATTTGAGCTCAGAACATTTATCTCATCTTGAGGTTTTTTAGACAGGCCATCATTCTCACTTCTTATCACTGCTTCTGTAAAGAACCATCCATTGAAAGACATTTTCAGGAACCAAAAGTGGTTCTGGAATTGGAATCCTTTTTGGTACCTTAATTTATAAGACTGCTTTTCTAAGGGAACGTTCCCAATACAACTGAACTCCATAAGGATGAAATGAGATGGTAATGCTCTTTAGCTGGATTTAACTGCCACCTACTGGTCATGAACTGAACTACATGCTTCAAAGAGTCACATTAGTGCTGTGATGCATAGAATACAACAATCTTTTTTTACTTCACACTCATAAACAAACACATCCTTTAAAAATGTACTTCATAAGAGTCATTTTTAACAAGAACACAAACCTATAAACTATTTTACCTGCTAAGTCTTCACACACATGTACCCCTTTCTCTATGAGTTTCTAGCTTGATCTGTCTTGAATCCATCCTGGAGATAAGATCTTTATTATAATGAAGACATATAGTAAAGAAATGCTCCCTGATAACGTCCTGGGAACAGGATAATAAGTCCTTCAATTGCTGCCATGTGTCACGGCTCTCCCAAGTCACCTTCCATAGTCCGTACCAAGACATAAAGCTCCGCAAGACCAACTACAGAGGCTGCAATGACTGCGGAAATCACTCTCTGAAAAAGAAAAAAGGTCATTTTTTTAAAATTGCAAAATAAACAGGCTTTAACACTCAGCATTATGTTTTATGATTGCACTTGGGTGTGCCAAAGGCCATAGTGTGAAAGCAGTAGCAGGATTTGCAGGTATATCAAAGCGTACAGCCATACGGGTCTACCAGCAGCGGTAGACATCCCAGTTTACAGGAGATTCTCATCTAGGGCTGGGCGATATGGTAAAAATACTATATCACAATATTTGAAGACTTATTTTATTTATTCAACACAGAATATTTATCATGTTTATTATTATGTCTATTTACAATGTTAATAAAGAAACCTATCAGTGATCAGTGTTTATTAAGCACTAACAGTATCATCGATTAGAAAAGCATGTTGTGTATCACGATAACAAAATGTATCACCATACAAAGGAATATCTCATATTGCCTAGCTCTATTCTCATCATTCTCAAAAGCTTCTCACGTGCCACTCTGCTCCATATGTTTATGGTATGCAGTTTCCTTGCATAGTGTTCTTTTAGAAATTGGTTGTGAAGGAGTGTGCTTGATTTTTAGAAGGCATTTTTGCCTAGAAGTAAAGCAATTTTAATTTATAGTAAAGATGCAATCACTCCTTTTGGCCAATCATGAACATCTGCTTTGTAATCTAGGAATTCTGTTGCACACCCAGCCTGCAAGAGCCTGAAGTTACTACCACCTGAAACACACAAGGTGATATTTTTTTTGTCCTGGGACCTTACAAAATGCACCATCTCTATGAGATACTGGCATTACAAACTGATGTATATTAACTATGAATGTTTGGGTGATAATACTGGCTGTTGATATGAAGGACTGTTCTTACCGCTGTAGTTTCCGTGAAGACATACTGACTACCCATGTAGGCACAAGCGAAGGCTGCAACCACTGTTACCAAGAAGTTGAACACAGTAACAACAACTGCTTTGACAGAGCGCACTGTAAAACACAAGTGTAATGATGGAAATTTAGACAGTTTGTAACAACTGAGTTAAAAAAAAAAAAACTATGAAAATATGAAAGAAGAAGATTTGCCAACCTTCTCGTCCAAAGTCTGCTAGAGTTCCATGACTATTCATTTCCTGTTAATGGAAGGACAGACGGTGTTAATGATGCAAAGCACCAGGCGCTATTCAACCACCACTTTGGTCCACAAGGTGCTTTGTATCTAACAGTACAGGGTTCAAAATCATAAAACAAAACTGTACTATGTATAAATGGTAATTAACTCCTTGATAAAACACAGAAAAAAACTACACTTACCTGAGGATTTACATTTCGTGTGATTCTCATGTATTCTTCATTTGCCAGCTTTGCTTTAATCTTCTCTAGACGGGCTACCAATTCAGGGTTCTGCTCACAATACACAGATTAGAAATCAAAATCAGTTCCACAAGTTAAAAGTCAGACTTCCTTTGTAGCACCATAAATAAGTCTATACTGAACAGATTTATTGTACTACATTTTTACTTACTCTTGGAGGAAGTTCGACCTTTGGCAGATGAAGAATACTGTCTTCCAGTAACTCATGAAGATATACTGGACATCCTTTGACAAAATAAGATTTTAATCATCCATCCAGTCTTAAAATTCATCATTACATACATCTGACACTACAGGACCAGTGGTCTGATTCAGAATGACGGCATTGCACATCCCCCTCAAATAGGCCTGAGTATGTAAGTGCCACAACCTAAACATGAAAGTACAATAGATAGCTACAATGCACTAACATATTGTATTACGTTGCTGTCACGCAAACAACTTGTATCTCCAAACTGGCAACCTTAAAGGAGCATACATTTCAACATAAGTAAATCTAATAATATTTCAGTCATTTCTGGAGCATTTCTATTGATCACAATGCAAAGACCAACTACCAGATTCACATTATGTCAAAAAGTGATGAACAGCAAAAAATGCACATACAGGTTTTTTGCATGATGTCAATGACTTACACAGGTTGCTTTTTCAAACATACAAACATCAGATCTGCACAGGTAGATGATAAATGTTCTACAGGGTTAACCCTTCTGTTCTCACCATTTTCCTGAAGAAGTTTTTGTAGTTTTCTGGCGGTCTTAAATGGTACGGTTGACTGATCTTTAAAAGTTTCCAACTGCTCGAGCAAATCTGGTGATGTGCTGCCTCCCTCCAGTAATTCCTTGACTTTCTCACGAAATTTTGGACCAAGTGTAAATGAAGAGGCCATGGCGGTCTGTGCTAATCTGTGTGGGACAACATCATTAACCAAAAGGATCATTCAATGTAGCTAGCTATGTGACAACATATTAAAATATAGCTGGAGAGCTGTTTTATTTATGTGATTATAATCCTTACTAACATTATACAGCAAAAACTAATATATATATATATATATATATATATATATATATATATATATATATACACACACACACACACACACTTCTACTACTACTACTACTACTAATAATAATAATAATAATAATAATAATAACAAATATACTGGATTACTGTATAATACAATAACTGTAGTGCAATTTAATGGTGCCAACTTAGCAATTAGTTGAGGCTGTTAGCACTAGCTAGCTCCTTTATCACCCTAATGCGCTTCTACATCCGTCAAATTCCAAAATTAACGTTTTGTTTACCTCGAATACCAAGAACAAATTACATGAACGTGTTGTTTATATCGCCTCTATCATATCTGCAGATGTATAAACATCATATCCAGCTAACTGAACACACTCGTTAGCAGCAGGAACTCCATCAGCTGACCTGACCAGCAATGATGACGTCACCGTGTTTCGCTTTTTCCCCCCTCATGTGAACGTGATGCGTCTTGTGCCGCGTTCAAGACACTCAATCCACAATGTTCGCAGTTACATCTTCTTGTCAAACATAGGTTTTGATTAGCAACGTGAATGTTGCTAGAAATGCTTTTACGTCTTCCTTCTACCCTCATTTAAAATAAATGAAATGACCAGGTGGGAAATTATATAGAAAAGGAAATGGTCAGATGGGAAATGATTCATTAAGGGGAATTATCAGTTGGGTTTATAAAGCCTATCATTAAAGTTTCTGAAAACTGGAGATCTGTCCTAGTACAAGTTTCATTTAGCACTTAATTCAGCTTCCCGTCATTCGAGCTCCTCTGACTGCAGTAGTTGCATAAATCAGGTGCTGTGGATTAAAAGGCTTAAGTGGCTTTTCTTACGTCTTAACTTTCATTCCACCTTAAATTAAGAAGCAGTTACAATTCGGTTTTAAGGTGACGAGCCAGCTGCAGCGTACAGGGTGGACTGAATTTAAGGCTAAACTATACAGAAACTATTGAAGCAGGGTTGATTGCCACTGGTAAAGCCTTTTGTTTATAACCGAGACTTTGGATCAACCATATATCGACATAAACGTGTTAGGACAGAAAATCTGAGTTAACTTGAACGCGCCAATAATTATTTCAACGGTAGATAGCAGTTTAAAAGCAGAAATTATTATTGTTATTAATATTATTAATATTATTATTATTATTAGTCACATTTTAACAGCGATTGACTGCGATACAAGTTAAATATTTTAATGATATTATTTGTTTTCGTATTTCGCAATGCATTGTGGGAAATGATGGCAGCCAAAGTTGTTAGAAAGCGTGCAAAATCTCTCCAGTTCAGCTGGTTTTAACTGCTGGAAAGGACGTGGTGTTTTAACAGATTGCAGTGTAACCGATATGCTGGCTGTTTGCGGATCTCCACTTCATGTCACGTTGTTGACGTGAGTTTTGAGTAAGTAACCCGTGTGTGTACCAAAGAAAGATGGCTGCGTGCGCGCTCCGTCGAGGTCTGCTGCTGACCGTCAGTAAATACAAGAAGCGCCCTCACAGAGTAGCGAGTGTCATTGAATACAACCGAGGAGTGGAGTGGACTAGGACCCGGCCAGCATGTTTACTTTGCGCTTCGTCCAGTTTTCAGCAAACCAGATTCATGTCATCACGGTAAGAGGTGTGCTCAGACGTGCCATGCCTTGTCCTCCTCCAGTAGCCTATACCAGCGTGTAATGCTGCTGTGCTCTAGCAATACATCCTCTCTAAAGGCATATATACCTCTGTTTTACTGGCTTTCCTTTAAGAACATTGCTCCATAGAGTTTACTGCCCAGTAAAGTCTGAGAAAATGGGCTCCAGAGTGCAGTGTGTGGCCAGCAGTGACAGCAATGTCTGGATGCTTATAATTTGAGAGGCTTAGTGTGGTCACTCTGAAAGCTCTTTAGAACTGGCATACACTTCAATATTTCAGAGGTGTATGTTGCAGAACCTACTAGTGTTAAAACTGAAATATTAATGCACTGAATGCATGTCAACAGTTCAGCCTTAAAGTAGACTGCTGTTATGTCCCTCAGATAGTCCTCTCAGGTCTGTCTTTTGCACTGCACTGCAAGATACCTCAGAAGGAAGGCAATGGAGAACAGCAAGCAAGTCCTATTTGTGCTCAGCAGTGTCTTTCAGCAGGGAGCATGGCTATCTGGGGCATCTCCGATTCAGCCTGGCCTGTGTCCAGCTTTCCAGATTGCTTGCGTAATGTTCAAGCTAGGACACACTAGTATTGCACGTTGAGGAAGTGGTTTATTGAGTGCACTGTCAATTATGAGCCTATGATCTGAGAAATGATCTGCAAAGTGGGAATGGCTGCTACCTATAACATGGCAATCCTTGGTTGTTAGTGACTGTCTTTTGGTATTTTGCAGAAACAGGCCAAACGGGAAGGTATTGGAGACTGTTGGAGTTTTCGAAGCACCAAAGCAGCACGGCAAGTATGAAACAGGCCAGGTATGCGTTGCAGTTCTGTTGCTGTTTGCCTGTGTTAATTTAATGACATTTACTAATATATACACAATATGTCCAGCTGTTTGTGGACACCCCTTTTAATGAATGCATTCAGCTACTTTAAGTTGACACAGATGTGCAGAAGCACACATAAACAGCTTGCCTAGTCTCTGTAGAGAAGAACTGCCAATGGAATAGAACCTTCTGGAGTAGATGGACATGAACCTATTGCACCATGCCTAATGCCAGGCATTGGCTAAAGGGTATAAACCTCCTTAGCATTAAGCAGTGGAACTGGAATGATTGTGCTCCATCCAGTACTTTTGGGTTGAAGTGTGGTGTTGGGGATGAGATGGGGTGGTGATCATCCAGCATCCTGATCTCATTAATACTCTTGTTGCTGAATGCAAGCAGTTCCTCACAGCAATGCTCCCGAACATGGTAGAAAGCTTCCCCTGGACCATAGACAGTTGCTCCAACAAAGGCAGGATAAAGTTTTTAAAAAATACCCTTGATTTCAGAAGAATCAATGAAGTCAGTGTCCCAATACTTTTGTCGCTATAGCGCATTTGTTGTACATAGGTAGCTGTGCAAGGCAAGAGGGAACTTATGAGAGTCACTTCAGACAGATTCACAAGCTCTGCTTTATCAACGCCTCCACACCTTATATTTAGCTAAGGAGACTTGAAGGATTCAGTTTCTTTAGTCCTTATTTATGTTCTTGTTCAGCAAAGTAAAGACATTTTGCTTCCTTGCAGCTTTTTCTCCACAGTGTTTTTGGCTACAGGGGAATCGTGTTATTCCCCTGGCATGCACGTCTGTATGATCGAGATGTATGTCCTACAACATCTGACGGGTAATTCTCCAGATGTTCCAAATTCTCTTCTTGATGGCCATTTCAGCATTTTTGGCCAATCCTTATATCTGTTGGTTTTCACTATTCCAGCAAACCAGAGTCCCTAGCCCACGGGTCAAAAGAGGTGCAGGGGAAAACGCACACCTACTACCAGGTCCTTATAGACACCCGGGACTGCCCTCATATAGTAAGTGACCTTACTCATTAAGTAACCAGTTCTCATTATTGTTTAGAGTAGTCTTAGATACATAGAATACTTAGAATAGTCTTGATTCATACATCTTGAACTAATCTATTGAACTGCAATGATGAATACCCTTTGTTTTTAATTGATTGATGATGCTTACAACATTTTGAGTGAAGAAATATAAATGATTGAGATCTAAATCTAAAGATCTAGATATAAAGAGACACAATCTAAAGAGACTAGAGCTGGAAGGCAGGAGGAGTGTGGGGCATGGCTGGGCTATGCTGAAGTGTTCAAACTTCATTGGAAAGCATAATACACCTCTACTGATCTCCATCCGCCACTAAAGCAACTGCACAGAGACTTCTATTATATAGCTTCTATTCAGTACAGGTAGTGTCAGTTTTTACACACTAATCAACTATACAGTGCAGATGCAGCAGATTGCTGTGATGTGTCCCTTAAAGGATGCTTTGGTCTGTATGTGATTATTTATTTTTTCCTCCTTCATTGTATATTAGCTTGTTTTTTTCAGTCTCAAAGGTCTCAAACAGAGGCAGTTACATTTCTGGCCAATCATGATGACAGCAGGGCTTTGTACGCTATCCCAGGTATGTGACTGCAGAAAGCGCCTGTACAAAAGTGAGCATTTATTTCATGTTTGTGTATTTGGCTTTTTCAATGTTTTTTTTCTTCTTCTAAATCTCCTGAATTTCCTAAATTGTTTAGGTCTGGATTACGTAAGTCATGAAGACATCCTGCCGTACAACTCAACCGAGCAGATTCCTATTCAGCATGAGCTGTTTGAGCGCTTCCTCATGTTTAACCCTTCCA
Source organism: Salminus brasiliensis (assembly GCF_030463535.1). Classification (NCBI taxonomy): domain Eukaryota; kingdom Metazoa; phylum Chordata; class Actinopteri; order Characiformes; family Bryconidae; genus Salminus; species Salminus brasiliensis. Next base: position 17,640,608 of record NC_132888.1, on the reverse strand, counting down.
AAAGTAACTTCTCCTTTACCTTTAGATTATTCACATATCCGCTACCTTCTACCATCGGTCTCTAATAAAATGGTATTCGTTTGCTTACACAGCACCCCCTTTTACCCCAAGGGACACACTCCAGGCCTGGCAGGAGAAGAACCACCCCTGGCTGGAGCTGTCTGATGTTCACAGGGAGACGACGGACAATATCCGTGTCACAGTTATCCCCTTCTACATGGGCATGAGGGTAAGCTGAAGTCATTCAGACTGAAAAACATCTCCTCTTTAGGATACTTGTTCATGGGTGTGCAGCTTTTCTTGGAGACAGTGTTGATTCATTTATTTGTTGCATTTCTATAGCTCCTTTTCCATACATGATACAATCTAGAACAAGTGACTGCGCCAATCTGTCTGGTCACAAACAACATAAGTAGGTTTTGTCCTTGTTGCACGCAAAGAAAGCATGTTCGCCATGTGTGGTTTAGCGTGGACCTAAGTGGGCTATCAATATGCCCAAACGCACTCCTCTCTAGGGTGTGAAGGCAGAATTTGTTGTCTGTCCAATATTGTTTTGTATTGGGGGTTTTTGGTGGTGGTACTGATGCAGTCTTTCACTACCAGCATCTTTTCATATGTGTGGTTTCATCTATTCATTGACATGACGACTCAATAGCTCACGTCCAACGTGATGTATAGATGTACGTGAATACTGCCTCGTCTAAACTGGCGAAGCTGCGTTTGGTTTTGTGACCAGAGCACCTGCCGTTGTCTCCACCGCGGTGTGGCGGTTGCTTGCCATTCCTCTGCGGTTTGCTTGTTAATAGCGCAATGTTGTGTGCGGTTATCACGACAACCCTACCTGTTGGAGCTGCAAATGGGGGAACAACTCCATATTAAAGCTCATGAATTTAGAATGGGATGCCATAAAAGCTCCTGTAGGTGTAAGTTGTAGATGTCCCATTTGTGTTCCCTCTTTTGACCCATGGGCAAGGGACTAAAACCGACAGATGTGAGGATTGGCCAGAAATCCTCTGTTGCCATGTTAACTGAGTTACTGAGTTATTGTACGTACGCAGTGGAAGAACAGGAGTTCTCACTGAGGTTACATGACCACAAATGGGATGTGTATTTAATCTAGGGCAGTCTCTTCGCCCACATGAAAACACAAAAATGACCCTAAAACGCTCACGTGAGCATGCCAGCCCAGGCAGGGGTGCCAACGACTCGCACAGTTTGAGGTCAGATTTCTTAAGAAGCAAGTGTACTGGCCAAAGCAGACCTAAATACAGCGCACACATGATGCCCTTTTTTTTTTTTTTTTTTTTTTAACAAATATTTTTTCACGGTGTGTTCAAACAGCAGATCTCAACAGCTCCATCTCACACATGCTCAGAAAAACATTAATCAGAGAAAAAAAACAATCAACCAAAGAGCTTTTTAAAGTTCTGCAGCTGTGGACAAGGCGTAATGTAGAAAAAATGTTTGGTTTGTGATCAAGAGAAATTATATTTGTGTATATGATCTGGTCTTAATTTGACTTTGTCTCTCCATAGGAAGCACAGAACTCCCATGTGTATTGGGTAAGTAGCGGCAGTAAATCAGCAGTTAAAATCCTTGCACAGTCCGATTGACCGTTGCACGGTCCGACTGACCGTTATGTTGGTTGTACCTTTTGAATATTTCTCAGTGGCGATACTGTATTCGTCTGGAGAACTTGGGCGATGAGGTGGTTCAGCTGCGAGAGAGGCACTGGAGAATCTTCAGCCTGTCAGGCACTCTGGAAACGGTGCGTGGCAGAGGAGTGGTTGGCCGGGTAAGCATGAGCCCATGTAATGAACTAGAGTTTGCTGTATAACTCCGCGCTTTGTTCCAAGCTAGTTCATGTGGGGAGGTCAGGCATCAACGGAAGAAAGTGACTGTTCACTTGTTGTCCAACAGGAGCCGGTGTTGTCAAAAGAACAACCAGCGTTTCAGTACAGCAGCCATGTGTCTTTGCAGGCACCAAGTGGACATATGTGGTGAGTTAACTGTCTGCTTTCTGCTAGAAGTCCTAGATTTCTTTAGAAAACAAACAAAAGCCAAAAGATGAGAGGGGGAAAATCTTGTGCTATATGGACAAAAGTATTGGGACAACTGCTCATTCATGTTTTTGTTTTTTTTGTTCTGAAATCAAGGGTATTTATATAAATAAAAACAAACGCAATAGATAATCTCCCACTGAGCTACCGCACCATGTGGGAGACTGGGGTTCGATTCCCAGTCTGGGTGACTGTGCTGCGCTACACCAATAAGAGTGCTTGGGCAAGACTCCTAACACTACACTGACCCACCTCTGTAATACGGGTAACCTTGTAAGTCGCTCTGGATAAGAGCGTCAGCTAAATGCCATAAATGTAAATGTAAACAAATAAAGTAGAAGTCTTTACTGTCAAGAAACAGTTATTCTAGATTTTGTAGCATTGCAGTGAGGATTTGATTGGTCAGAATATGGGATGATCACCACTTTCAACTTCCCAACTCCTCCCAAAAGTATTGGATGGAGCAGCATCATTCCAGAGAACACAATTGCACTGCTCCACAGCTCAATGCTGGGGGTCTTTATACCCCTCTAGACCATGCCTGGCATTAGGTCCCAGAGAATCCTACTCTGTTGACAATACCTCTCTACAAGGACTAGGCAAGCTGTGTAAGTGTGCATCTGCACATCGGAGTCAGTAATGGGTGAAGTATAAAGTAGCTGAATGCATTCATTAGAAGGGGTGTCCACAAACATTTGCACATATAGTGTGGTATAACAGTAGTCTCAATAATAGAACACAGCTGGTGTTTTAGTTTACCGTTTGTGTGTTGCTTATTTAATTGGCCGGAAATTAAATGCAGTGTTTTCATTTTTTGTTTCTGTATAGGGGCACATTCCGGATCGAAAGGACAGATGGCTCCCACTTTGACGTGCGCATTCCACCCTTCTCCCTGGAGAGCAATAAGGATGATAAAGCGCCCCCTGCTGGCTACACTGCATCATAAACTCCCACTAGGAACAGCTTTTTAAAGTATACCATGCGCCATAATGCTATTCTATGCACTATGCCTTAGTGTTGCCTCTTCAGGAGTAGGAGATGTGTGTTGATGTGAAGTGGAAGTAACACATCCTGCAGTATTAGAACACGCACTACAGCCATACGTGTTGGTGATTTTGAGCGTGCAAAACAACACAAAGTGAAAGGGAATGCTGGGGAATCTCAGGTAGACTACTGCATATGGACTAATGTTGAGATGTAGCTTGAGAAGCTGTTTTCCCTGCTCTGCAATTCCTGAAGGGAATTTGAATGTGATAAATCCGACCTTTTTTTTTGTCCCCGATTATTTCTTTTTCAGGGGAGTGGGTTACTGGTCAGAGTCTTATTTGGACAGTCGGATTCAGTCTTTTTCCCACAAGCTAACAGTCAATAATAAGCTTTTGAGGGTTTGGGTTTTTTTTTTTTTTTTTTTTTTTTTGCGTTGGTGTGTGTGGGTGTTTTTGTTTTTTTTGACAGTCTGTGGGAAGCTTGAGTAGGAAAGATGCTCTGAAGCAAATCCTATGAAAGGAATAAATTCCAAAGTAATGGATGAATGAGTGTTGGAGGATACCGCTGAGGTAAAGAACGGCTAGGGTTATTGAGACCGCTGTTCTAATTCTGGTTGTGTTGCACTTCTGAACTGAGTGTGCTTTGTCAGATGCAGCACAATTGGCCTGGTTTTTTTTTTTTTGGTTTTTTTTTGTTTTGTCCCCCCCCCCCTTTTTTTTTTTTTTTTTTTTAGGAATGTTGAGTGTGAAATTAAAGCTTGGCTAATACTGTACTGTAAATAAGAATGTATAAAGCATTAATAAATGTGCAATTTTGACATTGTTTTGGTCATTCTCATATTTGTTGCCTTTTTAGAATGAAGGCTTATATTTCTGTGGGAACAATGAGGAAAGAGGGTGATTGCTCTGGAGTTACTTCCTTCTCTCCTACTTTTGTCTTTTTTTTTTTTTTTTTTTCTTTTTCCACAGATCTGTACCACCACACAGACATACACTTATATTGACAAAAGTAATAGCACACATACATACAGCTACAATAGCTTCTACTCTTATGGGAAGTTTTGGGAAGCCATCTTAAAGGTTTTCAATGGACAGTTGCTCAAAGTATCCAGGAAAGGCAAAAATGTAACCAACTGACTCGTTGCAACCTATTAGCGTCGCATCCTATTACAGTACCAAGCTAGAATTCAGAGAGCTCTTTAGCACGACCCATTCTTTCACTAATGTTTTTAAAGGAAGACTGCAGGGTTAGCTGCTTGATTTTATACATCTGTAGCAATGAGACATAATGAACCCTGTTAATAAAAAGCACCCCAGCATTGAGCTGTGTTCCCTGGAATGATGGTTGGTGCTCTATCCAATACTTTTAGGATGCATTGAGAGGTGGGGATGAGTTAGGGTGGTAATTATCCAACATCCTGCCCTTACTAAGATTATTGTTGCTGAATGCAATCAAAGTCTCAGAGCTCCAATCTAGCAGAAAGCCTTCCCTGGACAGTGGAGACAGTTACTTCAACAAAAGCAGGGTAGGCATTAGATGTCAACAAAAGCAGGGTAAACACTTTTTAATACCCTTAATTTCAGAAAAACAATGTATAAGCAAGTGTCCCAATACTTTTGGCCATATAGTGTAGTTTATTTGGAGAATGTTATGTGAATGTGAATAATGATGACAAACCCACAGCCATAACACATCTCAATTCCACGTTTTTGTTTTTTTATGTATTCATTAAGTGCACTAGGTGTCAGTATAGAGTAATAAAACAGTCCTGGAGTGTGTACAGCTGGAGATGCTGACAGCACAGATCAGAAACAACTGCACATGGGTTTGTCTGCTGCAGTCCACTGGCATTTCCACTGCAAATGACTGCCAATTTGTGCCAACTTACACAGGTGTGTGGCTTTAAATATAAATTCACCTGGCATTTTTTTGTTTCAACAACTGATGACCTGATTAACAAAAGGCAAATGGCTCCAAAAAACAAGAAAGTATCTAGAGCAAAGGTTTGGGCACCCTGCATGGTTAATACTTTTAGCCAGCTAAAGGTCCTTCTGTTCTTGTTTGATGGATTTTCACTCGTTCTTTTTTGCAAAAGGTTACAGTCTTGCATGCAATGTTCTTATGAGGTCTATCCACAGATTTTCAGTGATGTTTAGGTCAGGGGAACTGTGAGGGAAATGGCAAATTCTTCAGCTTGCATGTCTTAAGGTAGTCCTTTGTGGATTTTAAGGTATGTTTGGGATCATTATCCTGTTTTTCATCTTCAGCTCTTGTACAGATGTTTACCTCAAAATGAATCTGTCACATACACAGTTATGCATGATACAATTAGTGATTAAATGCTTTGATAACTGTCTGGTCACATAAAACAATAGGATATGAACCAAGGAAAGGATTTATACAATATAAAACAAGAATAAAACAAAGTAGAAATATATACAGACATAGTAAGATAAAACAGACAGAATATATAGAAATAGCAATATATATATATATATATATATATATATATATATATATATATATATATATATATATGTATGTGTGTGTGTTCCCCATACCACTGGCTGCAAAATCTGTGCTTAACAGTTGGAAAGGTGTTCTTTTCATTAAATTAATTTTGTTCTCCAAATATACCTTTGCTTATTACAGCCAAAGTTCTATTTTTACTTACTATGGCTGGCTTAGATGTACCATTGTAAACCTCAGATACTGTATTTTATGGGCTGAGGACACAGGGAAGGTTTTCTTCTGATGCCTGATGCTTCTATGAAGGTCATATTTGTGAGGGTGTTGCTGCACAGTAGAACAGTGCAACACCACCGCAGAGTCTACAACAAATTGAACTGGGACTTTTGGTTTGAGTATTAGTATGGTTTGCTTCTGATTGCTGGGACATGGTTTGAGAGAGTGAATGGAATATTTGCAAATATTTAACATTTGTATCTCCTGGTATTTCCTTCAACTTGCTTTCCTACTAACTACTAAAAGTCACACAATGTAATTTAGTACAGTAAGAGGGATTTGTCTGGATTCCAGCCTGCAAGCAATGAGGGCTTGCAGGGAGGTGTTTTACAAGAGGTGTTTAAATCGAGCATTAAAAATGAATAGGAACCTATTTAAAAAACTTACTTGAGTAGAAGTAAAAATACAAAGGAAATAATTACAGCCCATAATCATTCTCAGTCTGTATTCCATAAAGCAGAAAATCTCAGTTTAGCCAGATGGCTCTTACCAGTAAAACCTGACTGAGGGGTTCCTGTTAGACAGTTTTTCTCAAGGGAAGATAACTTAAGCTTTTTTCCAATAAGATTTTTTTTTCCAGTAAGTCTTTTTTTTATTTGTCTGACTGCCTGGATAATACTGTCGACAGTTTAGCTAGCATGTGAGTTTAGCTGGCTAACTGTACACACAGCCGTTAAGCTCAGTGGGTGAACGCTGGCGTGTTATCAGACTGAAACTGAACTGGAAGATGTTGTTCACAGCTGAACCCCTCCCAGCCCAGAGAGAGAGAGAGAGAGAGTGAGTGAGAGTGAGAGAGAGAGGCAGTGCTGCACGATAACACACACACACACACACACACACACACACACGCTCCCAGCCTGCGTTAGTGTCAGGGAGGATGCAGCCCAGCCCGAAAACACTCCAGCGTCACCCGGGACACACCTGAGCGAGGTCATTTACAAACCAGGCAAACAGAGGACAGCGAGCCGAAGCGGAGGTCCGCCGTTTATTGGGCGGCTCTGGCAGCAGACTTGATGGGGGAACGCGAGGATGGGCCGGGAGGAGACGGACGGGCTCCCCGTTAGCGAGCTTTACTTTCCGTCATGAATTCGGAGCGCGGTCCGGTCCGGTCCGGTCCGGTGAGGAGCAGGGAGGATATGTGAAGCGTTAGCTTTTTTAGCCCATGGAGAAGCTTTCTGCGTCTCTGCTCTTTGACAGGGCGATGATCTGCAGGGGGACGAAGTGCACAATGGTAGTTTGAGCTTTGGACCGATCTCCCCCCTCAGCGAGCGCCTCGGCCATGCTGCAGGCTTTAGCATCCGAGCTGTTCCCGACCTGAGGGGCTCTGAAGTCGCTTATCTGGTTGTTTGACAGTCGGTGAACGTGTCGCCCCTTGTCGTTTTAACCTGACTGGGCGAGGAGCTCATTCGTGGCAGTTTGGTGGGCATTTTATTGTAAAGCGTTGGACATTTTAGGGAACCTTAATGCACCTGTCCGTTTTATTAACCAGACACGTCCTTGGAGGATAAGATGACTGAAATTCTGAAGTTTGTGAAATAAATGGATGAGGAAAGTAGAGAAAGTCGACTGGTGGCGCCTAACAAGAGTTTGTAGAGGTGTTTGTCTTCTGGGGGAGCAGAACAGCGCCGTGTTCACTAGACTCCTCGGATTTGTGTTTTCTACGGATGTTAGACCCATTCCCCCCAAGAAATGCGTAGCTAAGACCTCTGTTGTGAAGGTAAGCTAAACATCTCAACATGTCCGTGAGAATGAACTTGCTATCAGTCCCTGCCCTGTTTACCACCTTCCTCCACCCGTTGATGTGCTGCTGACCTGAAGTAAATCTGAGGAGCTCCCATCTGTGGTGTGAGATTGGGGTGTTCAACCATGGGAGGGAAGCAAGCAAAGAGCCCGGGGCCGGAAGCCGGGGGCAGCCCTCTTTCACCTCCGTGGAAGAAAACCTCGACCAGAGAGAGACCCGAGCTGCTGGCCTCGTTAACCCTCAGGCCGGGCGACAAGCTGGGCCGAGCCGGGACCCCTCCACCTCCATACCAGCGCCGAATAGGCATGATACAGGACATGCTGCTCTTGGCCAAGCAAGGCAAACACGACGAGGCCACTGAGATGCTGAAGACCCTGCGGCAGGTACGGACGTCAAGGGGCATGGCTGGTGTACAGAAGGCATGAACTTCAGTAGAATATCATTTAGTTTATGAAGTTTCTGAGAAGTTTTTTTTTATATTTTTAGCTCTATATTACCTCACTGCATCTGTCAACAGCTCAGCCTAATCATTCACCCACTCACGTTTTAGAGATTAAGGAGCGAATCGTTATTTTGAACTGGTTCTTTTTAATAAACCAGGTGAACCGATTCACCCATTCTGATCCAATAGAATCAGATTATTGCTTTGCAATTACACTGAACAAATCTGTGTGGACTTTATAGACACCTTAGAGTCTTTTTCAGCTCTGAAGATCGAGTCACTATCAGCTTAGTTATTAACGTATTCTTGTTGAAGTGACTCATGAACGAATCGTTTAACCGGTTCTTTTGAATAAACCGATTCAACCAAACCACATTTTCAGTTTAATCGAAGTTTCTGTGCCACCCACACTGAAGATCCGGTTGAATCCAACTTTTTGTTGCAATTAAAAGAATCCATTACAATTTATATATTAATCATCCACAATTCAACCTAATAAAGTCACCAAAATATTATAACCACATTGAGATCAGCTTGGACTGGCCTTACAGAAATATTTTTCTTTAAGCACTAGCTAGATCTTTATACTCTTTATAATGTGTTCATAACAGTCTGATCATAGTAATAAAGAGAAGTAGGAACAACAGACTGACTCGCTGAATTGCATCTTTGTACTTGACTTTGAATCAATTAATCATTAAATTAGATGTCTATCCATCCATCTTCCTGGATAAGGTCACACTTTCTGGGCACACATAATCATTACATGCAAGACAGGAACACCCCCTGAACAGTCAATCACAGTGTATGAGATGTTTAGTTTATTGAAAATGTACTGTTCAAAATGAATGGATCTCGCCATCTCAATCCTATTGATATCTGTGTGTTCTTGGTTAAAGAGATTACTGGGAATGTCTGGCCATGGTCAAAGTCAGGCAAGTTCTCTAACCTCTTCCCAGAATTTCAACTCAGCTTCCACTTTGGTGTGAAGAACAGCGTGGTATTATGCAGAGAGAAATTGTGTAAGAGCGCCTGAGCTGTGGTGCCAATCAAATTACTTGCCTCCGCTGTTTTCTAACTGGATGCCATCTGTATGGGGCCATGTAGAAATTGACAACATAGAAGTTCATCATCTGTCACTGATAGGTCACATCACAACTGCAAATTGCACAGAGAGTGCACAGGTTATGATCCTCTGCTACAAGTCCACCTGTATGCCAGACATATGTGTATTCCCTCCATTCCCGCTGTAGTGTGAGGATGCATATTTTACTTCCATCTGTGCTGCTGAGACAGATGCCCAGAGGCTGCTCTGTCCAGGGCTGCTGATGCAATTAGTGCGGCTGTGCGATTTATTACTGTGCTGTGAAGCCACTCCGCTACTCTGGACCTCGCAGTCTGCAATGAAGGGATGGGGCATTGAGCAAGCAACTGCTGGGGAAGCTGAGTGCCTGAAGGCAGAGCCAGGCTGGAGACCTTGCTCAAGTGCAAGTGACTGACAGTGTGAGAGATTTTGAGACTGGCAGAGTTTGGCAGGGTTGTCCAGCTTTCACATTCCACAAAATTGATGGTGCTGCCATGTGGTAACAGCTAGGGATGGTCATTGTGACTCATTTTGACATTTGTGACTGTGACACGCCTGGAATCTAGATTGTGACCTTCAAACATCTCAGCAGGGCCAACCAGGGGCCCCATATGTGGGGTGGGGGCGGTTAGGATGACTCTAAGGGCTTATGTCTGACAGGGGCCCTGAAAAATGTATTATTTTGGGCATAATTGTGGGGCCATTGTAATATCTTTTCATGTGGCCCAAAATCCCTGGCAACACTTACATAGTTGTCTCTCTCAGGAGCTATGAAACAAAATTCCAGAGTGATTTTAGTATTCAAGTACTGGCACCTTAAATGGCTAACCGAGGATTCAGTTACCCGTACACATCTCTAGTAACGGCATGCTGTTACTGATCTGTGGCAGCCAAGTGGTGTTACATAGGCCTTTTGTGGTGCAGTTCTTCAGTATCTATGCACTGCCCATGTGCCATTAAGCAAGACAGATGATAAGATTCCCCTATAGGACAGAGTCATCTGCGATTATCTTCTAAGCCTCTCTTCGTTCCTTGTGGAACAGGGATCAAAAGCTGAGCCCAAAGGCTTTTTAAAATCCCACATATATCGTAACAAAATGAACTGACTGATTCTGGCTAAGCAACAGTGTGGGTTTCGCGCATGTAGACTGTGTGTGCCATTTTCAGTCAGTTTACAGATACATTCAAATGAAGCAGACCAGAGTGATGGTATTGTAGGATGCAGTCTTCCAAGGTAGCATGTCGTTTGAAAGTGCACTTATTGAGAAGATGAAGAAACGAACAGACGTCGAGAGACCTTTGGTACCACCATGCGCCCTGCTGCTCATGATCCATGATGACAGACCTCTGATTGAATGGAGTCTGGTTAATTAAGATGCAGCCTTGTGGAGGGGACGCGGTAGCAAGAGGTTTACATAATGTGGTTAACATAATTGTGCATGGCTGACCCTTGTTTCAGCGAGGGAGGAGATTATTGCAGGAAGAATCCAGTAATGAGGGGAAGCCCTTTACAGTGGTCCACTCTTGATCGCTCACCTCTCAGTTCTCAGAATAGATCTTCTTGGTCTTTATGTGCCTTATGCATTCATATTTCATGTTGCGTCATCAAAGATGCATGGCATTTTCTCTAGACGCACCGCTGACTTCCTTGCCTTCCTTGCCTTCCTTTTCTAATTTTTCTTTTTCCATGCTTACCCACTCTGCTTTCATCTTTGTGACGCAATTTTGCTCCGTCCTAAACCTCCCCAACCCGAAACATTGACTGACATTTGGACCATCTGTAATTGCTTGTCCCTCTGTTTGCCCTGTTACTTTGTAGATAACAAGGCCTCCGGATGGTAGATTAATTTCTCATTCAGGTTTGCCTATTTGCAGAAGCGTATAATTGGAGTTTCTCTATAGTAACAGGGAGCTTGCGTTCTGTAATACACAAGAACTGTGTCACGATTATGCAGCGAGAAAGGAACGCTACCGTCCATTAGCAGAGTGACTCAGCTGCGGCCGGTTGTTCACGATGCAACACAAAAATGGTAGACGCATTCTTCCGCTCAACACAGGTGAGAAATGGACAGTAGCAAATGCATCGGCATCTCATTTTCACATTCAGAAGGACATTTACACTGTATAATGCACGGCAGACACCTTCCTGTGAAATAACAGAATGTCTTTGAATACCTTTGGACATTTTTTTTATGGCTTCCTCCATCTTCTCCCTCTCGATTCCACTCTTGTACTTTCTGTCTCACACAAGAGAATACTTCCTGTGGATCTGGGACCTTAATACTAACACCTGGTCACTTCATGTGACTAGTATCGGGATTTCATCCTGATAAGGTTTTAGCCACATACATTCATACTTGATAGTCAAATGCATCTCTGGTTAGTCAGACTAAAATCTGATTGTTTCGCTTGTTGCACAGTGATTATTACTGTTCTTTCGGTTGTACTGGGAGGGGTTTTGGTTGTTGAATGCACCTTGGAAAGATAGATGCAGTTGAACTGCTACAACATGTGGCTGAAATGCATCTTAGACCACCTCCTGAAGTGGTTTTACTGATCTGGACCTAGGCTTTGAAACTGTGGTGATCAACGTTGTTCCGAATGACAGTCAGGCCGGGACAAATGAACAAAATACATTAATATGCATCATTAAAAACATGAATACACATTTCATACATGAGGATTTTTAAAGGCAGTGTATTGAATATGCTTTGTAACATTTAAAATGGGTGGAGCTTGCTGCAGATCTGGGCGTGGTCTTCTGCTGCCGCACTGGTTAACTGCTCCTGTGCTGTTTTTTTTTTTTTTTCATGTAGGATCTGGGAATGGAGTCTACATCTCTGGATGACGTTCTCTATCGCTACGCCAGCTTCCGGAACCTGGTGGACCCCATTACACATGACCTGATTATCAGTTTGGCCAGATATGTTCACTGCCCCAAGACGGTAGAGTGATTAGTTCCTTAATACAGAAATATGATCACATCTCAGTGCATGCACACACAGAGTCACACAGCAGCACACATAGTTTTTCCCCTTTTCAAATGATGTCTGTGGACCGTAGAATAAGTGTGTTTGTTTTTGCCATGGGTGTGTGTGTGTGTGTGTGTGTGTGTGTGTATGTATGTGTGTCACTGCAGGCTACGAGAGAGACAGGAAATGAATGGCACTTAGCTCAAGTAGATATTGAGTACTGGGACAATAGAAGAGACAGTGCCTTTCTCTATCACATCAGATCTCGGAAGCCAACAGCCGTTCATGAGTGTTACTAACAACAATAAAGAGAAAAGCGTTCAGTTTCAGCGATATTGACAGGTAGGTGTGGGAGAGAAAGAACAGGGGGATTAAGAGGCAGGCAGTGTGAGCGACAGCTAAAGCAAGAGGCAGTGCTGCACTCACGAATGAATCACATTCTGAAGACAGGTCAGCCCCCACAAGGAGACTCTTGCTGCTGCTGCACTTAATGGAGCAAATTAAGCACAATAGCACGGCACAAACACCCAACTCAGCTTCTAGCCCGAGCTGCTTTAACATCTGACTATGGAAAACAGAGGCTCTCAGCACTGGCAGGAGCCATAGCAATACCATTATCTCAGTGCATTTGGTGGATTGTCTTTCCCCCCTTTATTATCCATGGCAACGGTCGACCTGAGACTGCTGAAGATCAGGGAGAGCAACAGGGAGGCAGTTTTTGATTTGTTTCCGCTTCGCCTCTGAAATTTTAATGTATTGGGTTTTAAAGGAAACGCTCTTAATTTGACTTAAATCCATGCTTTGGACTTCATTCATCAATATCTTACAAATAATTTTCTGGAATTAGTTCTTGAGAAAAGTCGTAACCAAAAATCAACGTCAGATTCATGATGTGTTTTTAAACTGCAGAATTGTTCACAGCTCATGGATCCTATTGTCCTCCTTAACTGAACAAATCCCTTATGGAATACAGTATGAGGTGGATAGCTGACTTAATGACAACCATGTTACAAAATGCCATGGCTCCGGGTGGTCCAGCAGACCTGAGGATCACTGGTTCGAATTCCAAGTTATGCTACCTGTCATTAGCAGCAAGAGCCGGCGGGAGAAAAACCAGTTGTGATCCTCAGGTCCGCTGGACCACTCGGAGCTGTGGCATTTTGTAACATGGTTGCTGGTTGCACATGTGCTAAAGTAGACATGTGTCAGTCCCCCACCCCCCAACACAGTGTCGGGAGCATTACATGTGATAGGTGTTGTGTAATTGGGTAGTCACAGGCAGGCACCGGGGAGCAACTGGGGATTGTTAATGTTGGCAGAGGAGAAAGCACTGTTCCTTCACAGCCCGGGCCACCATTCCTACAAGTACTGGGGATCTAACCAGCAACCGTCCAGTGCCTAGTCCGCGTCTCTATTTATAAATATTATATGATAATATTATCTTTTTTTTTTTTTTTTTTAGCCTTTTTCACAACCAAGGTTGTGATATACAGTAACATACACAACAATACCTAAAGCAAAACCTAGTGTTATTACTACTACACAATCACTCCAAATAAAGGCATTAAAAAGTAATAAGGAAGGTTTAAAGTGAGCTTTGAAGGAGGAGAGTGAGGAGCAGACTGGACAGGATTGCGGTAATGAGTTCCACAGTATATGGCCTGTAACTGCCCTGAGTGCTGACCAATCTGAATTTATGGACAGTTAGTCCATTGCCAGAAAATCCAAGAGTGTAGGCAGGAGAATTGGAGTGAAGTAGCTCAGTTAAATAAGGGGGAACTAGGCCCTGTGCGGCTTTATACTGCAGAAGGTTTAAGGTATAAGAGGAAGAGACAAACTTTTGCAGGTAACAGTGTGTATGTAAACATCTTATAGAGTTGAAGCAGTGGTGATGGATAGTTGAGACAAAGTTGAGCCTGTAGCAGAGTGCTGTGTTTATTATTGATGTGTCTGCTGATGGCAGGAACAGGGTGAATGCTGAAGTGAACAGAACCACACTGAGCCACACATGCTTTATTTACTAAAGACTGAATAACAGTAGCAAGAAATCCCCCAAACAAGCATGAACTGAACATGAATGGATTACAGGCATGGTAGTGTGTCACTTGGCAAGATACACAGCATGAGGTGATGCCTATGGGTCACAGACCTCCGGCATTTATTGGCTCTAAAGGATACAGAACAGTTTTATTTGGCTGTGGTTCATTTATAGGTCACCTAGTATCCGTGTAAATATGCTAGAATAAAAGCTGAAATTTTACACATCATACATTTCAAATCCAATGCGCTGGAGTAGAGAGCCAGAACAAGACCAACTGTGGCACTGTTCCTTTCTATTCTACATCTAGACCATACTATACGTATTATTTAGAAATATTGTGGTCCTCTCCATCCCAAAAATAAGACATCAGTGTGACAGAAGTGGTGGCAGACGTGGTGCGAGGCAGAAATGGAGTGTATGCAGCGTTCTGGCTGGAATAGAACTGCAGTGCTGACGCCCAGTCCTGTCTGCTGTACTACTGGAGCCATGACAGTGTGCGCCGTCTACTATAACATTGCCAGGGGACCCACTGTTCGTCTGCAGGGGACGCTGACCAGCCATGTGTTACAGTCATTCTCACCGCTAGCAGCAACACTACCATTCTAATGCCCGTGCCCCAGTGCCACCCACTGCTCTAGAAATATTCAGACACATTAACCTTAGCAGAGGTCAGTCTGTAAAAACTGCAACCCACAAGGTCAGTATTGATTTAGAAAAGGATCCCTTTTATCGACAGGCCAGAGTTTCAATGCAGAGTGTCTGCCCATGTGTGAGAATTCGCTACAGGAGGGTACAGTACAGGTTGTATTTCAACTGACAAGCTGAAAGTCAACCTAAGAGGTCTGCTTCGTCTCCACAGAATGCTGCTTTATTTATTATTTATAATATTATTATCATATTATTATATTATTATCAGTCCAAAAATTAGAATTAGAATTAGAATTTTCCAGATAAAGATGCGAAATGCACTCGTCTCGGCGTTCACAGTCATTTCCCCAGGCCATTCTTTATATAACGCACTTATATGAAGATTGGTGAAGAAGTGAAAAGCTTAAACCTTTAATGAATTGAGACAGACCAGTCTGTAATGCTAGTAGTTGATTTAGGAGTAGCTGGTGATCATCTCGCTCACTGTAGTGCTGCAGCACATTATATTTTATTATAGGAGTGATGTATTTTAGCTGAGTCATTCTACAAATGGATGCCATTTCCATGTTGCAATTATCAAAGCTTTCATAAGGAGCATACACTTTATAATTTATAACATGTAATAGATTTTAGATGTTAGTTCAAACTAACATATTTTCTCACCTCAGGCATAAAACCCTTATTAGTATTATCATTTTTATTCAGACATGGGAGATATATTAACATTAAAATGTGACAGGGTGGAATAAGACAAGATGGTAAATTTTGTACCAAAATGGCCACAGTTCTTTACATGGTCAAGTTTCTGACCAATCATGCATGCCAATTTAATAATTTATAATTATAATCATTTATAATATAATTTTCATTATATCAAAATGTTAAAAAACTGACTTTTATAGCAACATACAAACTCACCAACAAATCATAATTTGACAAACAAATCATAATGTTTTAGAAAAAATAAGGTTTATTTATATTAAAATGTGACAGGGTTGGAGACAAACAATAAGAAAGGTTTAATATACAAATTTGATTTTGTGATTATTTTAAAAACAAATCAGAAACACACTTGTGAATGCAAGTTACACCCCTTTTTTGACTTTTTTCAATATTAGGGTTTGTGAGGGGTGGGGAAAGAGAGAAAGTCATTCATATGGCCCTTAATAGCAAGTCGTGACAGCCCTGATAGATGTATAGCCCCTGCAAGTGATATCCAGTATCGGGTGCATTCACAGAACTGCTGAAAGGAAATTTAACCTCAGAGTGTTTGTTTCCAACTCGAGCCCAGGCGACTGAACGTGAATGACATAGCTGCCCTACACATGGTCGCTAAATTGCCACAGTAGTTGTGGTAAAAAAAACAAAAGGATGTCATGTCCCAAAGTGATGTTCCACTGAATCCAGGCAACTTTATAAATACACAGATGCTGATAATGTCTCTTCAATTAATAAACAGTAACTTAAATAAGAGGCAGAATAATAAACCTCAGCAGAGAATCTCATAAAACCTGTCACTATGCAGCTTTACAGCCTGTAAAATACATAATGTACACCTGCAGCTTACCTCACACGCACACACAGACACACATGTATGCACAGAGCCACCATCGCTTGTCTAAACCAGTCTATTGGCTTTGCCAAAATGAGTCAGAAATAGCAAGTCTGTCAGTCTACATTGCCTTGCTCTCCTGTCACTACAGTCGGCAGCAAAATTAGATTTTTCCCCAACCACTCTAGACCTCCACTAGACAACATCAAAGGAACATATAATATTGTTATATAGTAAATGTAATTGGTTCATTAAAACCTGCAGGGTTGGGATGTAATGGAATACAAGCATTATTTTAAGCATGTTTTCACAATAAGAAATTAAATGTCTGTATGCAGTCCATAATACATGTCTAAAATAACAATGCTCAATACATATTTATCGTTTACATTTTTAATGCTTACTTTCTAAATAAAAAAAATGTGTGGAAGTGTTACATAAAACATGAGTAGACTGATAAATCACTGTGCTGATCTGTTATTTATCTCAGTGTTACTGAACTCTACTAAAGCCTGAGTAGACTGATAAATCACTGTGCTGATCAGTTATTTATCTCAGTGTTACTGAGCTCTACTAAAGCCTGAGTAGACTGATAAATCACTGTGCTGATCAGTTATTTATCTCAGTGTTACTGAGCTCTACTAAAGCCTGAGTAGACCATTAAATTACTGTGCTGATCAGTTATTTATCTCAGTGTTACTGAGCTCTACTAAAGCATGAGTAGACTGATAAATCACTGTGCTGATCAGTTATTTATCTCAGTGTTACTGAGCTCTACTAAAGCCTGAGTAGACCATTAAATTACTGTGCTGATCAGTTATTTATCTCAGTGTTACCGTTTTTGAGGGATACATTAACTTAGCAGATTTAGTAATTCAAATGACAGGCAGTTTTTCCATTAAATTTGAACAGAATTACTCAGTGGAATACTTAAGGTACTTTTACTGTGTTTAGTATTTAGCCATCACTACCTTTTCAGTTGGAGTAGAAGTAGGAACATCTCTAGGTACATGACGAATGACATATATACATATGGGATGCTATTTTTATGCAGGAACAGTCCTTTAAACTACTATGTATGTTGTGTAACTGATACTTTCTACTTATTCTTCTCTCTTCTCCTCTGCTTGTACCAGGAGGGGGACTACCTGGGGGCCATGGAGAAGGTGTGCCGGCAGCTGACCTACCACCTGAGCCCACACTCTCAGTGGAAGCGACAGGGCCTATTGAAGAGGAAGCCACAGGCCTGGTAAGCAGGGCAGACGGCACAGAGGAGGAGGGGGTGGTGGGTGTCATGTGGAAGCAGCAAGGGCATTTGCAATGTCGCCTATTTCAGTGGTGCACCAGGCCTCTCTCTCTCTTCTCACCATCTCACATTCTCTCATAAGCTGACTGCAAACTATGCGATAACACCAGACTTATAAGTTTACTGCATGTCACGCAGTGCAAGATGATGCCAGCTAAATTGTAGCCAAGTAATGGTGCCAATAAAATTGTGGCCAAACGCGGTGATAGACTGTGCAATATCTTATATATGCACATGTGCTGCATGCCAGATTAAAAAAAAAAAGACAAAGAGGCCTACAGTGCAAGAAAATGACCACCATCTGTTTGGATCATCCGTTCACTTCTGCCATGACCACTGCTATTCATGGGTGCCTAGTTTTGTGTGGAGGTAGGAGAACTGATTAGGTTTTCATGCACTGGGGGAAAATACTTTCTGGGTGAATATGAGCTATTAATGTGATTTCAAACATTTTGTCTAGAGTTTTTTTTTTTTTTGCTTTGGACACAATGTGAATCTGCTAGTTGTTCTTCACATTGGTTCATGATGAATGGACCACTACAAAATGCTACAAAATTACTTGAATATGTAACTACTTGAAGCTGAATAAATCACCCTACAAAAACCTATACAAACTAATCAACACTATATATACAGTTAACGTGTGGTAAAACTACACTACACACACGCTGCCTAAATTATGAGGAGTACTAGAAGGCTGCTGAAACAGTTCCTCAATACTACTCGTCTCCCTCCCAGCACCACACCCTCTCTCTCCCAAGTTCCCCTCCCATTTTTTTTGGATTGGCAAATTTGGATTTGGAGATTTGGAGTTTTATGAAACCATAGGTGGTCATTACTCTACAAACATTCTAAGATCACCAAATTTAACGCCAAAGAATTCTTCCACAATTGCAGTGCTTTTTGTGCTTCAAAAAGTGCTTTTTGACTGTAACAGTATTATCATGGCAACAATCAGAGCATATAACTACCTTCTCTCTCTCTCTCTCTCTCTCTCTCTCTCTCTCTCTCTTTCTCTCTCTCTCTCTCTCTCTCTCTCTCTCTCTCTCTCTCTCTCTCTCTCTCTCTCTCTCTTTCTCTGCTTTATCTGTTCCTAATCTGTTCCGTTCCTCTCCAATAGGCCATTATGTTATCGGCCAACTCCATCAAAGAGAGAGAACAGAACAGCCCCCCCCATCATTCGCTGAGCACCCCCTCCTTAATAAACATTTTCACTCAAGTTCAATTTTAATGCAAGCGCACATGATTGAAATAACTGCCTGAGCTTCTGATCTGCTCATAGGAGGCAGGCGGCCTCACAAGGCCTTGTTCATTAATTAAAGTGATTAGTTGGTATAAAAATAAAAACGCTCCCTGGCTCCTTGCAGCAGGCTGTCAAACTAAGTCGTCGCTCTGCCTGCTGTTTGTCCGAGCCCTGATTTGTCAGCGCCAAGAGAATAATGATAAATTGAAAAACATGACCTCAAATGTGCTCTCAAACTGGGCTTTGGGCCTGGAGCCACACTGTGAGGACTCCAGAGATTCCCAGAGGTGCTTAGGGAGACATTATAATGTATATTTATTAGCGTATTGTGTTACCGGATCCCACATCCACACAGTTCACAGTCTCCTCCCTCCATAGACTGCTGCCTCAGCCACTTTGCTCTTTGCCTCTCCATTGATGAAGAGCAGCACTATTTACTCAGCGCATTCAGTCAGTGAATGAGGAGGCCTGATCTCCAGCACCTAATGCAGCAGGCTGGGTGCTTTTGTACCACCACTCTGCACTGTCAGATCACACTTCTGCATAGCTTGGTCATGACGCAGTCTGTGTGTATGTATGTGTCTGTCTGTCTGTGGGTGTGTGTTAATGCTGTTATACCCAACTGGAGGTACAAATACTGGGGGTATAGTTGAGTTACCAGTTGTTATGATAAACAATACTATGAAATGTGTAATATAATTGATAAAAAAGGTTAGGAAAAATAGAGATATAAGATATAAAAAAGATTTAAGGCTCTTACTGTATTGTAGTGTACACAAGATGTCCAGATGTATCTTTAGCACTTTTAAGTGATGGCCAGATGAATCTAGCTCTTTTAGCCACACTCATTGCTAACAGGTGCATAAAATTGTGTACACAGCCATGCAATCTCCATTGAACAATGGCATGAATTTCATACTGAAGGATCTGGAGGATCCGGTATAGCACTGTTGTACAACCACTGTTCATCATTAATACCGGTTCATTACTCCAATAATGTTCAGACAGACTTCCGGTTCAGAAGAGCTCACTGTAATAGTCTATGCTGCAACATTTACATTGTGTGACAGTTCTTTAAAGGTGCCAAATTATGTGTTTATTGCATATTTTAAGTTGCTATTTGACATATAAATAACAAATATGTGACTTTGCTTGGAGTGAAAGGTGTTCAGATCTGTATCATTTGACAAGTCTATTTACAACCCTGTTAATGTACCGCAGAATGAAACACGCTGATTTTCCTTTTGCGATGGGAAGGAAAACTATAAGCCACAAAAGCTTGCTGAAACCACAAATTATTATTACTATAGCTTAGTGTCTACACTGTAACAAAAACACTGTAAGTCTTGCCCAGTAGTGTTGCTGTCCTCTCATTGTGTCCTCTCAGTGCGATGAAAAGATTGTAACAGGTTAGCTTTTGGCCTAGCTTTTTAACCCTCCTCGCTTTTTCCGGATTTGGCTTACTTGAAATTGACTGTTAAAAAAAGAAGTCAGTGCTTTCCCTTCTGATTTGGATTTGGTAGTCAGCTCAGGTATTTCAGATTTTCGAGGGAGCAGACGTTGGAGAGATGGTAAAAGGCACTTGGCTAGTATTAGTTTTCAGCCTAGCGTGGATCCCTGTTTGCTCTCCCCAGCTTTACTTTGTTGCTTGCCAAGTTTAAGCTCTTCTTTTGCAAACACTAGCACTGGAAAATCTGCAGTCACAAGGCCTGGTTCACATAGCAACTTGTATTCCCATAACTAGCAGAGTCTTTCCAGTATCAACAATACTGCTTTCTCCTGTAGTCACCAGCTAGGACTAGGGCTTTGGCTAGCAGGCTGAGTGTAGGTCAATTTTGGAGGTGTAAATATAAAAAGTCAAAACTTTTCCTGTCAGTTTTGGAATTTTGGAATCCCTGCTCTGTTTAGGTTATGCCTCATTTTCTCATTTCACTTTCATGTAGTCTTGTAACTCTTATTACTCAACATTGCTAAGGTAAATACAGTTTGACATTCTAGTCCCCATTTAAACATTACACTCCAAACTACAGTGGTCCTTCTATGGTGTTGCCATATTGTTGGGAATGTATGGGAGCAGATGTCACCATGCTTTTTATCATCACTGACAATAACCATGACTTTTAAGGATGTGGGGGTACATAAAGGCAAAAAAGAAAAAGTTTGGGAGCCACTGCATTAATGCATGTGTAGTAGGAGTGGGAAATAGATGGGTCTATGTTTATAGCCTGTACTGTTGGAGGCTCTAGGGATTCTTCTGAGCTTTCTGCTCTGTGTGCTGATTTCTCCACTGCTCCCCAGGCCTGGGTACAGGAATGGATGGATAAAAGCCTCACAGAGCTCCAGCTATTTGGACTCATTGCATGCTGCTGATGTTGCCACTACAGGACTGAGGTAGAACGTAAGGACAGGCATTCCACATTGACCCAATTAAATATCTGTTCTTCCCCCCTTCTTTCCAGTGGGCTTGCATTTAATCCTTGATGTGTGGGCAGATGCAGCAGTGCTGGCCGCCTTAGATTCAGTGCTCTGTTTTTTTTTTAGTTTTGGTCATTGGCTCACTGTTTGTTTGTTTGTTTTCCTGATCGCTCACAGCCGTGTGGGTTATTGTTGCAGACGAGGCTGCAGCTGATGAGATTCAAAAGGGCTGATTAGTCAGACAACCTCTTCACATTTCTGCTGTGCTTGTTTTTTAGCCCAATTACTTTGAGTTCAAAGTACATTTTATGCCATAACAGGAACAACCTAAAAGCTCTCAGAACACTGTGCTGCAAACCTCAACCAGTTTAGTCCATCCAAAAGAGGGTCGCTAAAGACATGTGACAACATTCGAAAACAAGGCTGTAGTATTTCCAAAGCCTGTATGAACCTGAGCGAAGCAACCACTGAAGAGCAGTATGTGGCTCCTCAGTGTCAATGTTTAGAGGGTCAGTTGGTGATCTGTACTGTTAAAGCAGTAGCTAAAACTAGAAATCTTCTCCTCACTTCAAGATCGAGGACAGTTAAGTTAAGTAACTCGACACGATTTGAGTGAAGTGTGATGATTAAGGCATGCAGTTTGCACAGTGCTAACTGGTGTACAGTGTATAGGCTTAAGGTCCTGACACAGCATCTCACTGACTGCAAAAAGCATGGACAGCATAGCTCTAGCGCCTCTGCTGGTTGGTTGTATGATTTGTAGCTCCACCCATCTCCATATGTTTCAAGCCCATTTCAATCTTCTTTTTATCTCTAAACTGGCTTTCTATATCGAGTCAGGGCTAGATAAAGGAATGAATGGATTAACAGCCTTGACTTGACTCTGGGTGCAAACGTGACAACATGGCAGACAATTTTAGATTAATTTCCACAGAACTGAATGGAATACAACCATGGTATCCATGTTTTCTATAGTCAGTGCAGCATCCCAGTGGGGTTCAAGTCAGGACAAGTCAGAATGTGCCACTTGAAAAATTCAATATATATTGCAGAGGTGGAATTGCTCTTGTGCCCATTGTCTTGTTACATGACCCAAGTGTGCTTGAGCTTCAGACCATGGGCAGAGCCTCACACCAACACACTACCACCACCTTGTTTGACAAGTGGTATGACGAACGCTGTGACAGCGTCATGGTGGATGTAACAGGACCATTTTTTTTACTCATCTGTCCATCATCAATTCGTTTTTGGGAAAGTGTTCCAGATGGGCTAAATGGGACCCAGTTGGGCTTCTCAAATGGACCCCATTGTTACTGCTCACTCTCACATGGGTCCCATCTTGGCCCCATGTGCAGTGTACAACCCATATGGGGCCCAAGTTCAACACCTTCTGGTCCCATTATGGACCCTGGTGCGCATCCATATGTGGGGCATGAAACCCATGGGGGAAAAAAAAACTTCCTGGATCCCAGTTGGTCTACCCATTAAGGGTATCTGCGGTGAGCAAGGCCTGCAGTTACATGAATGTTTGTCTGGGTTCTTTTGTGACTTCTTCTTTTGAGTCATTGCTGTGCTCTTAGAGGAATTTTGGTAAACCAACACTGTTTTAACTGTTTTTCTTTTTCTTTTTGAAGATGGTGGCTCTCACTGGAATCCCACAGCCTTAGAAATAGCTTTGTCTACTTTCTCATTTCTTTTCTGTCATGATAGGGTAGGGCTAAGTGAGAGGGACTGGAAAGGGTGGTAATCCAGCCTGAGTGTGTCTAGCTTATTCGGTTAATTAGCATTTGATTGATTGGTTGATTGAGTACCTAAGGGGTAATTACTCTTTCAGGAAGAGTGAGTTGTTGTAATGATCATTTAAAAGCTGTATTTTGTGTTTAGTTAATCTTATAGTCAGTGATGTGTGAAGATCTAAAACAATCAGGTATGGCAAATATAAAAGATATGAAATACTTTTCAAATTAAATTATTTAGCACTGTATGTAAAGTTGCTGTCATGCAAAAGGTGTCTAAAATAGCAGGAGAAAATTATAGGAGATATAACAAAGCTTTTTAGTTTTGAGTGAAAGTCATTTATTTTGTTTTATTCCCAGTAATTTTAGACCAGTTCTGTTGGAACAGAAATTGTGACACAATGTAAAAGATCACTGCCAGATTCTAATTATGTCAAAAAGCTATAAGCTATTGAACCAAGTGAATTTCAGTGGGGAAATTTCTAAGCTGTACAGCACACCTGTCCACCTCTGCCCACAGAGTCCTGACCTATGGGACCAGCAGATATCTTTAATGGAAGCGAATATTTTGCTTCTTAAAAAGTGTCAACCTCATCATTACTTTAACATTAGCTGTAATAGCTGTAAATGAATGATGATATGTAAATTAATTTGTCATTATTGCATTTTCAGTGTTCTAGAATAGCCAAGAGAACCTGCAAACCCTCACACCCCACAAAGTCATTAGTTCTGATCTAACTGTTCTCTTGCTTCATTTTCTTCAGCGATGACTCACTGGCCTTAGTCCTTTCTGCCAGTGTTTCATTAGAGGAGGACATTATCATGAGCTAATGATCCACTCCAGTGCAGGGTTTCTCTCCTGACTGCTCGGTGCAAACGTGGCCCCAACCACCTGCCTTCTTCCGTGCCCCCCATGAGGGTCAGGAACCATAGACATGCTTCATTTTCCAAAATGGCTCATGATGGAGAATTAAGAGACATTAAGCCTTATCATAAAAGCAGTTATGCTTGCACTGAACATTGGTTTTGATGGTAATGTTTTGGTGCTGTTTGTTTCTGTATTTCTGTCCATTACATTACAACCAAAGTTAATAATGGTTGCATAGGCCAGTTGCAAGTAGTTATCTACCCTATATGTCCAGATGTTTGTGGACACCCCTTTTAAAGAATGCTATCAGCTACTAGTCCCTGTACAGAAGTATTGATAATAGAATAGGACTTTCTATAGCAGATAAACATTGGCACCTAATGCCAGGCATATGCTAGAGGGGTATAAAGCCAGCGGGACTGTAATCTCTGTGAAATGATGGTGCTCCATCTAAAACGTTTGGAATTATTTGGGGAGTTGGGGATTAGATGGGGTGGTGATCCTCCTGGTGGTGATCTCACTTACACTCACTGAATGCCTTTCCTTGGGCAGTACAAACTGTTACTCCAATAAAAGCAGTATACACTCTTTTTAATGCCCTTGAAAGGTGTCCCAATACTTCTCGGAGATTACCTGGGTCTACACTGGTTCACAAAGCTTCTCAGAGTAGGAATACTGATCCTGATGAAGTTAATATTACTTTACTGATTAAATATGGGCCATGGTGAACATCTACAAAGCACCATAAAATAAAGTGTTTGCAAATTATGACCTAGTCTATCTTACTCTAAATGACATAAAATCGAGTTATGTTGCAGCAGATGGGAGTGTTGACAGGTTGATGTTTTGGCTGGACTGAACTGTTGGAGACACAGCATCTGCCTGCACTGTCTGCTCTGCAGTGGTAGACACATAGTTCAGCCCAGCACAGCACAGCCTGCAGTTGGTAATAGCTCATAATAACCAGCACTGAGCTGTCAAGAGCTGATGAGAAACGACTCTGGCTTCGATGCAGACAGTCAGACTTTTGGTTACTTCTAAGTGAAAGTTTCCAGATGCAGCGACAGTTTTCTCTCTTGGGTGGTGTCGTCTGTCATTCCTCGATGTGTGTTTGTTGCAGTGGAAAACAGTGAAGTATTAAATTGACTTGATTTGGATATTTACAACACATCTCTAAACTAACCCTTAAAACCCCACAAAACTACGGGTGACCCAGTTGCACAGGTCTTGTTTAGATAATTGTCCAAAGTTGTTTGTATGACACAGAGGGATTTGGTTAGATGTGTTCGATTCTGGAGATTTTAGCAGAAAAGACCAGTCCTGAATGGTTTGTCTGCAACTTGTATGGTCAAGGCAAAACTAGGCAGCATTGTCTCAGTTAAATCACACATTTTCATTGGATTCTGATTGGTTAGCTTACTTGGAGGAGCTCATTTTATTTGTCATCTCACTTCATCAGTGTCATCACTTGGTCAATGAGGAATTAGTGGTCAATGAGAATGACACAGCAGTAAATCTTTGTTTTCAACCCAGCTAATTCTGCAGAAACCCCTGCATCAGACTGCCATAAAATGAATGTGGCTTCTAGTGCCCCCTATGAGGAGTATACTAATATAAACAGTCATATCAGAATATTATGACCACCCCTGGTTTGAAATGAACTCTGCCTGGGACGTCACAAATGGCACATGACCGTGTTTGCTGCATGTATAAATATGTGAGCACACCAGTCAGTTGTAGCAGAATGCAAAATGATCGCCAGAGGCAAAGGACTCGATTAGCCTGATACTCAAACAGGCATGATAATAGGGTAGCAGGAGAAGGGTCGTAGCATCTCAGAAACAGCTAACTTTGTGGGCTGTTCCAGAGCTGCCAAAGTGAAGGTCTCACTAGTCATTTCACTAGTGTCATCCAGGCCAAGGATGGTTATTCCCACCATTAGGACTATCACTATCACAATATTCTGATGAATGTGTTCTGAATATATATTATAACCTTGTGTGGCTCCATTAAGCCCTTCAGACACCCTGTTAGACCAAATCTTTAAACTACACTATCGCATGTTTCAGGCATTATCTAGGGCATTGGCTGTAGCAGCTTTTAATGGGTGAGCTTTTGGAGGCATCAAAGTCCTAGAATGGAAAGCCATGTTTACCTTGGAATAGCTGAATAATGAGGGTTCGGTACGTGGAAGTTATGTATTGTGAACCTCAACTTCAAACACAAACTGTCAAAAACCCAAAACTGTTACGTCTTGACCTGCTATGCGACAGCTACTTTGGGACATATGGAAGCGAGGCTAATAGATGCTAACAGCTAACAGGTGAAGTAATGGTCAAAAATCAGTGAGGGATACACAACAGGCGGTGAAGAGCTGTGCGTTGTGGCAAAGCTAGGTGCTAGGCGGGTGCAAGGCTAAAATCGAACCCTACCAGACACTACTACATTTCTTCAGCTAGCTAACCTGTCAAATTAGCACTGACAGAACCCAGAGAAGATAGTAACACTGCCTCGTAAGACCCTGGAATAATTAGCCTTTAAAATGTTTTTAATACAGTGTTTCATTCATAGGCAAAATAACAGGGTTGTACATAGGCTCGTTTCACACTAAACCCCTCTGAAGGACTGTCTACATCTTAACCATTTAATCATGTAGACTTTTATGAAAAAATAGTGAAGCAGTATGTGTCTGTGTGTGTGTGTGTGTTAGTGAGAAAGTGTTACCATGCAGTTATAGAGGGTGTATCTGGGTTGTTTGCTGTTGAGAAATGATGTCGTCATCTCCCAGGCATGTCTGGTCTTGCTCCCTTTTTTTCCCCTCATCTAACCTTCTCCAAGTTCTCCTGTATCTCCTGTTCAGTCTGACCCTAGCACTTCTCCTCCGGATGTTCTGCTCCTCTCCGTTTCCTTGCATTCGGCCCCCCTAAACGTTTTCATGCACTCTGTCAGTTCTGAACTTTGTTCTAATCTGTTTTCTCCTCTTAGCTCTAACACTTCTCCTCCTCCTTTGCCCCTCGTCTTCGCTGCTGTTGCCTCTTTAGCAGCATCACCGGGGAATATGATCAGAAAATAATATGCAGATGAAGCGGCTGCATTAGTATTCATTCCTGGCCTCCTGCTTGTTGCTTTTTTCTCTGTCATTCCCACTCACGCTGACTCTGGCAGCACTGCCCATCTATTTCAGAGTAGGACTGAATGAGACATCCTGTTTGACATTCCGGCCCTCTTCGTTCCGGGTGCCTTTTTTTTCCTTTAGTGTGTGTGATTTAGACCATTTGTCTAACTGCTCAACATAATGCAATTTTAAAAGGCATCAGCACAAGAGGGTTACTTAAACTCCAACAGCCCTGCGATAATAAGGCCTTTTCCGACTTTATTTAATGCCTAGACCAATGAATCACGCTTCGCAGGGTCATTAAAAGCGTAGCAAAATATTTGGATGTACATTAATTTCTCCTTATTTCAGGAGTGTTCAATCAGCAGCAATTTGCTGCTTTAGTAATGCAATGGTGCTAATGCTACTTGGAACGCATGTGCTACTTGCTTATGTTGTTTACAAAGCTATGTGACACTGTAATCTATAAAAAGTGCAGAAAAACAGTGACTTGCAAAAGTGTTCAGCCCTAAAAGTCATCAGAAGACAACAAGAAGCCATTACTGAAGAAAAACACATCAAAGCTCGCTTGGAGTTTGCCAGAAAGCATCAGGGTGACCCAGCTAGAATTTTAGAGAAGATTCTGTGATCAGATAAGACACAAATGGAGCTTTTTGGACAAAATCCAAAACACTGTGTGTGGTGCAAATATAACACTGTCTGTTTCTCGATAAACACCATCCCAAAAGGGAAGTATGGGGGTGGTAGAATCATGTTGTGGAGATTTTTCCTTTAGGCTTTTAAAGATCTAAGGGGAAAACTTTGCCACAACATGATTCTACCACAACCATTTTTAAGATCTGCCTTTTGACATTCATTTTAGCAGCAATAAAAACACTAGCTGGATCAGTCTATCATTTGAAGTACAGACAAATCAGTTGATTTTGAACCCTTTCAGTCACATACACAGAGAATGCCTTTTAAAATGTCAAATTTACTGATATGAACAAATTACAAACCATGGACCTAAAACAGATTTGGGGTGTAATTATATATATATATATATATATAGGACCACGTGCACCTATCTGAGGAGGTTTCTATATTATTAGTTCTTTTAATAATTATTCATTTAACATTCAATTTGCTTTATGATTTCATTGTCTTGTGTAATCTTTATGTGGTTAAAGTATAATCACGTCTTTGTCTGGATGTGTGGCCAACTAGGAATTCTCTTATTTTTGCATAAAAGGACCAGTAATCTTGGTTTTAGAGTGTACGTTACTGCTTAGTTAATGTGTTCAAAAACATTCTCATCAAGTAAACACATAAAAATGGCTGGTCGATTCATCAGTGTTAGCGAGACCAGACACGGTGTTATCTTGTAGGCACAATGTCTAAAACCATTTCCCCATGTTATTATGTGTCTGCCCTAAATGCACTGTGGTAACTCTGGCTAACCTCCAATTTGTAGCCTCTACTTCACATATATTCACAGTGGTTACTGAATGAAACCACCACATTTTTGCCTTAAAAGGGTTTCTTCCTTGCACTCATTCCATAAAATTCAGACTGTTTGGTCTCTTTCTGATGGTAGATGCTGTACTTTGACATGAACTGTGGCAAGAACTACCTGCATGTCCCGTATGTCCCGTTTTGTCGTGTGCTCTAGAGCTGTAGCACCAGTCTTGAAGACTGAATTTTTATAGTGAACACTATGTTGTAAAGTGTCAGAAACCAAATAAGGCAGAAAAAGGTAAATAAATAAATTTGTTCTCTTAAGCAAAGTGTTTTTCTTTGTGGTCAATATATAATGATCAATTACACCATAATACAGCATCATTTATTATACTATTTATTAGACTGTTATTATAGATTTACATGTACTGCGTTTAGCAGGCACTCTTATTCAGAGTGACTTAAAACAGCTTAGTCATTCACTCAGAATGACTGAATATCCAAAGCTAGTATCAATAATAATCGTTAATAATAGTAATTCAATACAATAGTAATTTGATAACAATAGCAACATATGGTACTTTCTGACACTACCAGAAATAAGCACCCAGTAACCCTATTGCAACAAGAACAAGGCATAGTAAGCCAATAAAAGTATTAATATTATATGTTAGTGCTGTATTAAATCAGAGATGTTGTGAATGAGGAGACCGGCCACTGGTTATAAATGGGAGTTCTCGTAACACGTGTTCACAGATAAAGGCTCTCCTTTTAACAATAAGAGCCAAGTACAAAAAAAAAGACTGCACCCCCCGCAACACTCCCACCTATGTGGAGATCAGTGTCATTTGAGCTTCAGTTTCCAGTATTTTGGTCTCTCCCCATTCACAGAAATAGAAACCTGGTCTCGTATGACTGGACATGACTGCCCGATGGCATAGCAAAAATGGCCTCCAAGTGAACAGGCTTGCGTATAAGGACTTTGATTAGGGGGTTTTAAAATATAGATATTTGCTTGTTTATTAATTTCTTTTATTCATATTAGTGTACCTCCTGTTTCGCAGTGCGAGTTGTCATTAGTTAGATGCAGAATTGTGCCTTATGGAACAGAGGATGCTCTGGTGGTAACACTGCCCATCTGCCTCTCATGCGGAAACAATCTGAGCTGCATCAGAAATCATTTGTCTTCATTGGCCTGCGATTAGCACATCTTGTGTGTGAATTAGTGAGCTGATTGGATGATCACCTTAGTGGCCCAGCATCTCCACTAGGAGCGTTCATTTTTAAAACTGCTACAAGTGGCCACGCAAACACAGATGGCAATATGTTTGTAGGTTTTCCTCTTTCCCTTCTTTATTTTGTACCTATAAACTGTTGCTGAATTGCACACCAGACCAATTCTGTAAAATGTGCTCCCGGTGTGTCTCTCTCGCCTGCCCACCTACCTACTGCTGGTGTGAACACAGCGGTTCTTATTCACACACACAAACACACATTTAATCATGTTTGTTTACTCAAGCCCCTTCCTCACACCTTTATTGCTTATAGCAGACTGTGGCAGAGGAGAGAGAGTCTCCCTCTTTCTCTCTCTCTCTCTCTCTCTCTCTCACTGTCTCTCTCCATTTCTCATTCTCTTCCTCCCCCCTCTCTGTCTCTCTCTTTAATCTTGATCTTTATTTTATTTACTTCTCCCAGTTTCAGTTATAACATGTTGGTATTGTGTACTATATTGGCAATGTACAATAACAATAATAATAATAATAATAATAATAATATGTATTCCAATAAACAACAAGCATTTTATACTTTATATTTGCGTACAGCGGTATGGTCAGTGGTGTAACAGTATGCAGTGTATTATGGGTCAGCGGTGTA
The DNA here is from genome assembly GCF_030463535.1 of Salminus brasiliensis. NCBI lineage: Eukaryota > Metazoa > Chordata > Actinopteri > Characiformes > Bryconidae > Salminus > Salminus brasiliensis. The sequence goes on along the minus strand of NC_132888.1, from coordinate 17,610,341 downwards.
ATGTATAGAGTGTGTTACAGATCAGTGGTGTAACAGTATGCAGTGTATTATGGGTCAGCGGTGTAATGTATATAGTGTGTTATGGGTCAGTGGTGTAACAGTATGCAGTGTATTATAGGTCAGTGATGTGATGTATAGAGTGTGTTACAGGTCAGTGGTGTAACAGTATGCAGTGTATTATGGGTCAGTGGTGTGATCTATAGAGTGTGTTACAGGTCACTGGTGTAACAGTATGCAGTGTATTATGGGTCATTGGTTTACGTATGGAGTGTGTTATGGGACAGTGGTGTGACGTATGGAGTGTGTTATGTGGTAATTAACTGTATGAAGTGTGTTATGTCTCAGTGGTATAAAGGTATGACATCACGTAGTGTATTATGAAGTGTGTTATGAGTCAGTGGTGTAATGATATGGAGTGTTTTCTGGGTCTCTTTCTTCACTGACTTTCTTTCTCTTTTTTTTGCTTTTGTTTTCTCTCTGTCTCTTTTTCTGTCTCTCTCTCTCACTCTCACACACACAGTTTCACTGCTCATTCATGCTGTGCACATAAAGGCAGACACTGGTATCACTCCCTGGCTTTGCTTGCACAGGAAAAAGGAAGCGTTCTCCATGTAGGCCTACACACCTGCTGCCTGGGGGATAATTGATCTCGAGAGAAAAAAGGCGAGTGCAGGCGAAGGCCGGGGATGGACAGATAATAGAAGAATGAATGGCTGTTTGAATAAGTGAGAAGGAAGCGGTGAAGTACTTTTGATTTGTGTGGAGTGTGAAGAGGGTGTCTGGCAGGCAGAACCATAAGGTGTGTAAAATGGCATCTGCACTCGCAGTGTGTAGCAACACAGTAATTTCTCCTCTTATTGCAGATGCCCTCGTTGTTGGCTCAAGGTTAAGAGTCTTTAGTATCATTCGTCTCTCTCTTCTCGAGTGGTGAGGAAGCTCTCAGAGACCTCCACACTGCATTGAACTGATTTCATATTTCCAATTGAACTTCAGTTGGCTCCCCTCCACCAAAAATGCACATTAAATTAGGCATGCTAGATCGCCCCTGGGTGTAAGTGTGTGAGCGAGTGGTTGTGTGTGTTTCCCAGCGATGGACTGGCAACCTGTCCACGGGGATGGATAGACAATGGATAGATGGAGGAATATTATCTGACATTTATATTGACATTGTTTTAGCTTTAGGCCCAGATTTAGGTCCTTTAGAGTGTATTGTAACTAGATGTTGACACACACGTATCCAGACACCACTATATCACTTATCTTGTGGTCTGTGAGTCTTACTTTTGCTGTATACATAAACATTGTTTGCATTTTTTATAAAACATTTTTTTTTTATATTAATTGAAATAAATAAAAACAAATGGAAGAGCTGACCTGAATGTATTGAACAGTATGTAAATTGAATGCAAATGTAATTTATTATGTAACCATGTAATAAGGTTAACACCTTAATGCACAACATTAGTCTGTTAACACATTAACCTTTTTTAACATATATTAATCAGCTTACCAAGTTTGGCTTCTGTTTTCTGTCATAGATCTCTCTATTTATAGAGTCTAGTGATGGATCAGGGGTTTTATTTAGTGATGTACATTTACATTTAAAGCATTTAGCTGATGCTCTTATCCAGAGCAACTTACAAGGTCACTTGTATTACAGAGTTGTGTTAGGAGTCTTGCCCAAGGACTCTTATTGGTGTAGCACAGCATAGCCAGACTGGGAATCGAACCCCAGTCTCTCACATGGTGTGATAGTTCACTGAGAGGTAGTGGTGTTATATGTTGCGCCACACCAACACTTCAAACACAGGGCTACTGTACACTGTATTCGTGCTAAAATATGGATTAAATCTCTACTCTAAAAACTAAACTAACTCTCATTCTCATACCCCTCCATCATCTCTCTCTCTCTCTCTCTTACACACATACACACACACACACACACAGCTGCTCCTCTCTTAGCTCTTAGCCCAATGACTGATCGTATATTTACCTATTAAAAAGTAGTTGAAGCATTTTCTCTATTAAAGCTTGTGTATCCGAACTTCGTCATGTTCGAGTTCTCAAAACTACGCTAAGATACTTTAAGAACAAAAACGGGTTCCTCTAAAATAGTTTATTAGGCACAACATCACATTTGTTTGTTCTCCTGCCCCAAAATTCAAAAATGTCCTGGCTAGCATTTTTCTAGCAACTTGTGATTAATCAAAATTAGTCACAGAATATTTGTTGTGATTAATGCAATTAAATGACTTCATTTGTAATCGATTGACACCACTAGTATTTAGATGTTCACACTTCAGTAGTAGAGCAAAATACCAATAATATTGAAACCTTTAAGAGTTAATAAATCCCCACAATAGTGAAAAGCAAGGAAATATTTTACGAGGTCATCAGGAAGAGACAAATGTCAGGTTGCCGGTTATGAGATAAGGGAAGTTGTTGACTTAGGGTTGATTGAGAGCGTGGGATTTGGGCTCTGGGCCAGTTAGATAGAACTCTGCCTCGGCCATTCCTCTCACAGTGTTGTTGATTGCGTTTGCTGGGTCAGTGACAGGGCTGGAGGATATGTAAGGCCGAAGACTCACAGGGCAAGGAAATGTCTATCAGGTCATTCTCAGCATGAAATATGAGCATGAAATGTTCAAGTCTAAAACTAATCCATGGCTCCTCTCCACCTCTTATGGAGTGAAGGAGTCCATATCTCGCGAGTGCCGTCAAGTGTGCAGATGACTATGATTCATCTGATGCTTAAATCCTGCCAAAAAATCCTTGCCCCCCCCCCCAAATCCTCTCATTTCTGAAACTTCAGTGTGTAAGACTGTCTATTTTAAGGCGTTCTGCAAAAAAGAGGGTTTTTTGCCACCCGAAAATGCCAGCATACAGTGGGGAGAACAAGTATTTGATACACTGCTGATTTTTCAGGTTTTCCCACTTGCAAAGCATGTAGAAGACTGTAATTTTTATCATAGGTACTCTTCAACTGTGAGTGATGGAATCTAAAACAAAAATCCAGAAAAATACATTGTATGATTTTTAAATAATTAATTTCCATTTTATTGGGGGAAATAAGTATTTGATACACCAGAAAAAGAAACTTCATATTTGGTACAGAAACCTTTGTTTGCAATTACAGAGATGAGACGTTTCCTGTAGTTCTTGACAAGGTTTGCACACACTGCAGCAGGGATTTTGGCCCACTCCTCCATACAGATCTCCTCCAGAGCCTTCGGGTTTCGTGGCTGTCGCTGGGCCACACGGACTTTAAGCTCCCTCCAAAGATTTTCTATTGGATTCAGGTCTGGAGACTGGCTAGGCCACTCCAGGACCTTAAGATGTTTCCTACGGAGCCACTCTTTAGTTGCCCTGGCTGTGTGTTTTGGGTCGTTATCATGCTGGAAGACCCAGCCACGACCCATCTTCAGTGCTCTTACTGAGGGAAGGAGGTTGTTGGCCAAAATCTCACGATACATGGCCCCATCCATCCTTCCCACAATACGGTGCAGTCGTCCTGTCCCCTTTGCAGAAAAGCATCCCCAAAGAATGATGTTTCCACCGCCATGCTTCACGGTTGGGATGGTGTTCTTGGGGTTGTACTCATCATTCTTCTTCCTCCAAACATGACGAGTGGAGTTTAAACCAAAAAGTTCTATTTTTGTCTCATCAGACCACATGACCTTCTCCCATTCCTCCTCTGGATCATTCAGATGGTCATTTGCAAACTTCAGACGGGCTTTGACATGCGTTGGCTTGAGGGAGGGCACCTTGCGTGCACTGCAGGATTTTAATCCTTGACGGCGTAGAGTGTTACTGATTGTTTTCTTTGAAACTGTGGTCCCAGCTCTATTCAGGTCATTGACCAGGTCCTGCCGTGTAATTCTGGGCTCATTCCTCACCTTCCTCAAGATCATTGATGCTCCACGAGGTGAGATCTTGCATGGCGCCCCAGACCGAGGGAGATTATCCGTTATTTTGCATTTCTTCCATTTTCTAATAATTGCACCAACAGTTGTTGACTTCTCACCAAGCTGCTTGCCTATTGTCCTGTAGCCCATCCCAGCCTTGTGCAGGTCTACAATTTTATCCCTGATGTCCTTACAAAGCTCTCTGGTCTTGGGCATTGTGGAGATGCTGGAGTCTGACTGATTGAGTGTGTGGACAGGTGTCTTTTATACAGGTAACGAGTTCAAACAGGTGCAGTTAATACAGGTAATGAGTGGAGAACAGGAGGGCTTCTTAAAGAAGAAGTAACATGTCTGTGAGAGCCAAAATTCTTACTGGTTGATAGATGATCAAATACTTATTTCCCCCAATAAAATGGAAATTAATTATTTAAAAATCATACAATGTATTTTTCTGGATTTTTGTTTTAGATTCCATCACTCACAGTTGAAGAGTACCTATGATAAAAATTACAGTCTTCTACATGCTTTGCAAGTGGGAAAACCTGAAAAATCAGCAGTGTATCAAATACTTGTTCTCCCCACTGTATGTAAGAAATAATCTTCCTTTTCTCTGAACTGCATGATGTGTTTTGAGACATTTGGCGGTCTTTAGAGAGGTTTCACTTGAAGATGCACTCAGCATGAGAGTTCTGGAAATGTACGAATCTTTTTTCGGGGATCGAGACAATTCGGCAGCATTTTTCAGATGCTGGATCATAATTGAGATCAGCTCGCCTCCACCCTGCCTGACTTCATGGTCTGTTTATTGTTTTCATAGCTGCCAAACGACGTTCACGTCTGATCCTAGTTTTCCTTTTTATGGCAATTAGTGCAGCTCTGTTTTTATCATTTCTTCACTTTCTCTCTCACTCCTTTCGTGTGAGCTCATTCACTGGAATGTCAGTGTTCCCTGCTGGACTTATTTTTAGCTCTCAACGTGTGCAGCAAGTGCCGTGCTTCACTTGCTGGCATCGTTTTAACACTCTCACTGCAGATAAACATCTGTAGGCCCCGCTCTCAGTCATTCCCTACTTGCTATCCGTCCGTTGATCTCCAGGAGCTTGATTGAGTCTCCTTAAATTGTCATAACAGTGTAAATATTACCATTTTAAAGCATAGTCAACTCATTCATCCAGTGTCCTAGAGAGTGTGTGTGATTTACTTGCACCTTCTCTCCAAGAACTTCACCTTTTCCACCAATCTGAAAAACACAATGGCTGTTGGGTTTATATGGTTCCTGATGTCAGAAATGTTGCTTTTGAAAAAGAAGCCCTTTTTAAAGATTGTAATAATTAATTAGAATAAATGAATAAATACATTAGCTTGCAAACCTATCTTTGTTCATCTCAGATTTCTGACTTTTGGAAGCAAATAGTAAACAAATGTTATGCTGCATAAATTCAGACATGTTGATTGGATACTGATTGAGGACAGCATGTTATTTTAGACATGTTTTGCTGATTTTCTAAGTAAGTAAGTAAACAAATCCTCTACAGAAATCACCCTTAAAGATGACATTTTTCTGCTTCTATTACCAGAGTGGTGTAATGCGCTTCCACTATGGCCGGGGTATAGCGATTTTGAATCCTGATCTATGTTGCTTTGCCATCAGTGGCCGGAGTCTGAGAGAGCACAGTTGGCTCACTCCTAAGTAATGTTGGCTGACAGAGGCATGTGTTAGCGTTCCTCCGCTGCCACGTTTGGCAGTTCGAAAAGAGGCGGTGGCTGATTTCACATGTATATAAATATATGTCCTTTTCCTGTAAAAATTTGATCGGAGGTACCTGTAATATTTGTATTGGGCTAAATTAATTAAGGGCGGTTAGCTGATGTCTATCATTATCAGAACCAGAGACACCACAGCATAAAAGCGGTGTATAGAGTTTCTTGTTCACTGTTGAATATCAGTATCAACTGTGCTCTCCTGGATAAAAGAAAAAAAAGACATTGCACTTAGTCTTCAGTAAATTTCTGATTCCTCCTTAACTCAAGACCAAGACAAGACCAAGATCATTCATATGTGGTCTGGTACTACAATGCTGCACATATACACCCAACAGCCATTAGCAACATTAGCCAGCCATTTGTACTGCCTAATACTGAGTAGTTCCCCCTTGTGATCTGTATTCGAGGCATGGACTCCACACGATCCTTTAAGTCCTGTGAGTTGTGATCCACGGGGGCCTTCGTGGATCACATTAATGAGGTTCACTGGTTCACTAATTTGTTTTTTCTTGGACCACTTTTGGTGGGTACTGAACACTGCATACCAGGGGCCTGCCTGCTGTTTTATAGATGCTCTGGCCCAGTTGTCTAACCAGCACAGTTAGGGCCTTGTCAGAGTGGCTCAGATCCTTATCCTTGCCCATGTTTTCTGCTTTTAACACATCGCCTTCAAGAACTGACTGTGTACTTGCTGACTAATGTATGCCACCCCTTGACGAGATGAAAATGATCAATGTTTTTCACTTCATCTGTCAAATTACCAAACTGTACTTTAATTTAATTTAATAATTATTGTCTTCACTGCTTGAAACGTGATTGTTGACTGTGTGAATGTCTCTCTCGCTCTCTCTCTCTCTCTCTCTTTCTCTCTCAGTTTGAAAGCTGTCCTTTCCATCCCGCCTGCCAGTGGGGCGTTAGACCTGTCGGGCATTCCTCTGGGGGTCAAGGACATGGAGCGGCTGTGCTCACACCTGCAACAGCATGCGTCTCGCATCTCCAGCCTGGAGCTGGGCTTCACCGAGCTGACAGACGAGGCCTTCCTGCTACTCCTCCCCACGCTGGCCGCCCTGCCTCACCTGGAGACCTTGGCCCTTAATGGCAACCGGCTGACACGTTCCGTGCTCAAAGAGCTGACGGACACACTGAAGGATCCGGAGAGTTTCCCCAGCGTCACCTGGATTGACCTGGGCAACAATGTGGACATCTTCTCCCTTCCCCAGCCATTCCTGGTGAGCTTACGCAAGCGCTGCCCCAAGCAAGGCAACCTGCCCACCATCTTGGAGTTCGGAGAGAGCCAGGCCAGCGAGCCAGAGGTCCGGACAGATGGGGAAGGTGACGATGACATAGACGACACGAACAGGACAGTGAGCATGGGAGAGCTTAGGTCTGAAGTGGAGGGTGACCTGGATGGCGAGATGGAGATAGAAGAGATGATGGAGGAGCTGCTGGACTTTGACCGGGAGGTGCAAGGAAAAGACGAGATGGAGGAGGACAGCATGTGGACCATGGACGAGCCGAGGCCCACTGCAGGGCCTTCCCAAGGACATGGCAAAGCGAAGAGGGCGGCCAAGGCCGAAGGAGAGGACTCGCACAGCCAGAGCTCTCAGCTGTCATGCTCCAGTCAATCACAGCACTCTTCGGCAGCCTTGGAACCTCTGAGGAAGGACTCTTCGGTGGATCAGGTGGTGTGTACTACAGGCAACCTGACCTGAACGCACTCACTTTATTTAGAAATCGCAGCCTTTAAACCTGTCTTGTTCGAAAGGAGAAGTCAAGAGCAGACAGACGAGACCCAGCTTTGGACTGTTTACAGGTCAGCACTTCTATCGAGAGCAAAGGGTGTCCTCATGATTGAACAGATTCCAAAGGTTTGGAAGTCCTAGCTTAAATAAAAGAGTAGTGGTCGAGCAAATGATATATTGTGAATATCATGCAGAAAAGGACAATGTATACCAATGTACAACAATGAAATTATAGACAGTAAACCATCCTGTGCAGTTTAAATGCTTCTATTTCAGGTATTGTCCCTTGGTTGTACTGTCCTAGCAATGGACCTTTACAGGGCTGTCACTATGGACTATGTACATTACATCTCAGAGCGATCTTCATTACCTTGACCATTAATTATGGAACTTGACTGAGCAGTAACAGTCCATGCATAGCCTTTTAAAGAATCCAAACTACTTTATCGGAACCGAGAAGCCCTTTTAAATACCTGATTTCCAAAACCTATAAAACTGAGTGGCCTACAATGCATGTTGAATGGGTTATATTTGCATACACATGCATATAAATGGGTTATGTGCATTATCTTCATGCAGTTTGCCAACTAATCAATGCTGATTCATCGAGAAGGTGAATTTGAATCAGTTAATCATGACAGCCCTAGACCTTTACCTATGTGCCTGTTTGACCCTGCTGGAGAGGGGTGTGTGCAAACATGCATATGTATGGTGGTGTAAATGAAAATGCACTCACATGCTTTCCAGAGCACACTTTGTAAGAGGTGAGATTGCCTGAGATTAACAGTCTAGTTCACCATGGCACAGTCTCTTCATCTATGCATCACACACACACTCTCCTCCCCAGCAGCATTAAGCCTGTCCAGCTTCTGTTGAATATGCATGTCCCCAGTGTCAGAATGCACTTGAACTCCAGGGTGCCCCTGACCAAGACATAAAGCAAACCAAATAATTCATGCAGATGCCCACTCCAGGTAGACTTAAGAAAGATCAGTGCTTTATGAAGGAATAGCACCAAAGATGGAGGAGGAAAGAGTGAGACTCTACAGCATTAAACATAAAGATATTACAGTGAGTACAGTATTTTAAATGGTGGCAGTTAAACCTATCCATGCTTTGCTCTTCCTTTTATATACACAGCCTAATTTGTTGGATTTCATTGCTGTATAATTGCTTTTAATTTGTTTCATTTTTCATATAATCAGTCAGCCCTTGTATTCTGAAGTCCAGTGTATTTGATTAGTCTATCTATTTAGTAATGATGTACTGACACAATTCTGTAGCATAGTTTTCTTCACCAGGGCTTTTGTTCAAAGTGAGCTCTCACTTAAATGTACCGGCGATTCCAGCATTCATAAGCTAAAGAAAACGGAATCCGTGTATTTGTACGGTATCTGAATCCAATTCGATCATTTCCCTTTAACATTTTATGATATGGTTTATACTATCCCTCAAAATGGTACATGCAAAGCTTTTCCTACTGTGCTCTCCTGCTGTGAATAAGCCATTTTCAGGTCTATCCATGTCATTCTGGAGGTAAACTCTGCTCCTTTACAGAATGAATGTAATAAATATCGTCTCATTTTGCAGGGATGTAAATCACACTGTGTTTTTGTGGTCTTATTCCAACCTCTCATGATCACAGTGCATTTCTGTTGTGAGAGCTATCACAGACTGTCCAACTGAGCTATCGAAGTAGGATATAATGGTGTGATGAAAAAAAGAGAGCTGTTATAAACCTTTACATGCAGAACTCTCCCTCTGTGTCTACTGTGGCGTAGTACCAACCAGTGCATCCCTTTACAGTCCATGGCCCAGCATTGTAAAGGCACTTTCCTACGTTTTTGTCTTGTATTTTCTGGGAGTCCAGTTACATCCTTTGTGTGGATTTGTGTACAAAAAAAACAACCATAGTTAATTAGGCATTAGCATTCTCCAACCGTTCTTCATCTGTTTCAATTAAACAGGCCATTTTGTAAGACGTTTGTGTAGATGATCTCAGTTTTGACGGTCTGCACTGATTTAAAAAGCAATCAGGGATAAAGCAATATGAATGGGAGGAGTTACATTGCTGTTGGTAGATAGATACAGTTGTGTGAAAAGCAAAGTACATCCTTTTTGAATTGGTTGAATATGGTTTTACATCTCAACATAAATAATAATCATTAAAAAAACATCAGCAAGTGTGACCACCTCCATAAAAGCTATAAAAAACAACATTTTGGCGTTTTGCTAGTCTGGAGTATTCAGGTGTGTGTTAACACTATGCCAAGGAGGACAGACATCAGCAGTGATCTTAGAGAAGCTATTGTTGCTGCCCATCAACCTGGGAAGGGTTATAAGGCAATTTCCAGACAATCTGAAGTCCATTAAGAAAGATTATTCCCAAGTGGAAAACATTCAAGACAGCTGCCAAAGAGTGGATGTCCCAGCAAATTCACCCCAAGGTCAGACTGCGCAGTGCTCTGAGAAATAACTAGTATGGCTTGTTTGGACGGGTTTCCAGAACTTGCTTCTCTTCTTTCTAAAAGGAACATGGCAGCACGACTTCAGTTTGCAAAACTGCATCTGAACAAACCACATGACTTCTGGAACAGTGTCCTTTGGACAGACGAGACTAAAGTGGAGATGTTTGGCTGGCCGTACTGAACAGCACCACGCTTGATGAACCCCAAACACAGCATATCAGCACGAAGACCTCACACCAACCTTACTGCATTGCTTATTGAATGCCCACAAACCTCAATGAACTGAAGCGGCGTTGTGAAGAAGAGAGGGCCGAAATTCCTTCAGAATGATGTGAGGGTGCACTTTCTTTTACTATATTAGACTAAATATTAATGTGTTTTTGTGACAGCAGATGGCAAGGAGTTCAGAACATGCAGTGTCTTGATTAATGTCCTGAGGGGAACTTGAACAGTAGTAAAAGCTATCTTTTTTTGAACAACTCATGTGTGGGGGAAATGTAGTTTTCCATGATACAAGCCCTTCAAATATTAGGAGTGTCACTACACTGACAGTTTTAGATGAGTTTATTTTAATGCTGGTTTACATTCAGACTGATGTATTTTTCACTTTTAAAAGGATTTAATGACATTTACCATTAAACCTTACTGAATCAAAGCATTGTAAGGCGGTTCAAGGACATTTCAATATACAATACTGATCATAATTACAGTGAATAGCATTAGGCAGTGGAACTGTGTTCTCTGGAATGATGGTGCTCCATCCAACCCTTTTGGGATGAGTTAAGGATGAGTTGGGGATGAGGTTGGGTGGTGATCATCCAACATCCTGACCTCACTAATGCTCTTCAAAATTAAACTTCCTTAGACAGCAAGTCAAGGAAAGAGATAGTTGCCATTACAAAAGCAGGATAAACTATTTTTAATCTTTCTTGGTTTTGAAGAAACAATGAATGAACACGTGTCCCAATACTTTTGTCCATTCCGTGTATTTTAAAGCAGATGCAGCTTGACACAGCATGTTTTAGAGCATGTTTTAGACAAAAAACGAAGATGTTTTGAACTGTTTCGATGAAATAAACACTTAGTGAGATCAGTACTTCACTCTTCACTCAAAACATTGCTGTTTTAGTCGCCTGTCCAGGCTGGCCTTGCTTTAAGCTGAGACGGGTTTAATAAAAACGCTCTGATGACTGAATGAGGTGAAGTAACATCAGTCGATGGCGACACCTAGTGGCCATTCGTGACACTGCAACTGTCGCCTAAGACCAAGGGTGGAAAAAAACTATAATTTATTAATTTTAAATAGATAGATAGATAGATAGATAGATACATAGATACATAGATAGATAGATAGATCTGTCTATCTATACAGGAATATATCGAAATTGATACATCAAATATATGGGGAACTTTACGGAAATTATATGTCTATCAATATATATGAATGCAGCAATTATAGAATCATATCAAACGAAATGATTATATTATATTATTATCTAAAATGCAGTTACATGATATTTTATAATATAGTTTTAATGCATCAGTAATATCACATTTCTCATCTACTGTGTACTCAGATTTTGTGCAATGTCTGCATAGAATTAATAGTTTTAAAACTTCTTTTTTATTTTATGCAAATTTATTATTTCATATGAATTTCTTATGTAATGTGATTTTCTGATGTTTTGACTGTGGACTGGTGTTATATCTATATTTTGCGCGGTAGCTCTGTTAGTCTGGCTATTTCTGGAAGCCCGGGGCTCGGATCGAGGGGTAAATGTAGGCTACATTGCATCACATCCGGGAAATAAGGGCAAAAATTGTTGCCCCAGTCCGCCATTTCAAATATTTGAACTTCCCCCAGTGACAACTTCTTGGTGGAGGAGTCGGTCCGGACAAATTGTGGGATAATCTGGGACCGCGGCCGTGCCTTTATTTTCGCACATGTGCTGCAGGGCTCTGGGCGCTGGTGCAGCCGGGCTGTGAGTAAAGGCGGATGCTGTTCGCGGTCGGGGCGCGTTCATCGAGGGGAGCGCGGTGAAGTTATCCTCGTTATTATTAGTATTATTTTGTATGAGTTGAAGGCTGGTCGCGGATCCGCAGAGGCGAAGGGGAAGGCCGGTGAAAAGCCTCGGCTTTCGGGTGGCAGCTATGGCCGGGAATTTTGACGCCGAAGACCGTGGCAGCTGGTATTGGGGGAGATTAAGCCGACAGGAGGCGGTTTCTCTGCTGCAGGGACAGAGGCACGGGGTGTTTTTGGTGCGGGACTCTATCACCAGCCCGGGAGACTACGTGCTCTCCGTTTCGGAAAACTCGAAAGTCTCGCATTATATAATCAACAGCATCAGCAGCAATCGGCAGTCCGGTCCAGGTAAGGCGACCTGCGCTGCGCTGAGCCGAGCTGAGCCGAGCTGAGCTAAGCGGCTAACCTCAGGCTAGCGCGAACTTGTGAATGCACAGCGGCAGTCCGACACTGGGCTAACGGCAGCTTTTACGCCTCTCCAGTCAAACAGCGCATCAGATCCACGTTTCATTTCGCGTGTATCAGATTGTTTATATCATAAGCTTTACTTATACACGTATTTATTATTTATTTTTTTCTCTGACCATTTTTTTATCCAACCCCTTCTGCCCGGCTAGCGGCTACGCCAGCTAGTTATCTAGCTAGCTAACTTACTTGCAGTGTCGTTAATGCGCAGATTTCGGCGCAATTTGTGGAAAATAACGTACCGCTAGCTGAGAATTAACGGAATAAAGTTATTCACAGATAAATTAACAACCTCGGGCTTTTCTTGTTTAAATAATGATGGCGCTGACATTTTCCCAACCGATAAACCAAAAGTAACTTGGCTAAGTTTGTCTTTGCTGCGTTAGCTGGCTAACTGCTAGATATCTAGGCAGCTAGCTAGCACCAAGTTAGTGGACTTCTCTGAGAGGAGTGAAGTGATTTTCCCCAGCCCAGATTTCCACATGTCCATAATTAAACACCTAATAATAATGATCATATAACCTATTAATACTGAAAACGCATCTATTATTAGCATGTAATTATTACTCAGATGTTTTTATTTTAGAAGGCGATTCGTGCCTTAGCGCAAAAGCTAGCAAACTTGTTCCTACTTGCAAGCGAGGGTCAGCTAATAGCTTTGTCACGATTTGTAATTTAGTCACATTAGTAAAGCATAAACAACCACTTATTAATCTGTTTTTAAAATTTAATGTTATGTTAATGTTTTCTACATTAGCTCGATGTCTTCAGTGTAATTTGTGTGCTCAGTTGGCTTTAAGCCATAGTTGCTGACCTTTGCAGTTTGATGGTTGATGAGTTTTTCTGAACCTGGCCATTTACACATCCTGTACTTTCTTGCACCCCTCATTCAGGACTGACCACCTCTCGGTTTCGTATCGGAGACCAGGAATTTGATGCCCTCCCAGCCCTGCTGGAGTTTTATAAGATACACTACCTGGACACCACCACTTTAATTGAGCCCATCAACAAAGCCAAGCACTCGTCGGTCATCAACGTCAGCGCAGGAGGGGCTCCTCAGAGGCTCGAGGAAGAGTATGTCCGTGCTCTGTTTGACTTCCCTGGCAACGACGACGAGGACCTTCCGTTTCGAAAGGGCGATGTGCTTCGGGTGCTCGAGAAGCCGGAGGAGCAGTGGTGGAACGCTCAGAATTCAGAGGGCCGCGTGGGGATGATCCCAGTGCCCTACGTAGAGAAGTTCCGGCCAGCTTCTCCAGCGTCTGGGACCCTGGGCAGTGGGGGGACTGGCACTGTGGGTAATTCAGATGGCCACAATTCCCAATCCCCTCCTCTGCTTGGTGAGCCAGGCCAGTATGCCCAGCCCACATCTTTACCCAACCTGCAGAACGGGCCTGTCTTGGCCAGGGCGGTCCAGAAGAGAGTACCCAATGCATATGACAAGACGGCTCTTGCTTTAGAGGTACAGAGTTGTTGTTGGTTGTTGTTGTCCTCCCTCCTGACCAACCCCCCCCCCCCCCCCCCCCCCCCGTTTTTTTTTTTTACATTTATTTTATATGTACATAACTGTTTACTGTTGTACGATTCATTTCTTAACTAAATACATTAGAACACACTTTAACATCAGTGTTTTTGTTTGGTGAAGTGCTCTTAGACTGACAATCCAGTGCTTTGCTTTAGGTTGGCGATTTGGTGATGGTGACCAAGATCAACGTAAATGGGCAGTGGGAGGGAGAGTGCAAGGGAAAGCGAGGCCATTTTCCCTTCACGCACGTCCGCTTACTGGATCAGCACAACGCAGATGACGACCCAAGCTGAGAGCGGAGACGGACTTCCCTGTACAGCCCTTAGATGCGCACACACACACACACACACTCTCTTCACATCTCCTCATAACTGACATGCCCAGCGGTAGCCTCTTCTACTAGATCCTTTTCCTGTCTATCCGCTCATTGTTTTCGTGCCATCGTGTCATTCATGCCAATATATACAATATCTGCAGTAATTTTCTTATTAGACCTTATGCAACGATTTGAAGTTACTTAAGTAGACACTAAACACCACGGACATCTCTATAGGTTATCCTTAAGCGGAACTTTGGAGTGTGGCTTATTGCGACTTTGAAAGCGAGGAGATGTCTGCTTGGACTCGAAGCGTAAGCAGTTGGGTGTTGCTGTAAGGGACTGTTCCTCTGCATTTGAGTAGCATACACTACTCATACTGATTTGCTGAAAGATGACTGCTTCGAAGGGGATTCGTTTTTGAGCCCTTGATCACACTACAAATCATCTGCCATGTGATTCCATGCAAGATGTCTGAAGAAATACTGATCATACATATATTAATGTTTACTATTACATGCTTAATTTGTATTCCTTTAACCATTTGTTTTTGTGCACATGGACGTGTTTCAGTTGGCTTTGGTTAGTTGAAGAAGTGTACCCTTCATTTCCTGTTAGTCACTACAGAGAAGCAATTCTGGACATTGGAGACTTTTATTTTGAAGACACCAATCGGTTTTGATAAAAGCACACATTAAGATATCTAGCCACTTGTGTGCCTGCCAAAAAAAGTCTTTCATTAGGTTGAATGTAGAAAAAAGAAATAGTACTTACAAATGTCTCTGCAACGTCCACCTAAAATGTCATCATGTGCAGATGCTTCGAGAACAACCCACTTTACTACTTTGATATACACTGTAAGATTGTCACTACATGTAAAGTGTTAACCCAATGCCTCAAACACATCCCTATCTAGAACTGTCTTGCACATAACAGTAGCCTTCATCTACAATTGTTTTATGTATCCGTGCTCCAGCTGAATTTGTGTTTTTTGTTTGTTTGTCAGTTTTGTTTTTTTTAACAGTGTTTGCAATCACACATCACTGCTTCGTAGTGGCGTTTTCACCTAATGGGTGAAATGTAATCACACACATAACACACAGTTGTATTAACCAGCTCTTTGCCTTTTCTTTGCAGTTCAACAACTGAATCAAGTAATGTCTGATCTAGTCTGACAACCAGATTGGAAAGTGAAAAATACTGTACTAAGACCTTCGAGAAAGATGTGTGATGTGAAACACTCATATTTAAACATTGTTTTCCACTTGCCACAACTGCTTACTATATTTTGGGAATGGAAAACTGATGACTCTGAATTGTTGAACACACAGTTGACCCGTAGCACTAATAGAAAGACCATCGGGAACATCTTACGCCGACATTTTTGATGTTTGCAGTTCTTCGAATGGTTATGTTGTACGTTCAGTCGCTTGAACAAGGACAATCACCTGAACGAATTAAGCTTCTATCATGTGGGAAATATGAAGGTTGGATATGAAGTAATAGTGAACTGGTCTGGACAAGCAGCCAGGTTGTTACTCAAGTCACGTTAGGAATGGGTTCTTGTTTGTTTGAGCTATGAAACAAGAATTCCCGTTCTCAGTATTTCCAAATTCCAAAAAAAAAAAAAAAAAAAGTCATGAAACAAATGGAAGTAGTATCTGCTGACTGTCACTACTTGATCATGCAATGTTTCAATCAACATTGTTAAATCCTAAATAACTAATGTCCTACAGCTTCAACGTCATTCCACAGTGTTCTGTTCTTTATTGCAAGGCATACAGTCTTACTAATGCACATCAGAAGTGCCGATTTGAGCTGTGTGTAGATTGACTAAGAAATGTAACTTTGCCCATATGTTTTATTTGTACTTAAAGTATTATGTTTACTGTCTAATCCAACAGTCCATTAGTAAAAGTAACATCATGGGTTTTTTTGTGATGTTCATCTAAGCTCTTCACAGAACAGCTTCAATATGGGTCAACCTTTTTTTCTTGGATCAGCCTGTTCCTGTACATGAAATGAAGATAACCCCTATAGTAAACCATTTAAACCCCTCTCCTTTGAGTTTGTCAATGATTTTTATATATATATATTTTTTGTTGTTGTTGTTTTGTTTGTTTGTTTTTTTAGATCAGGCATACCAAGCTGGTACATCACCATGTTTTTCCAATTTATTTTTACAGGTGGTAAAAGCAGTCTGTAATTTAATGTAATAGGATTGTGGACAATTTCTGTTGCTCCACTTCTCAATAAATGTCCAAACAATGTAGAGGACAGCTGCTTGGCGCCTCATGATGACCATGATGGTCATCAAATGGGGGTATTGTCCCAGATATAATTGTGAAAAACATGATCATTGGCCTTTTATAAACCACTAAAAAATTATAATAACATAATATAATTACAGTCTTTTAAAGAACAATTACCCTTTAATTCTTATGATTTTTTTAGGTGTTGGAAAATCCTAAATATCCTAAATAAATAAAACCACTGTTTTTAAAGCTGATATACTGGCTCATGCTCGCTCATGGGCTCTCCTCGCTAAATAAACACAATGGTCAGCACAAATGTCTATATTTTGTCGATAATGTAACATATAGTGACCGAGCCAACATCTGCTGTGGTTGGTTTAACTACAGTGAAACCAGTCTAATTATATATGTTAACCAGTTGGTGGTGAACACTGGTTGAAGATAGCAAAATGCCAGCTAGAACAGAAGCTTTTGGAAGGAGGCTTTTTGTTCATCTGGCCTTAGTGAAGTAGCTGGTTCAGGTTCAAGTAGTAATAGTTGAACTCCGCAGCCTTCCTGTTTAGCGAGGCCTATTGTAAAATTTACATCTGTCTTTTTTTATCCAGTAAATCAAAGAGCGAGAGGTGAAGTGAGGAGTGATGAGCTGCCTTCATGCATGGTTCGCAGAACAAGAGTGGTTCTTCTCAGCTCCATGGTCAAATTGTACCAAAGGCAGATTCACAGTAGCTGCAGCTTTTCAAGAATACTTCATAGAAAGGTGCTGTCAGCTGAGTCTACTGAGGAGTTTTGACATGACAGTAAATGATGCATTAGGATCTTATGAGGGCTGACTAGCACTGTGCCTCTCTGTGGAGTGTAATGTGTACAAAACATAAACTACATCAGGTTGATCATGGCACCACACTCAGCAAAGGGGCAGGTTTTTGAGTCTGTAAAGAACTGCCAAGCCTCTACCATGTTTCTGTAATCCATTTTTACATTACTCAGATTTATATACACCATATTAGCCATGACAGTCGAGGCATGGACTTTGGTGGTATTACATTTTGTAGATTTTTTTTTTTTGTAAATAAGTGAATAAAACTGCAACATAAATTCTTTCTGCACATTTCAGAGAACAATTCATAATAATTTCTGAATTCTGAACATATTGCAAAAAGTGTTTAAATGTACCAGTAAAATACTATGCAGGTTTTGTACTTTAGATTTAGAGTCTTTTAGTTTTAGTTTTCAGAGTTATTTCAATCACAGTTATAGCTGCCACTTTATTGAAGCCCCTGTAAGAGTAAAAATTCAAGGTTCAGCCCACCTGTAAATTTCTTTCCCATTGAAGACGGCATATCAATGTGTATCTTAATGTACTATATTTCATCATTTTGTATGGTGGATAGAATGCAATGTCAAAGCCAGTACTTGAGATCAATACATTGTGACCACTATAAAGCACAGGTTTTGTTCTGCAATGAAACCAGTCTGAATAAATCAGACAAATCAGACTCTGCCCTGCAATTCTAAAGTCTCTAATACTGTACTGTTATAATGTGTATAATTGTAAATCTGGCACTCCTTATTTCTGCTGTATTGAGAAATGTTTTGGAATCCTCTGTACTGTATTGATGAATAATTACACCCTGATGAGCTGTATGTCCGTCCTGCATTACCGGTCAGCAATGGCAGCACTTTACAGCAACATTATGTAGCATTTTACCTCAAAACAACAGCTACAAAATCATGTTGATGTTCCACTCACCTGCAATAGGGGGACTACTGTCTGTTTCATTGCTACTCTGGGCTCGATATGCTGCTAGCTGTGCTATGTAACTTGGCAGATGAAGTGGGCAAGAAAACACTCGCGAGAACTGCGTAGCGCTGCGCAGCACGAGTCATATTTGTGTAAAATCCTGTAATATTGCTCTACCACCTTAGTCCACATGCTTCTTTCACTTTCAGTGACAGCTTGTCCAGAAATGCATGTGTAAAGTGTGTCCGCCTCCCGACTGTGGGGAAAGCCAGAAATGTCAGAGATCAATTATGAATGTTTTAGTAGTTTACCAGCTATTTTAGTGGTAGAAATTGCAATTGCAGATATCTACACTGTAATCCTGACTATGAAAAAGTCCAGGTCCCCATATCCATAAATATCAATAAATAATTCTGATTAGTAAAAATGTTAGTATAGTTTTCACAAGAAGTAATATTTATGCATTTTCAGATCTCTGGATGTCATTTTACATATCTTCAGTTTTTGACTAGTAAGAATATTGCTGGCATCTAAACCTAGAATTTAAACTAGTCAGAATTACAGTGTGTATATCTGGAATTAACTACTATTTTTTATATATATAAAAATAAAATAACTGTAGATATGTTTGCTAGGTACAGATAAAAATGTAATGAAGAATGTGATTCCATGTCAACAAAGACTTGGCAATGGAACTGGTCAGAGTGACTTCATAAATATGCAGATCTTATGTTATTACTGGTAAAAAAAAATAATAATAATAATAAAAATATGTATTTAAAATAATTGATTTCTAAAATTGAGAATATTTGCATTTACATAGACCTTAAAAGTAAGTCTTACTAATAAAAAAAAATGCTTATTTTGCTGGTGGCATTTTAGGGCGAAACAGCTTTGTTATGTGTCTGTAAACTTTTGGACACGTAGGGTGTGAGGGTCCTCTGAAGCGCGGAGTGAGCAGGGCTGCTCCCTCCAGCCCTCTGTTGTACATGAGTGAAGTTCCCGGATGAGCCTCTCGCCATTTTTGCCCCAGTGGCGCCGGCGGACAGCGGGGCTTCAACACCGTTCAGGCTGCAGCTGCTGCACCTCAGAGGGCCTGGCGCTTTCACACACACTCCTTTTTTCGATAATCCGTTGCTGAAGTAGGCTCGCATCACACTTTCCGACATGGTTAACCGGGAGGACTTAGTATACCAAGCCAAGCTCGCCGAGCAGGCGGAGAGATACGATGGTAAGAGGTGTTTTGTAGCGAAAGCTGACTCGCTTAGCGCTAACGCTAGCTAACACTGCTAGCTTATGGTCCTCGCGGCCATTTTTAGGATTAAACGGGGGAGCCGGGGAGCGGAGAGGCGGGTAGCTAAACTGTTTTCCGACATGGTTATACCTGAAATAATTTGCATATAGACAAACTAAGGCTGCTTTGATCGTCCTGGTCCTCTGTGGGACGGTATGAAGATGGAGACGTTACTGGAGCAGACAAAATGGCGGACAGTTATTGGGTGAGGCAGGCTGTTGCTAGCCAAGGCAGAGAGGAGGAGTGGAGACCTCTACACCCCACTTGACCCCGATAGCTTTAATTATAGGTTACAGTAATCTTGACCATCCAAACCTGCAGGTTTGTGTGTGTGTGTAGAGGAATGACTGCCCGCTGTAAACCAACGCAGTGGAGCTAACGTTACCTACCAGCAGCAGCAGCAGGCTGAGCTAATGTAGTGACTGTAAGACACCGCAGCAAAGCTGGTGTAGATCTGGCCTTTTTTTGTAGCTTGCGAGAATGACACGTACTGAATTTAATTCACGTAAACTCGACAAAGTGACCAGGAATGGGATGGAGTCAGTTATTTGGATGTATCTGTTGTAGATGGCCAATAAGAAGTATGGTCATTGTCAGTCATTGTGTTAACCCTCCTCTTGTGAACCATGTGAACGCAGCGTTTAACGATAACTAGGATTACACTGGCTACCCCCAGTTCACCCAGTTAAAGTGCTGCTGCGATGAAATCAAGCTAATGTTACATATGAAATACTAACATCCTAGCCAGAGTAGTCGCCAGTGTACTCAAGAGTGATCGGGGGACGGTAATAAAGACGTATAAGAGACAATGAATTGAGGCCAAGGCCTCCCAGGCCTTGTTCACATAGGTTGTGGCCAGTTGTGGGAGCCCTCGTCCAGCCAGAGAAGTGTTTTGTCAATTTGCTTCTTTACTTTTGCTCTGACCATACAAGTCTTAGTAGTATTGGAAGTCTATTTTTGGATGACATGTCTGTTATATTAGCCCCATTAAGCCCAGTGCAAACTTAAAGGCTCCAGATGCGTCTCGGCTGAGGCTGTTAATGGTTTGTCGTAGAGGTGCATGTGTGCAAAACTGCTAATCATTTGCTTTTGGATTTTGCAGAGATGGTCGACTCCATGAAGAAGGTGGCTGGCATGGATGTTGAACTCACAGTTGAAGAAAGAAATCTGCTATCAGTGGCGTACAAGAATGTTATTGGTGCACGAAGAGCATCCTGGAGAATAATTAGTAGTATTGAGCAGAAAGAAGAAAATAAGGGTGGAGAAGACAAATTGAAAATGATTCGGGAGTACAGGCAAACGGTAAGAGATGTGTGCCATCTGACCCATTTCTGATAGTTTTATGGTGACTGTATGACTGGTTCTACGTCTCAGCCTCTCGTGTGTTGTATTCAGGTTGAGACTGAGCTGAAATCAATCTGCAATGACATCCTTGATGTTTTGGATAAGCACCTAATTCCAGCTGCTAATTCAGGAGAGTCCAAGGTCTTCTACTACAAAATGTATGTTGCCTGCAGTTTCTCAAATTGGGGTGTGGTTGAATGTAATCGTAATTTGCAATATTGACTTAGAAAATGCTTTTAAAGTATATTTAATTAAACATGCATCTGAATAATGTTTTCCAAGATCATCAGAGCTTTTTCATGTTCAGAAAGAATACAGTTAGGAGTTTCAAGTTGTTTATGGTGAGAAATGAATGAAACTACTCAAAATGAAAGTGATGAATGACCACAGTTTCTTTGGTTTATGAGTGTCATGACCGCATCTTTTGTTTTTCTTTGATTTCACAGGAAGGGTGACTACCACAGGTATCTTGCTGAGTTTGCCACAGGAAACGACAGGAAGGAGGCTGCAGAAAATAGTTTGGTCGCTTACAAAGCTGCTAGTGATATTGCAATGACAGACCTTCAGCCTACGCATCCCATTCGCTTGGGTCTTGCTCTTAACTTCTCTGTATTCTACTATGAAATCCTCAATTCTCCCGACCGTGCATGCAGGTTTGTGTTTTATTGTTATGTTTTAGATAAAGTACAAATGAGAGAACAGTAGTAGCCCACAGTGATCCCTGCTTTGATTTGTGTGTGTATATATTGAGAGGCTGACAAGCCAGCTAAAGGAAACAGATTTATTTTTTACCATCCAAGGGTCACACATTGGTAGTGGAGGAATTTGCCATAACTAACATTGTGGAAAAAATGTAGCTAATGTGTAAAGTTATAAATGTATACAGTGATTGCCGTGACATTACCTGTTTTCTCTGTTAAATTGTGGATAAATGGTTTGTTATTGGAGTAGTGTTGAATTGTTGATTTTGTTTTAGGTTGGCAAAGGCAGCGTTTGATGATGCTATTGCTGAGCTGGACACATTGAGTGAAGAAAGCTACAAGGACTCCACACTCATCATGCAGTTGTTACGTGATAATCTGACACTATGGACTTCAGATATGCAGGGAGATGGTAAGACACCCAGGATTTAGCCTATACACGCTTTATCAAGTAGTGAATTTAAATCTGAATGTACAGCACTGTCAGAATGGTAGATTTTAAAGAAGAGTATTCTAGTACAATATTGACTTTGAAAGATGCAAGCGAAAACAAATTGGGCTAGTCTACAAAAAAATGTGCATATTTAAAACCTCTTACCACGTTTCAGAGCTAGCTAAACTGATCGTAATTCAAATTTGGCTTATTTTGCTAGTCTAATCAGATATTTTGTTCAATATTTTTTTAAAGTTAAATAAAGGTACACAGATACCAGGGTGATGTACAGCTTTTAAGGATGTTTAAATTCCAAATGTTGATTGTGATTGGTGTCTCTAGGATTAGTCGGGTGAAAAATGAAATGAACATGATTTATCACTTATCGCAGATATGGTTGATCAGCCAAGAAATTATTCATATCAGAAGTTTGCTTCTTTTATTTGGAACGGGAAATGCCAAACTAACATTGTTTAAAAAAATCTTGTCTCCATGCACATGCAAAAATGTAAATCAGCCCGCTCCAAATACATCCAGGTCTTCGTTGGTTTATGCGGGCAGATCATTGTGGTTTAGAGCACAGTATGGCTTACTTTAGTCTATTAAAACAAACACAAACCTCTGCAAAGCTGAGTGGGGCAGCCTCAACACAATATGTAGTGCTGTAGAGGGAACCAAATTAAGATGTCTGCATGTTTTTATTGAGCGTCTCCGGTTGTAAACTAAAAAAGCAAACATCGGATATCAAACATGTCTTTGCTGATCGACTGCTTGTGGTTAGTGATCAGTCAGTGACCACTCAGATTATCTGTAATTAATTAATTTTAGGTTGGTTATGTTGTATTGGATCGATGAGTGAATCAGTGTAGCGTGTATATAAAGGTAATGATTCACTCAGTCTAACATGATCATAGGAGACCTGGGTGGTTCCTGAGTTGTAACTCATGCTGTATTTCTCTGGAGTTAAAATAAGACCAACATGAGGATTAATGTCCAACTCAAACTGGTACCAGTGAAACGCTGTGATTTCCTTCAGGATTAATCTGTCAATCTATCCGTGTATATTACATATACATGTCATCTCGTTCTCAAAATATTTTTTGACATCCATTTAACCCATCTTGCCTCTCTTCCATTCCTACTGTTTAGATTCCTAAATGGAAATATGTTAATTGCCCACAAACTGTATTTGTAAGTGAGGCTGTTTCTTGCTCTATTGTCTCAATTAACTGTATTGTCACTCACTCACCTTAACCTTTGTGCTCAGGATTATTTTAATATTGTTTGATTGTTTGTCTGTTTTACTTTAAGAAAGTTAAGAAACTGTTTGTGTCTGAAGCATGTCTTGACATTAACAGTGTATGCATGGCCACAGGCCTCCATGTCCACTTGGGTGTCGGTGTTACACGAAGAATCTGAATATGATGCTTAGTCTATTACGTGGATGATTTGTACCCATGGTGATTTTATACGTTGCCCCTGGAGTCAAAGTTAATGTTCGGGATCACTTGTTTTAATAGTTGCCTAAATGTTCTGCTCTTCCAGAATACAAATATTAAATATTGGTTCGGAATTTAAGTGCTGCTTAAAAAATAGATCAGTTATGTAGCAACATGAGCAGACACCACTGCGCATCTGCAATAATACTTCATACTAGTGAAATGTTTAAAGCAGATAAAGGAATATTTTTACTGAATTATATAATATATGTTTGAGGTGAATGTGACTTTAACCTTTTGCAACTACTTTATGCTTATTTTGATTAATGTACATTTAATTGCGCACCACTTAGTAATAGGGGCTTTTTTATTTGTTTTTTTTATTTTGTGGTTTTTTTTTTTTTTTTGCATTTTGTCAAACAAGTTCAGAAACTCTTGACAGTTAATGAACGAAGAAAATTCAAGCTCTAGTCTTGTGGGTGTTTTTAAATATATAAATAACACCACATCACAGCCACTGCATGCATTCGGTTTTCCACTAGAGTGACTTGGTCTTTGTTGATTATGCAGTGATTGTTGATACACAGATTTTTGCAAGTGTGTGGTTGGTTTTTTTTTTTTTTTTTTTTTTTTTTTTTTTTTGTGTGTGTGTGTGTGTGGGGGGGTGGAAATGACTGAGTTTTAAAATGTTTTTTTTTCTTTTCTTTAATGTTGCAGGTGAGGAACAGAATAAAGAGGCGCTGCAAGATGTGGAGGACGAGAACCAGTGAGACATCACAGCCAATACGAGACTCCACCCCACCCCACTCCTCCTTCCCGATCCCACTCACAAAGGGAGCCACCAAGCCCAACCTCAAGAGTGACACTCAAAAAGCTTGATGCCTCCATTTTTTTTCCTCCCTTTGTTTCATTTTTAATATTATTCTTTTTATTAGTCCTTTAATTGAAATAAAAAACCACTTCTGAAACAAACAATAATTGTAATTTCTGATGAGCAGAGCTTAGAGTTTTTGGATTTTTCTTTCTTTTTTTTTCTTTTTTTTTTTTTTTTTTTTTCTTTTTTTTGGGCCCGGTACAATGTTCCTTTTTTATGTTTTATTTGCTTTATTCCTCAACGTTTTATCAGTTGCTGGATATATTTTGAGTTTTTCTTAATGTAATTACAAAATTAACTTTTATTACTATTACTGATATGTCTTCTCTTAGGCTGTTAGTTGTTGGAGCTGTAATATTATTTCTGTGTTAGTGCAATTATCAAATGCAGTTAAAATGATTAAAACCTTGGAAAGGGCAGGTCAAAAAATAAAGTGCTCTTTTTGTTAATTTAGAATTTTAAAGCAAGGTGCAAGTTTCTTGATATCCATGAAGAGCAAATTGCTTAACATCACAGTAGAAGTTATGTAGTGATATCTAGCGGTGGACCGGACTGTAATTTGTGCTAAAATACTGTATTGCGCACAGAGGCTGGTGGTGGTGGATGAGTAGTTGCAGCTCTAAAAGAGAAAAAAAACAACAAAATCGAATGGAAGCAGCCTTATTGCTTTTAGAACTCAAATGCAGGTCTCCATTGGCTGTTTGACGAGAATAAAAAGCACTAATAAAGTTGATTTTAAGCCCGTCTAAGCATATGAAATCCATTTCTCTTCCCCCTCCTCCCCCTACAAATCTATATCTATTGCCTACAGTTTCTTCTGTACTTTTTGTTTTGTTCATATTTAACTTGAAGCTAATTTGTACTACTGGAAATTTGACTGGAGCCACAGACATAGTATCTGTATTGTTCTTACAGAAGAAACAGCATGGAATTAACATTGACGTTAAAATAAAACTGCCTCAAAACCTGGCCCTTTTGTGCTCCAAGTATTTTGTTGCATATTCTGCTGTTTCCCATGCTGATGAAATTGGAAGCGAGTAGGGTTGTCGCGATACGGCCTTTCGGATTTCAATGCTGATTGTAAATGCAGTATCAGTTCTCAATACCAAACCAAAGCATAGCTAAACCTTAAACCTTCATGGCTGGTTTCCCAGAACGAGATTAAGTCTAAGCGCAGACTAAGAATACATTTCGGTGGTGATCTGACATTAGCCTTAATCTGGGTTTGTGGAAATTGGCTCCCGAATGTGTTTTAGTTTTTGCAGCTTTAATTAACTTCCATTTTTATCATCAGTACATAACTCTTGTAGCGGATTTAAAAGCCTGAAAGCATTCACCTGGCTCAACAAATGAATTACAAACATGAGAAGTAGTAATAATTTAAGTGTTTAACTGAAAACCTTGTGTCTATATTTTTGCTTGTTTTTTTAATACAATTTCTAGCAGTTGTTCTTTACATTGTTTCAAAGTTTTATGATAAATAGACCAATAGAATCTATTTACTTTTGACTTCCATTAAAGGATAAGGTTTTTTCATCTCCTGCAAAATTATGGAGATTGAAGGTTTTTGTGTTGATGACATGATATATTGCTGTGTAGACTTTTAAGAAGGGATTAGAAATGAATTACTTATAATTTGGATATTTTCTGAAACTGCATGCATATAAGTATTCATATTGATCTCCACTTCAAATGATACCTGGATAGATATTTATTTGATTTTATTTGTATTATAAACTTGCATATTTGTACCTTTTCATAGCCTAACTTTTTAAATATAAACATACAATTAAAAATCTGAAAACTAAATAAAGGCTGTGTAAAGTCAGGGTACTGCCCCAGGGGCAGCATTTATACCCTGGAAATATCTGCCCAGTAGGATACAGGAGCACCGTAGGATAAACAGCATGTTAACTCTCTCCCTCTCTGTAGAGGATGTTCAATGTGAAGAATCGTCTTTGTGCCAAAATGCTTTTGGGAACCTCGGCCCTGTTCAGTCCTCTTGTTTTCTGAGCATGTTCTGTTGGCCATTCCTTGCTGAAGCTCTGAAGTAGACAGTTGATGGCTGTACATGTGTTATCGCTGGCGAGGAGGGGATGTGTTCATGTATTTAAATAGGCAGATCACAGAGTAAAGAGTGCTCACATTGAGACTGTTGGTCGTCTTGCAGACAGGCAGTCTGTGAACTAATCCCATGGTCCATTAACAGGGATTCCTCCGTCATTCCTGTCAAATCATACCAAGATCTCCTTGCCTATTGCAGGACACCACACATTCACAGGACATGCAAATTTGGCCATTGCATCTTGTCCAACTACAGCTTATCTACAGTACGTATAACTTTGTTTAAAAGATTGTATGGCTATGGCAAAATCCAAGCTGCCTGTTTCAATTGTCTGACATAAAATGTGTAATTTCATCTTTCAGCTTGATTTTTTTAGAAGGACCTGAACAATACAGAAGAGAAAACATTGCCTATGTTTATACTTCCATGAAAGCTGTACTACAGGTCATTTTTGACTCTTCGGACAAGGGCAGTATATAGAATAAAAAACTACACAAGGGTCCCTGGGTTTTCCTGCATTATGCCACTTTAGCAATGTTGAGTCACCTTAATAATGTTCAGTAACGTGTTCATATGCTCCACACAGTGAGTTAAGACCAGTTTGTCCAGCTACAGTGCTGTAGTCCACCTGCAACTGCAGATCTTTGTGTTTGTCCTACACCAACACCCGATTCAGCTCAACCATTAGCTGACAATCTGCAGCTCAGGGACAGGGACAGGGACAGGGGGGCAAACAGACACCGGAGAGAGTTTGCATGACCCCTTAGATTTAGTTAGTTCCCAATTACTCAAAAAAAGATGTAATAAAATAATGTAAGCATCTGTATTGCTTTAACATTGTATTTAATTATATTTAATTACATATCTAATTATATTTCCACTCTTAGGTCCAGAATAATTACTGGAAGGCCAGAATGTGATGAGTGAAAGAATAGCCTGGGAAATAATGTTAGCTTAAATAATTGTTAGCTTCAATAAAAAATTAATTACACATTACAAAATGTCACTTTTCCCCCTTTATCTCCAAACATACCCAAATGGTCAGGGTTTGTTTGGTGTTTAAAGTCTGCTTTTTTAGTTTCGGAGTGTATTTATGAGACTGTGACTTTTATTATATAAGTTCCATCGTACCACTGGTAAACCGAAAACCCGAAAATATTAACATGTATAAATTATATTAAATGATGAACTAAATTAATAAACGAGCGCATCAATGAACAACTGATATCAATAAATGAATTTGAAATTGAATATAAATGATATTGTCTTGCACACCAAACACTGAACAGACGTGAGCAGCCAGACAAACAAAGCCGAAGCAGACTTTTATTTTGTAGAAATGTTCGCGTGAGGTGACGGAACTCGTCGTGGCCGTCTTCACTCCCCTCACAAGCACGGGAAACGTCCACACATCGGCTAGGCGGGGGTAGCTGGTGGACGCAGCTCCGCCAAGTTTTAGGCTTGTTTTTGGTATTTAATGAGTACACGAAGAAGTGTCCGGCGTTATGTGGCGACTAAAAGGAGAACAACCGCGTTTAGCGCCGAGCTCGGCTCGCCTGCTCGCCGCCCTGCTTTGTGTTATGGTTGTTGTTTTCGTTCCTGTGGTCAGCTCGAGTCCTGTCATCGGTGACACGGAGGAAATAGTGGAGACCTACAACAAATACTACAATTATGTCGAACTGAGCCAAATACTGCAGTCTCTCGCCCAGAAATACCAGCACATTGCTAATCTGAGCAGCATCGGGACGTCGGTGCAGGGAAGGGAGCTGTGGGTGATGAGGATCACCAGAGAGCCTAGAGCCGATGTTCCGGGGAAGCCGAAGTTCAAGTACGTGGGCAACATGCACGGAGACGAAACGGTTTCTCGACAGGTTCTGGTTTATCTCATAGAGCATCTGCTAGCCAGCTACGGAGAGGATCCGCGGGTGACTGAGTTGGTCAACAACACGGACATTTCCATCATGCCGAGCATGAACCCGGACGGCTTCGAGAGGTCTGTGGAGGGGGACTGCAGCGGCTACGCTGGGGGCAGAAATAACGCCAAGGACATCGACCTCAACAGGAGCTTCCCGGATCAGTTCTCTGAAGTCAGTGTCAATAAAGAAGACGCTCCTGAACTGACAGCTGTGATGCAGTGGATTGTGGAGAACAAGTAAGTTGGTCTCTCTGGCCTAGTGCTCCTGAAGGAGTGGTTTATCACAACTCAGACCTTTTCCATTTACCCCAAACTTGGGAGACTCGCATGTTTGCTGGGTGAAGTTTTGGTTCTTTAGGGTTGCCCTGGAGCCACCAGACTAATGTAGCTAGCCAGCAGCTGAAGCCTGGGTCTCCCTACGGTTTCTACTTTCTTCATAAACATTGTGAGGGTGCTTTTCTGTAACTTTTCTGTACTTTTTTCCCTCCCTCCAGATTTGTCCTTTCTGGGAATTTGCACGGCGGCACAGTGGTGGCCAGTTATCCCTTCGACGACTCTGCCTTGCATGCCGAAAGTATCTACAGCCAGTCCCCTGACGACTCCCTCTTCAGATACTTGGCTCGGGTTTACGCAGAGAACAACCCCATCATGAGAACTGGGAAGCCGAAATGCCCGGGGGAGCTTGGCGAGAAGTTCGAGGGTGGCATCACCAACGGCGCACAGTGGTATGATGTGAAAGGTAATTGACCAGCCCCCACTTTGCCCTTCAAAATACACGCATAACTTCCTAAAGCTGAACAGGGGTATTATTATTATTATTATTATTATTATTCGACCCACTCAGCTTTCACACTCTAAGTTTACCAAGAATTAAGGCTCTTTGTTTCCTTTGTGGTACGGCCCTCAGGTGTGGTGGGTCACATTATACCTGCTTAGTAAATGACTGGTTTTAGAGGACACTCTTCCCTCTGCTTGGGAGATTTATCCTGGCAGTTTCCTCATTACATGCCTAACTGCAGATCTAAGAACAAGTTCCTCCTTCTCCCTTGCTCTTCATCCCCTCGCTCTGCAGCAGACCTGCCGAGATCCTCCTTTCTATGAGGGTCTAAAGTTTTATCCTCTATTGAATATTAGTAGTATTTGAGAACATATGATTACTGCTAAACAATGTCATTTTCATCCCATTCTGACTATTCAGGGAATCTGAGTTTTCCTTTCAAGCCTCACAGTGAAGCCAAAAACCAATGTGAGCCTTGGTCTTGTTCACAAAGTACAGAAGCAAGAGTGTATACGTACTGCAGATGGCACCATACCCCCTTTTGTTTGTTTTTCCTTTTAAACACTACCCAGATTTACCGTGAGCTGTTTGTAACTGGTGCACTTCAACTAAGGCGAGGATCTCATCGTAGAACATTGTGCGCCATCTAATCAGACACTTCTCACAGGAACAGACACCCAGCTAACAGCATCATAGACCTGATTAGTCACAGGATGATGACGGTCCTGTACTGATATGCTGTCTTTAGTACACACCCCCAGAAACGTTTCCAGACATATGAAAACATGTCTTGGGCTGCAAATCTTTGCTCCTGCTTGTTGATGCAGGACTCCAACATAACAAGGATCACAGTAAACCATGGCTTTTTATTCTGATTTATGCATTCTTATGCCATTTTGCACATAATTTTGGCTGTATGTGACATACACTATATGGACAAGGATTGGGGCACCTGCTCATCCATTGTTTCTTCTAAAATCAAGGGTATTCAAAATAGGGCTGCAGAATATATTTGTTTAACATAGTTATCGTAATTTGCACATTCTTTATTATTATTATTTTTTATTAAAAAAACTACAAAATATCGCAGTGTCAGTTTTTCCACCCAATATATGCAGCTCGAATTTAAGTAGAGTTTATTCTGCTTTTGTTGGAGTAAGTGTGTCTCTACTACAACTCCCAAATTCACCCAAATATATTGAATGGAGCACCATCACAGTTCCAGTGCTCCACAGCTCAATGCCCGGTGGGCTTGATACCCTTCTAGCCTGTGTCTGGCATTAGACATGGTGCCAGTAGGTTCATCATAATTTACTCCAGAGAGCCCTATTCGTGTCAGCAGTGGGTGCAACCTAAAGTAGCTGAATGCAGTAATTAGAGTGGGGTGTCCACAAACATTTGGACATATAGTGTAAGTCGTTTGGTGTGTGATTAGTTGCTCGAAAGGTAACACAAAACCCAGCCTTTGGGGTAGCTCTTTTTTGTGGAATCCTGCTCCTCTCTGATTTCTCATTTTTCACAACCCATTGTAACATTAGCTCAAATCCTTACCGCCCCCTCCCTGCCTTCATCAGAAGGGCTTAGCCATCACTGTCAGACAGCAAGAACCTGATCTTCATTGTGTGCAGAGGTTTGCAGGTCAGGCCCTACACCTGAAATATAAACCGAAGCAGCAGAGAATGAATAGGCCACCTTCTGCGGTCAGCTATTGTTTTCCAGAGCCTTGCGTAAGCCTCTGTTTTTTTTGGGAGTTTGTGATGGGATGTGGAAATGGTTGTAGGTGTTTCCTGCCTCAGTCACTGCTGTGGAGCTAATCCACAGGGGTGTTGGGTTGAACTAATCCTGGGGTGTTTGGATTAGAGCAGATTATGTCCAGAGCCTATGTGATGCTAATGTGGAGAAAAGCAGAAGCTTGATTTCTACATTTAGGCTTAAGCTGTACTGTGGCGAGGCTTTTGGCGGGGTCAGCTCATTGCTAAACCGCTGGACTGGTATGGCCTATTCACAAAGCACAGTTCAGCGAAATGAAGATAATATTGTGGTTTTGCACCAAGACAGGATCGTGTGATTACAGTCAACTTGTGAAAAACTTGGTGCAATCTTGTTGCAAGTCTGCAGTTTGCGATTCAGCACATGTTGATTAAATGCCAATGTTTGCATTATTTCTCCTGCATTTAAATTAGCAGAGCAAGGGCCCTGCTTTTGTGTTCTGTGAAACACATCAAGTCTGATGTCAGATCTTTTTTTCTTTCTTTTTTTTACACATATGACTAACCTCAAGGCCTTCATGTTACAAAACATCTGCGAGGACATTATGAAATATGTTGTTTGGATAAACCAAGTTGCACGTTTCTGCATCAACCACTCGTTGGTGTTAATTATTTTTGCTGTTTTTGCATGCTCTGCCAACCCTGATGCTTCCTGTGAGTCTTCACAAGCCTGTAGGCATAACAGCATGAACATGGAAATGACTTCTGGATGCGCCGCAAAACTTTCAGCTCAGAAAATTCACTTTTTAATTGGAACTAGAGATGCGGCCTTTACATGTGCCATAGAATCAATTAACCTAGGACTTTAAGTAGCTTTCTGATTTAGAAATAGTATGTATGTGACTTTGGTTGGGATAAAAATGCTCAGATACCTTTTTATAGGCCTGTTTACAACCCTGTTATTTAAACACAGTTTTCCTTTTATGGTGGGCACATAAATAAAAAAAACAAAAAAAAAAACAGAACAAAGCAAACCAAAAACCCTTGGTTGCCTAGGTAAGCATTTAGCCTAGCACCTGCCTAGCTTCCGGTCACTTTATGAGAACACTCTTTTCACATTTTGAACCTCTCGACTAGCCTCTGCACGTCACAACACGACCCCCGACTTCCATGCACTGCCCACCACCTTGACCGACCAGCTTCCCTATGCGGATACCGGTGGTATAGCTTCTTCCAGTCGGTCTTTGGCCCTCCTCCCTTCTGTGGTTGTTAGCTTTTAGAGTTTTTAGCCTTATTTCCATATTCTCTTGCTGTAGCAGTAGCCACTTCGTTTAGCCTCGAAAGGTGGGCTGGTTATATGTGTACATTTAGAGGGCTTAAATCTCATTTTAAGAGTTTTGGGGTTTAGAAATTGGGCTCTTTGACAGCTCTGTTTTGGTTATGGTTGAACTTTCAGACATGGAGAATGGCTGTTCCATCTGGTTTGTACTTGTTGTTTCAGTCAGACAAATAATTTCACACTACCAGCATGTTGACTGTGTCTAAATCTGTTGCATGGTTCCTGTGTTCTTTATTGTGATACCGATACTGTATTTAATATCAGTGTATCAGCACTGATATCGATACACTATTTGCATCGGTGCAGGAATCAAATTTCATGATGTTCACATTCTTGTGCAGTGTTAAAGTAGAGTGATGTTTGCGGTTGGTAGTGTTAAACACAGTATCTTTACTCATCAGTTCTGTTCAAGTATCAGCAGACTTTATATATTTACTCTACACTGTGTATATTGACACTGAATTTTTTGCGATAGCGTCATGCAAGATGAGCTGTAGCATTTCTTTTCCTTTAATCCACTAAAAGTCTGTTATTTTATTATCAATACCATGTACGTGCTCCTGTCCCATACGCTTGCTTTGAAGTTTCTAATGAGGGCGCTTGGAGGTTTTCAGGTTTCTGGAGCACAGGAAATTCGTTTTGATCTTTGCTCCACATATTAATTAACCATATGACACGCACTGCATCTGTTCAGTGATGTGAGATGTGTAATGTCTTTTAGCTTATATTTAACTGCTTTATAGCTCACAGAGGCCACCTGCTGCGGTTAGTACTTGGGATATTCAGACCAGGAATGGAGTGACCCATATTAGTGGTGGAGGAAGTGGCTCTGACCTTAAATGAAAAGCAAGGAAAGTCACAGAATTCCATGATATCTACATGTTAGCGTTTCTAATTCCATTCACATTCATTGTGATGATTGCAGGGTAATGTTTAGGAAAAGTATACAGCTGAACTAGTATTCACTGAGCAGCGTTATACACCATATACTGCTTTGTGTAGAGCAGGATGTGTTATATAGCGGTCTAGGATGTGGTCCGATCAGGTCTTGTTACAGTTTAATCCACAGGTATTGCAGGGGTGTGTTTTATTAGGCAGTGGAGGTAATGTGTGGTAAACTGTCCCATATCTGAGGCCAGACGCTTTTCTAAGAAAACTACAAACACTAAAATTCATAAGAATGGGCCTTATTCACCAACTGTTCTTAAGAAGTTGTTTCTTCTTAAAACCCACAGTTTTCAGAAAGATTCGGTGGTTTAACAGGTATTTTCAGGTCAGTCAACCTTTGATATACTGGTGTTACAGATTTTGCCGCAGGTTCACCAGTGTTTTCTTATTTGGAATCCATCATTATTAGAACATAGCTGTGAATAACTGTTTAGAAACACATCATTGATCTTTAAACTTTTCTGTTAGGACTTTTCTCAAGAACAAATGGGGAAAAAAACAACAATTCTTAGGAAGATTTTGGTTAAAGGGTCTTAAATGGAGCTCTCCAAAAATCATAAGAAGCTCTAAAATCTAAAAGTCTTTTCTAAAAAAGACTCTTCTGTTTTGTTTTTTGTTTTTTTTATGTGACTATTTGTAATGTCAGTTCATGCTGCATTCCACAGCTTATAAATGGTTCACGACACATTGTTGTTAAAAAATGAGAACTGGTGGTGCTGATGGTGGAGGAAACGGTAAACGAGTACTAATAGTGATGGTAGAGTAAAATATGAAATACAGTACTTCATGAACAATCTCCTCTTTTAATCCTGATAAGTCAGACAATAATTATAGTAATTCCTCTATTTAAACTGATCGTTTTAGAGGACGACCGTCTGAACTCTTACCGTCTAAGACAAGTGTGAAGTGATCACACTGAAGTTTAAGAACAACTTTCAACTGAAGTGTAAAGAATACAGATGTATTTATAATTTGTCATTTTTTAATCCTGTTATTTATAAGATGCAGCATAAGAGGCAATTTTACAAATGGCTACAAAAGAAACAATAGTGTCTTAAGAAAGAACATCTTAATCAAATATGTAAGAGAATAGTTAAGAACAGTAGTTAAGTTTTTTGGCATATTGCTCTCAGTAAATCTTTTATAAATGTATTTTCATAAGACATTAAAATATATAAGATAAGATAATCCTTTATTAGTCCCACAGTGGGGGAAATTCTCAGTGTCACAGCAGAAAGGGATAGCTCAGAAAGGGACACTCATTTACAAAATAAAATGTAATTTATAATTTACACTATAATATATATGTTTTTTGCTTAGGAAAGCTCTTTTTTTTAACTTCTTCAGAATAGTGTAACCAGTTTACAGGGTCAAGTGAGCATCATATGGAAACAGCAGGATGTACGTTCAGGCAGGACTGGTTTAACAAACTATGAGCTCATTGTTTGCTTGGAATAATCCACTGTGGTCATACGCAAACTCCACTGAATGGAAGGATGCCCAGACATATCGGGATGTGGGACCTGTTCTCTGATTCAGAGTGTGGAAAACGTTTGACAAGAGTACAACATGGTCATTGTACACTGATCAGGGCCAAACCTTGATTCCCTCTGAGGTTTATGAATGCATGTGTTATGGTGTCACCCTGTTCAAGGCAGTGCATGGACCTGTCCTTTTTTTTGGAATGGTTTATACTGGCTCCAGCTCTGCAATTGATCTGCCCATTCGTTACTACGCACATGTCTGGACTAAATAACTTGCTCACATATAGGCTTCATATATACTATTTTATCAGGTAACTTTTTTATACAACATTTTATCAGTTATCACAGTGTTTAATTATTTGATACATTATAAGTTGATGTGCAGATGGTGCAGAAGTGTAGTAATGTATAGTGGCGTAGGTTTAATTTCATCGTAGAGAGGGAACACACTGCTCATACCACCTGACCCATTATATGATTAGGGTTAAAGATTAGATTTATGTTAAATATTAACTTTAAAGATGTGCGCCTGTTAGATTAAACTAGAAATGTTGGTTAGGGATGTCCTGATCAATTTTTTATTTATTTATTTATTTTTTGTCCCACGATCTGATCCGAGTACATTATTGCTGACTGCCAGACGTCACTGATCTGATCTTTAAGTTTCTTAAATAATACAGCTCCACAACTTGGGTAATATGTGCTGTTAAATAAATACTAGTAAACACTAGTAAAATCACTGTATCACAGATTCTATACTAAGATGTTGTACTAAAAAGCTATAATGTGCTTAATATCTTATAACCCAGTCTGCTTGACCTACCTGACCCTTCAGCTCCCAGTTTCTTTAAAACGCTGCAGTAAAATCAGTGTACTCACTTTCAATAGTATTAAACCGTTCTGAACGTGCTGTTCAGTGCTTGTTTAGGACCAAAGAAAGGAGGGTGGTTCTTCTGCTGATAGAACAGAACATTTCCTCAATAGTTTTGTTTCTAATCAGGTGTAATTCAAGAGTAAATTAGGAAAATAATCCTTTGTCGTTGCACAACTTCAACCAGACTGGGTGGTTTTGCCAGCAGGGACAAAAAACGGCAGTAAATAGTCAAACATTTTACAGAAGAGTGAAGAGGCAAAGTCACAGTCGAGAGGACTGGTAGTGTTTTTTTTTTTTTAACTAGTGGAGTCTGGCGTTGATAGCTGCTTATTTCAGAAAGGTAAACTAAACTAAAAGTAATAGCATATTCTCCTGAAGTGGTCCTGGTATCTTACAGCATTACTTGTTTCAGGTTGTAAAATATTGCACCTGTATAATGAGTCAAGACTGTTATGATTACATATACATACATAGGTGCTGGTCATTAAAATTAGAACATCATGAAAAAGTTGATTTATTTCAGTAATTCCATTCAAAAAGTGAAACTTGTATATTATATTTATTCATTACACAGTCACACAGACTGATATATATTTCAAGTGTTTATTTCTTTTAATTTAGATTGTTATAACTGACAACCAATGAAAACCTCAAATTCAGTATCTCGGAAAATTTGAATATTGTGAAAAGGTTCAATATTGAAGACACCTGGTGCCACACTCTAATCAGCTAATTAATTTAAAACACCTGCAAAGTCATTTAAATTGTCTCTCAGTATAGTTCTGTTGGCTACACAATCATGGGGAAGACTGCTGACTTGACAGTTGTCCAAAAGAAGCCCCAAATAAGTATTAAGTGCTGTACATGCTCATACTTTTCATTTGGCCAACATGTGTTCATTTATGACCAGCACTTTGTGTGTGTGTGTGTGTGTGTGTGTGTGTGTGTGTGTGTGTGTGTGTGTGTGTTTATTATTATTAATATTATTATTATTATTATTATTATAATAACATTCTGGCCTTCTATGACTTTTGAGTACGACTGCCTGTGTGTGGACTACTGCCTGTTCCAGTGACTGTAAGTGTTCGCAGCTCTGTTGAGAAGCTTGCATGCTCATCTGTCCTGCTTCCTCATAGTCCCTAAACATACATAATAGACACTGCTGTCATAGCACTGTACCAGGACCCCAACATATAGGCCCATCACTTGTTGTGCATGGTTTTAATCTAATCAGGCAGATGGAGTGGAGTTATCCATCCAGGAAGCTCTGTGTTTTTTGCTGATCATGTTGATTAACCTTTGATAACTAGGTTTGATTTCCTCTATTATAGAGGAACAAACAGACAGGTTTGTTTATGCTGTATGCTGCTGTGATCGTGCTCTCTGAGAATGTGGCATGCTGACGTGCAAGGCGGGTGGATTAAAGCTGTTCTAGATGTTATTTTTGTTATGCTTTACATGTACATGATTTTTGGCTCATGGACTGCTGGTTGGCTGGTCATCTCTTCTGAACTTCCATGATCCCTGCATGCTCAGTACAGGCTTTATAACTAGTGTAATGAAAATTCACCTATAAAATAAGATGATCAAGACTTAAATGTGCTGAAGCCAATAAAATATAAATTCATATAAAATAAAGAATCCAAAATGGAACTTTAAGGGAGAAGGCGTAATCTTTTAGTGGAAGTTGATGTAAAAAGGTTTTATTATTATTACTACTTTTATTGCATTCATCAATAATGTGAACAATGTAAAGAATAGCTGTAAGATTAATTATTATTATATCATTATTATATCAAATTATTTAGAAAATGTAGTTTTTGTGTGACTGTGACTATTTCTTCTGAATCGCGAGCTCGGGTTGTCACTCTTAGAGTTCTTTCAAACAAAAGATGCTTTCCATTAATTTATTTAAAGTTTTATTTTTTCATTTAATCTTCTTCTATTTACTTTCATTAATTGCCATTTGCCTCTGATTTGATTTGAATATTGCTGGGGTTTTTTAAGTGCTCGTAACTTCCACTTGTGAGAGTCGGTCAAAGAGAAGAGAAACACGATTCCTCTTTGTTCAGAAGGAGTTCGGTGTCCTGTGTGTGTTGTATGGGGTTCCAGCACTCATAGCCATGGCAACTCCCCTGAGGCATCTCATCCGAGACAGAACTAGTCACTGAGCAGTGTGTGGCAGCGTGCCACTGCAAACACTCTCTGTTGTCCCCCTGTCACTGACCAATATGACCACCGTCTGCCCAGGCAGATACGGCCTGGTCTTTTGTGCTGTGGTGCATTTTCTTAACCGGGTCTGTGTTTAAGGCCTGTGAAGCTAGATTAGACAGCCTTGTGTTCTAGCGTCACTTTGTTTGCCCAAGACAAGTGCAGTCAGCACAAGTGAAGTCTCGCAGGGGGGACTTTCAGTGTGTTCGAAGTAGTTCTGTTGTCATTTTCTCTCTTTGCTGCTGCTCGATGATAGACAGAGTCTTTGTTCTTTTCTGCACAGGTGGGATGCAGGACTACAATTACTTGAATGGGAACTGCTTGGAAATCACCATGGAGCTGAGTTGCTGCAAGTATCCCCCCGCTGCACAATTACAAAGCGAGTGGGACAACAACCGAGAATCTCTGCTGGCCTACATGGAGAAGGTGCAGATAGTTCAATATTGATTAATGGTTCATGTTTTAGTTACTGACTGTAGACGCTAGCACTGTAGCAATTCAAAATTCAGTATGATACAGTGGTGCTGCCGAAATCGGGATGGCCGGAATGTTGTTTTTACACATACTAATATGCAGGTTTTTACATTTGTCAACATTATTGTACAGACCAGTGTGTGTAGAACTGAACTAGCGCCCTGTATAACAATTTTGACAAATGACTGCCCACTTTACTCTGACTGGAGGCATTAAAACGCCTCATTTTGATTATTGATTATTGTGAAAGATGATGATGATGATGATGATGATTATGATAAAGAGGGTTTAGTTTTAAATGGGGGGTAATTGTAATGATGTAAAATGGAATGACCAGGGTTTCTCAGTAATGTTAGTCCTGTCTAAATCCACCACTGACATGGACTGTGTTCTCCCCACGATAGTAACCATTCTGGTGCTTTTTACCTTCTGTAAAACAAGCCATCTCAATTCCATGCCAATCAACCGGAGTAAATATTCTGTAATACCTTGTGGAAAAGGAGTTCTTATGTATGGAAGTATGGAGGTGCTGGAGGAGGCATTTAGTTTCTTTGTAAATAGCAGATATCTCGCGTTGTTCAATTCTGTTGCAAACCTTAGTCAAATCCAGAAGGGCTCCCTGTAGGTGCGATGCTGCTGGTCATTGTATAGCGTAGCGTAGTCTATAGCATACATACGTGTTATGAATGTGTAGCTGATGATTATTTTCAAACAAAAATGTGGTTATTGCTATAAGTAGGAAATCACGTTTTCTGGAGGCAACGACTGTATGTAAATCGAGCAGCCGTTCTCATCTCCGTCATTTATCATATTCTTATCCAATGCAAATCAGTCAGAAATATTACAGACCTCCCGTAGTAACGTTACATAACTCCACCTCCCAATGTAAAAGTAACCTTGTCTGAATAATGCTTTAGAAGCTGTGTAATTGTTGCCAACTCCAGAGTTAATGTAGTTAATACTAAGGTTTTTCAATCTATTTCAGATTCACATCGGTGTTCGAGGTTTTGTCAGAGAGGCTGGCAGTGGGATGCCCCTCTCCGATGCTACGATCATGGTGGCAGGCATTAACCACAATGTAAGCACTGGGCACTTTGGTGATTATTATCGT
The DNA here is from genome assembly GCF_030463535.1 of Salminus brasiliensis. Classification (NCBI taxonomy): domain Eukaryota; kingdom Metazoa; phylum Chordata; class Actinopteri; order Characiformes; family Bryconidae; genus Salminus; species Salminus brasiliensis. The sequence continues at coordinate 17,571,147 of NC_132888.1, read as the reverse complement.
CTGCTGCTGCCGGGCACCTACAATATCACAGCTGTGGCCTCTGGGTGAGTAACTCCATGCCCAGACCTATCAGGAGCAATCACACGTCCAGAGCAACTTCTTAAAGCAGCCAGGCTAATCAGGCATCTCTGCCTAAATGTAATCAGGCTTGTTTTGTAGTTACAATTTTGCCACTAGAAATTACAATGATGACTGTTGTTGTTGTTGTGTGACCTTGCTTGTGTAATTGTGCAGTTCTATAATTCATACCTAAGGTACAAACATATTATTTACCCATTTTGATGCCAAAAAAGTAACCAGTGTAAGCGTGTAAAGGATAGTTTTTCTGGAAAATAAGATTTCACAGTGTTTCTCCGCTTGTTTTAATAAGCTGTTAAGTGAGAATTTATTATACAAATTGCAGTATGTTTTATTTTTGTTCACATAGTTTAAAGAGTTTGGGACCAGATGTCTCGCAACAGTGACTCAGTGTTTGCTGTCCTTATGTGTTTTAGGTGCACACCCATGATGGTGACCAATGTGCAGGTGTCTGAAGGCAAAGCTAGAGAGCTCAACTTCACACTAGCGCTGCTGCCTGCTGAGACCATCAGCCAAACCGCCGCTCCCTCCCTAACACCCTCCACCCCTGCCGGCCCAATGAGCAATGGCAACAACAGTATTTCCAGTGACGTTACAGGGCCGGCGGAGGAGGGCTCCAGCAGCAGCACAGGACCGCCAAGGCCACAGCCTTTGCAGCCACAGGAGTTCCGCCATCACCACTACAGCGACATGGAACTGTTTATGCAGAGGTTCAGCAGCAAGTACCCCTCCATTACACGCCTCTACTCCGTCGGCAAGTCTGTGGATAATCGCATGCTCTGGGTGATGGAAATCTCAGACAACCCAGGCGAACATGAGCAAGGTACTGCTGCTCATGCATTTGGCTTGGAAAAAGAGTCAAGGCTGACCGACATATTGCATTGTTTTTTTTGTTGTTGTTGTTGTTGTTGTTTTTTTAAGAGCTGCTGATAACACACCGTTAGATAGTGATTTTTAAATTCCTACTTTCAAACTATAATTACAGACTCTAGTCCATTTGTTTCTCTGCAGCCTCATTTCACCCCGTTTTTCAATGGTCAGGACACCCCACAGCACCACCACAGAGCAAGAGTATTATTTGGGTGGTGGGTTGTTCTCAGTTCTTCAGTGACATTGACATGGTGTCAGTGTTTCTTCATCAGTTCTCACAGGATACCGCTAACAGGATGCCGTGGGACGAATGTTTCTGGTTGGTGGACTATTCTTAGCCCAGCAGTGACGCTGAGGTGTTTATAAACACCTCACTCATACCAGCACAACACACTGTAACACGCCACCACCCTGTCTCTGTTACCGCAGAGCTGAGAATGACCGATCACCCACAAAATACCTGCTCTGTGATGGTCCTGTGGGGTTGACCACTTCTAACTTTCAGTGGAAGTAATTTTAAGCACCTAAGCACAATGTTTAAAACATTTATCTGCTTGTAAAACTCCTGATCACATTACAACAGATGCAGGTAAGCATAAGGACTGTAAAATAAGCAATAATAATTTCTCATTCTGAAGAAAGTAGTTGGTCTAGTTTGAGCTAGTTGCATCTAAGCACACCCATAGACTCTGATGTTTTAGAATAAGCACTGCATTTTGTATTAAAATGAATCCCTGATCCCCTTTAGGTGAACCAGAGTTTAAGTACATTGGTAACATGCATGGCAATGAGGTGGTGGGACGGGAGCTGCTGCTTAACCTGATCGAGTATCTTTGCCGTAACTATGGCACCGACCCTGAGGTCACCCAGCTTGTCAACACCACACGCATCCACATCATGCCTTCCATGAACCCAGATGGCTATGAGGTTGCACAAGAGGGTAAGAATGCACGAGGGCTTGTGTGCCCTTCACCATTCAAAAATAATAATAAAATCAACCAGGAAAAAAAAAATTCTGGGTCAATTTATTAGCATGTCTGCATAATAAACATATAACCATGGTCTTGTTCACAGGAGATATCAGCGGCTACCAGGGACGTAACAATAGCAACAACTACGACTTAAACCGCAACTTTCCCGATCAGTTCAAAACCATCACTGATCCCAGGCAGCCTGAGACTATAGCTGTGATGAACTGGGTGAAAAGCTACCCGTTTGTGCTGTCTGCTAACCTGCACGGAGGTATGCCCTGAATCTAGATCTAAATGGCTGGTAAATTCTTACTACATTTTTAGCTAACTTTTTGTAACTTTTTTTTTTTTAAGGCTCGTTGGTGGTAAATTATCCTTTTGATGATGACCCAGAAGGCATTAGTCGATACAGCAGGTCTCCAGATGATGCTGTGTTTCAGATGGTTGCCACTGCTTACTCCAAGGTCAGGGCAACCTTTTCCTGTTACTGGTTCCTTGTTTCCCAGTACACTGACTTATTAACCCCTTTGTCCATTGTTCAGTTGCCGTTGGCAAAACAGTTTTTTTTTTTATGTGTGTTTTAGGAAAACCCACTCATGCACAAAGGCTACCCATGTAAAGACATTAACGACTACCCAGAAGAGTACTTTAAGGATGGTATTACCAATGGAGCAAATTGGTACAATGTACCTGGTAAGTGGCAGATTACATGAACTAAACAATCTACCAGTAAATATTGATTAAAGTTCATGCAGGAACACATTTCATGACCTCCACTTAGTGCAGATCTGACTGCAAGCATTATGCTGGTTCATAAGGAACGCTTGGCTGTAGCACTGGTGACCTGTGTTCTCTGATTTTCCCCTGTAGGTGGTATGCAGGACTGGAACTACATCAACACTAACTGCTTTGAGGTGACCATTGAGTTGGGCTGTGTGAAGTATCCTCAAGCAAAGGACCTGCCACGGTACTGGGAACAGAACCACAGATCACTGCTGCAGTTCATCCACCAGGTCAGCCCATCTGTCCATTCTGTCTCTGTCTGTGTCTCCATCTTTTCTTCACTCTCTTGGACTTTCCTTCTCACTTCTATCCAGTCCTCTTATTCCTTCCCTCATGCGTTCATATTCTTCTTCTGTAGGTCCACAGAGGAGTGAAGGGGTTGGTGACTGACAAGAAGGATGGGACTGGCATCCCCAATGCCACCATTTCTGTAGAGGGAATTAATCACCCCATCACCACCAACAAGGCAGGAGACTACTGGCGTCTGCTTGTCCCTGGAAAGTACCACCTGACTGTTTCGGCACAAGGGTAATGCACATTAATTTACTTGTGTAAATGTGTAAACAGTGTCCAAGTGCAATATGATAAAATCCACTGATGTTCAGTAAATCGGTCAGCAAATTAGATATTAGAACCAAAGTAATATTGGTCGGTTTCTGTTTTCCATATTCCCTAGATACACGTCTGTTGACACATATGCGACCGTGCCGGAGGATGGGGTGGAGGTGGTGGACTTTAAACTGACCCGCATACGCAGTGATGGGAGCAGGCAAATGGCTAAAGGCTCCAGTGCACATGTAGACTCTAGCGAAGAGGAGTTCCAGAGCTTCATTAAGCAGCTATCTGTAGGGGGTGGTCTGGACCAACTGATTCAGGACACTGCTACCACGAGCACTAGTTTACGCTACCGGCGCTATAAAGAGCTATCAGAGTTCCTGCGTGGCCTTACCTTCAACTTCCCCAACATCACCTCACTCTACAGGTAAACTAACATTTATATACGTTATGCTCACTGCCCTGAAGAAGGCTGGAGCCAATACTCTGAGGCAGTTTTCTTTTTCTCTAAAGAGTAATTTTCTCTCATTTTCTCTTAGATTTCTCTGTATTTATGTAATTCTAAGCAAATACCAGATAAAAGCTGAATGCAATACATTGTTATTGTGCAAATGTGTGGAAAAAATGTGCTTATGTAATGTTTTTTGCATTGGGGGGGGCAGGTAACAAGCATGTGAAAAGCTAATCTCTATTAAGCAAGTCAGTGGATCCAGCCTGTGCTGTCAAGCCAGTACTAAAGGTAGCTTGCTTTGTCCTGAAAGAACGGCAGCTATGCCAGCTTAGCCTTATCAGGCGGTGGCCACAGAGGAAGTGTATTAGTGCTGTGTGCATTACGTAAAGGAGTCAGCGGGTGAGGTTTGAAGTTTTCTGTTTGCCTCACCACAGCTAGAAGCCCAAAATTACAGTTCACTCTGCTTACAGATAAGGTCACCAAGTTTGAGAGCAAAAACAAGGAGGAAATTAACCCAGGGACAAGCTTGGTCATGCTTTTGTAACAGTACAAACAGCTCTTATCGCAGCTTTGCAGATTAAGTTAAGAAGAGTTATTCTGCAACTTGTGAAATAGTTCACTGTTGAAGCAGTGGTTAAGCACATAGTTATAGGGTGTGCTGAACCTGTGTGTTATTTTTGTACATTACAGGTTATGCTGGTTCTCTTTAAACAAGACTCTCTATAAAACTGTGAGAAGAGTCAGAAGAAGCCTAACGACTGCAATACCTGGTGTTTTAATTTAGTACCCCAACAACTACAGAAGAAACTGCCCACTGCATTTGAACAAGGGCAGTGCTTAACTGCAGTACTCCCTGAGAATTAAAAAAAAAAGCCCTGTCTGTTTTAGTGCCTACTTTAAACATCACATAATCAGTTAATTAGTGAGCCTTCCCTGTGTTGAAGTGTGTGCTACAACCATGAAAACACTAATAAGTGTAGGACAGACTTAGTTTGGGACTGGGATATTGGAAGCTAGAGGGCTAGAGGAATTCCGGAGATGTGTTAGAGGCCAGACTTGGTCTCATGAAGTCTTCTAAGTGGATTTTGGTGGGTTCCTCAAAACCTGTTCGTGATCTTGTCTTGTTCTGTCTAGACTCGGTCAGAGTGCAGAGTACCGGTCCATCTGGGCCCTGGAGATCTCAAACAACCCTAACGTGCCAGAGCCATCCGAACCCAAGATCCGTTTTGTGGCTGGTATCCATGGCAATGCCCCGGTGGGCACAGAACTGCTTCTGGAGTTTGCTGCCCATCTGTGCATTAACTACGGCAAGAATGCTGCTATTACCAGGGTAAGGTTCTCTTTTTGCTTGTTCTTGCTCAACAGGGATCATCCAAACCAGCCTCCATATTGGAAAGAAACATAATAATAGGATGACATCAGTATTTTCCAGCTAATCATGCAAGTATGTCTTTTCTTACTTTAGCTAATCAACGAGACCAGAATCGTCATCCTTCCCTCCATTAACCCAGATGGCCGTGAGCTGGCTAAAGAAAAAGAATGCAGCTCCACTGTTGGCATGGCCAACGCGAATGGCAAAGACCTTGACACTGACTTCTTTGGTAAGCAACGTTTTTTGAAAGTCATGGTCCTTGTTTAGGTGTTCCCTGGAGTACCTTGAGTCTTGCCCTGATATTTTTGGCAGTTGTTTTGCTAGAAAATTATTTTGCAGACAGTGGAACAGCTGATTTCTAATCCTTCAGGAATCTTTTTAAATCTCTTCCCAGACTCTAAAACCTTCTTTCAAGCATCAGACTCTTTGGATCACATTGATACCATTCACTTTAATAAATCAAGAGCAAACCAAACTAAACGTCTGAGGATTAAATAAGAAACCTGCTTCTAATTTTAAGCATGTTAAAAAGTTAATAATGTGGGGGTCTCCTAACTTTTCCCTCACAAGAACATTTTTTAAAAATATATTTTAGTTTTTATTATTCACATTTTACCCCATTTTCTACACAATTTGAAAAGCCAATTACCACCCCACCCCCCATATTACTGCCAATGCTCCCAACACAACGAGGGTAAAGACAATCACGTGTCCTCTGACCTTTTTCAAACTGCCACTGATGCAGCATGCTCGAAAGAAAAGGCCCTGATTCAAGAGCTAACACACATGTAAAAAAAGGTGCACGTATTTGTCACTGTACAGTGTGCACTGTACAGCGAAATGTGTCCTCCGCATTTAACCCATCTGGTAGTGAACACACACTCACACACACACATGTGTTAGGGGCAGTGAGTACACACACACCCAGAGCGGTGGGCAGCCAACTCCAGCGCCCGGGGTAAAGGGCCTTGCTCAAGGGCCCAACAGTGGCAGCTTGCCGAGCCCGGGAATCGAACCCACAACCCTGTTATCAATATCCCTTGGCTCTAACCGCTGAGCCACCACTGCCCCACATCACCCTAGAAGGAAGTGCCATTAACCCACCCTGAGAGAGCAAAGCCAAGTGTGCTCTCTCAGACTCTGGCTGCTGATGGCAGGCAGCATGACCCGGGATTCAGACCAGCATCCTCGGATCATAGTGGCAGTGCCTTAGTCAACCGGTCGGGAGCCCTGCATTTCTATTAATTACATTCATTAAAGGACAGTTCTTGTTTTATTTGTTTACTCGCCTCCATTTCTCAAAATTGTTCAAATGATGATGAAGTATCCGTATGTATAAAATATTATGTATTAAAGACAAGATTCATCTGGGGCTGCCCTAATGTTTTCACATGACTGAATGCTTTGGTAATGTGTCTTCAGGATTTTGGCATACTTGTGTGTTTTAAGAACATCCGCTCTCTGTATGTTGTAAGCATGCCTCTGCATGAACTCTTGTATGCTGTAATATGGATTTATTTTTTATTTATATAGGTAATGCCTCACAGCGCTCTGCAGAACCTCAGCCCGAGACTCGCGCTGTAATGGATCTGATACAGGAGAAGGGCTACACTCTCTCAGTGGCACTGGATGGGGGCTCTGTGTTGGTGACCTACCCATATGACAAACCAGTGCAACCAGGTGTGGAATGTTTGCTAAGATTGATCAATAGTTATCTTTTAACTGTAATTCCTTTCATGAAAGTGTAGTCATACTTGCTTTTCTTTTTCAGTGGAAAATGAGAGTACCTTAAGGTATTTGGCTACTGTGTATGCCAACAACCACCCCACGATGCACTTGGGAGACACTGGATGTCCAAACAGCAGCCAGAGTATGTTGACTTCTACCCATACTGCTCGTAACTCTTTGACTGATGTAGGCTCTTCTCTTTTCAGCTCTGTATTAATACTGTATAGTACTCTATAGCTTGCATTTTGCATTGAAAGGTGCTGTGTTTTGAAGTCAGTGTCCAAATGTTTACATGTGGTACTCATTACCTGTTTGATTTCAGTGGGGAACATCCCAGATGGAGTTCTGCGAGCTGCAGAAAGGCACAGTCACATGGGCAGTATGAAGGTAAATCTAAAAGTGTGTAGATGTAGGCTGCTTGTGAAGAGCTTGCCTTCTGCACTTTACTTCAAACTTTAATCAGCTTTAAACACACTTGATCCAGATAGTCAAAGGTTTTTGAACTCTGGAACAAACGCAGGAGGGTAGCTCTTTAAAAGCAGTGTTGGCTGTAGGTTACCTTCCAACAGAATAAGGATATATTTTCAGGTTTCCCACACGTTCTGGAAAATCTGGAAATTCTGAGAGTATAAAGGGTATTTTTCCAGTCATGGTAAATGGGGAAAGAATGCTAGAAATGTCCTAAATATTAGTGAGGTCCTGGAAAGGTTGAGCTATTGTTCCAACAAGATTGCATATTTTAGGCACTGATGCCCTGTTTACTAAATTTTATCATGTGGATTGTTGCATATATTGATATTTATTTGACATTTTCACATGTGAACCCCAGGAAAATGTCTGGAGAATCAGAGTTAACCCAGAGTTACCATTCGTTCTGCACTTTCTCGCTACATAAAATGTTCTGTGTGGTTTAAATAAGGGGCGGAGCCTGTGTAGCGCATGCGGGAAGCCCGGCAGGACACAAAAATTGTGCTGCTGTAATAACAGTGTTTTGTTTAGAGCACATCTAAGATGGCGAACAAGGCTATTGACCATAATGAGGTCAGCAACACGCCCCAATGTGAATTCTTTGGAAAATTACCTGCTCTATTTACACCAGGGTTCACCAGGGTGCCTGCTCCCTGATACAAAGTCCTGGTAATAAAAACTACAATGTCTACATGCAGATAGCACTAGATTTTGAATTCGATTAAGAATCTGTAACTACGTGACTTATGTGTATGGAGCAGTGTTTAATTTGGGATAATTAATCTCTTCCTTCTTGGTGTTCAGATGTCCCTCTTTATGGCATACTGTCATCCCATACAGGGCTAGTACGTTCATGCTATTTGGTCTCTGTGTGGACAGAATATTTTCAAAAACAATTTCCGGATACATGTGGACACGACCTGATCCGTACATTTGCCCTCATTAATCTACAAACATAAACATGGTGTATCTCCACTGTCTTCTTATGTTACAGGACTTCAGCGTTGACTTTGGTCATTGCCCCGAGATTACTGTGTACACCAGCTGTTGTCTGTTCCCCCCAGCTGATCAGCTGTCCGCCCTTTGGGTTGAGAATAGGAAGTCTCTGCTCAGCATGCTGGTGGAAGTAAGTTAGCCCTTTCTTTTCTCAGTCCACCGTTCCTGCCCCTGTCCATCACTTTTTTTAACCATTCCTTGTTAGTATTTCAGTGCTAATACTGTAATCTTGGTCTCAACTGTCACTTTAAAGTGGTTCCTCTCTTGTAGGTGCACAAAGGTGTGCGTGGAATAGTGAAGGACAAGAGTGGGAAACCTATAGCAGGGGCCATGATAGTGCTGAACGGTGGAGTGCGAGTCTTCACCAGTGAAGGTGGCTACTTCCATGCCCTGCTGGCTCCAGGCTCGCACAACATCGAAGCAGTAGCCGAGGGATACCAACAACAGCGGCAAGAGGTGAAAGAACATGAGAGAACACATAAGAAAACATATTTAAATTTCTTTCAATTTTAAATAACTTTTCTGTGCTCTTTGTTCAGGTGATTGTGTCTTCATATGAGGCGGCAAACTCCATAGTCATTGAATTTGATATGGACAACCGCATCTTCGGCTTGCCAAGAGAGTTGGTGGTGGCAGCTGCAGGTACGACGTAAACTATGCTCCTTGTTTCCTTGTTGGCAATATTACTGTTCGGATTTGTTTAGAGAAGCTATGCAACGTTTAGTTTCCTGCTTAAAATGTTGGAAATGTTACAAAGAAAAAGAGGACCGATGTGATCACTTCAGGAGGTGGTCTAAGTGCAGTTGATAAACATGTTAAAGCAGTGTAAACACATCCGTCTCTCCAGGATACATTAGACAACCAAAACCCCTCCCAGTACTCCTGGAACACCAGTAAAAATTGCCGTGCAGCAGGTTAATTTGCATATTCTGTCCCACACAGCGATCGGATTTCAGTCTGACTAACCGGAAATGCATTTGACTATTAAGTGTAAATGCATGTGACTAAAATCTGATCAGGATACAATCCAGATACCAACAGGTGTAAACAGGGTATTTGTGTCCGAATCGTAAAGTGGAATTCCAGAGTGATTTTAAAGCACAACAGTAAGGCTTGCTTGCAAAAGGGGCGTCATGCAAAAGTTCAAAACGTGTGATGCCTGCTGCAGCGTTCTGTTTACCGCTGCATGAAACTATCTATTTAATTATGTTATTTTTTTTATTTTATATATATAAATTACAATATATAAATATTCTAAATTGGATAGAAAATGAGGTCAAATTAGAAATAAATTAGTTCCAAAGATATTCACGAGACAAATTTAAAACAAAACATGTAAAATACACTCTCATTATATTAAAAAATCAGATTTTTTTTGTTTGTTTGTTTTTGTTAATTTAGAAAAATAGAATAAAAACATGCAAAGAGTGCAAAAATCTATTGAGTCTATGGGCAGTCCAGATAGAGAGTGTTCCAGAGTATGTGTACGTGTAATTTCTGCGCCTCACACCCCTCACCGCTCTGTGCTTTCTCCTTCAGCTGCAGCCATGACAGCCCTCACCATCACCGCCTGCATCATCTGGTGCGTGTGCTCGGCCAAGTCCAACACCCAGAAAGACGGCTTCCACCGCCTGCGGCAGCACCGGGATGACTACGATGACGAGATCCACCTCACCTCCATGGGCTCCAAGAAATCACTCCTCAGCCATGAATTCCAGGATGAGAGTGAAAGCGATGAGGACACTCTGTATGCCAACAAACTCTGATACCCCCCCCCGCGCACTCCCTATTACAGTCACCTATTCTGCCTGCATCCTACAGCGCCACCCTCTAGGAGACTCTGCAATAGGACAGAGTGGAATCTCCTTACCCCTGCAGTCCAGAGCCAGCAGGGGGCGCCCCACTCAATTCAAAGGCCCATCCAAACAGACTTCCCTGAAATCTGTCACAGGATGCACTTTATCGGCCTAACTGGTCGAAATTGGTCAGCTGTCTCACACCTTAATGTATGCAAACAACCCAGACCACCCCACAATCCGCCCTCAACCAGCCCTCTATTTATTTGAGTTTGGATAGTTACCTTTCTGCTCATTAGTTAGAGTGTGAGTAACCTCTCAGCAGCTCTTCCAGCAGGTGTCCAGTCAGCACTAGTACAGCACTAACTGAATTGCCCAAGTGAACAGAAACTCAACAGGATTACTGAACACAGTGCCTTGTTTGATTAGTTTGAGCCATTGTTGCCTGTTGTCGCTTGTCGTTGAGGTGTGAAGACAGGTGTAAGTAGTGTAAGTTAAAAGCTTCTCTTTGCCAGACTTTTGCATTTGGGTCATTATGAGGAGTCTTTCTATCTTCCCACTGATCCTCGCACCTCTGGAGTTGCTGGGAACAGACCAGAGGTTGTGGACATAATGACATTCTAACATCTCAGAGCATTAGTGCTGTTCATGCATTACGTTTTTCTTTTCCTGCTTATGAGGACTGAGGTAAGTCAGGAAGAAATATGCGCCAATATTCAAACCCCCAGACACGAAATCAGGTCCTGGACTGCCTTTCTGTGGCCACACTCTTTAAAAATAAAGGTGCTACAAATTGTTCTTTGAACGATGTCGTACAAGAACCACTTTTACTTCTAAGGATACCTTAGAAACATAATTTTTGGTTCAATAAAGTAATGTTTGCAATAGAAATGTGAAACTCATCTCTATTACAAACATGAAACTTTGTTCTTTATGGAACCAACAGTGGTGCTAATATGTGGCATCACACAAATAACCATTTCTAGCATGTTTACCACCTTTATAAATGCATACATACAGACCTACATACATCTGCTGATCAGCCATAACAATAACACCACTCACAGTGAGTACTCAGTAAAGTGAGTAACAAATCCTCCATGAAAAGACAACTACTGAACCAGAACTAGAGTCATGAGCACCTACGGCTCATTGTTGCCATCCATAGAGGCCCTACCTCACAAACTTACAGGACTTAAAGGATCTGCTGCTGGTTCCAGATACCACAGGACATCTTCAGATGTCTTGTGTCCATGCCTCGAATGCTCAGATGTGTTTTGGTGGCATAAGAGGGACTTACTCAATTTTAGGCAGGTGCTGTTAATGCTATGGCTGATCGGTGTGTGGTAGCCTTGAGTCACTGAGTGATGGGTATTCGGCTTGCCAAGAATGTAAAGAGTTTTTCATTCAGTTTCTTCTTCTTCTTCTTATTATTATTATTTAATGTATTTTGATTGCACTCTTTCATGCGTGTTTCTGCATATCTAATCTTCTTAAATATCCAGCAATAGTGTATGTTGGATATTTATATCATACAGATGCTGTTCATGTTGGCCACACACTGTTTTGAAAGCTATTAACTGTATTGGTTGTTTTTTTAGAGGATCCTCAAGCCACAGGTGATCACATGTAGTGGGAAATGTGTTCTGACGTAGAATCAAGATGTTCAGAGAAGAAACGGGATCTTGCCGTTTTCTCCCAGTGACCCGAATAAGCAGGTAGCAGAAACTCTGGTAAAGGCAATAACATATTTGATTTGTTCATTCTGAACAGATTTCAGATTCGTTTCTTCAGGACTTTTTCATGTTTCCCCACATCTGTCTTTTTACTGATTGTGTGTATTGGATATTATTGGATTATGTTTAACTGCATACTGAAATCAATCAATCAATTTGCATATGTAAATCCATGAAAACGCCCTAATCCTCAAGAGTCAGGTGTGGTCAGTTAAGAAGACCATAACTTTAACATGTTCCATTTAAATCCAGCTGTTAATTTATTGATCCATCTGACAGAGGCTTTGATACATGCAGTGCCTAAGTCATCTCAAGTGATGATGAAATGCCATACAGTCCATAAATCTAAGCTAAGACTTATCAAATCATAGCAACACCACACAGGTAATTTGCATTAGTGTTCATAAACATGCAGATTGCTTTTCAATGGAAATTCCGCCTGTTAATTCGAATCATTTCATTTCTTTCATTTTTCTGTTATTTCGTCTTATCCACTGTACATAGGAAATGCACGGCCTTTAAACTCATGATAAAGTATAGAGTTAATGATGAGAGCATTGGCTCAGTGGGTTGTTTATTGATAATTTGTAAAACCAGCAGAATGAGTTCATGCAGACACTCAGTATCACAGTTTTAACGAATTTTCTGCACATTGTGTTTCACAATAATCTTGGTCACTCTTATTGCGAAAGAACATACCAGTAAAAGAAGAAGCTTTAAACTGGAGGGAAACAAACATGCAGTGCTAGAAAGAAAAAAAGATGCTGGCTTATGCTGCTTCGCTGTCAGCAGCCGGAGCCTGAGAGAGCACAATTAGCCAGGCTCTCTCTAGGTCGGTAGATGGCACTTTCTCTCCCCTTATCACTCCCATTGCTGTCTAGTGATGGTGCATTAGCGGCAGTTTGAAAAGAGGTGGTGGCTGTCTTTACATGTATTGGTGGAGGAGTGCACTTGCCCTCACCCTCTTTGTGTTGGGAGCATTACAAGTGAGGGGGGGGGGACTAGGTAACAATTTATGGTTCCATTAAAAATAAATAAATAAAAAATTGTGAAAGAGATGGGTTCAGTTGGTAAAGAACACTTTCATCGACTTCTTTAAACCTTTAAAAGGTGTTCACACATACATTCTTCTATGGCATCACTAAAAGAACAATTTGCAGGGCCTTTACTGTTAAGAGTGTTTTGTGAGGAAGAGTGTGGCACTGACATCAAGTTCAACAAGTGTTCATTAGTTTTTAAACCTTTTTAATGCCTCTCTCTCTGAATGGTGTGACCTCAAGTAATCAGCAGGTAGACATAAAGCCATGTTGGTAACCATCCTGTTTTGTCTCCAGTGTTTATTTTTGTGTTTGATGTAGTGCACCAACATTGAAACACAGTGTACAGTAGAAAGGCTTGGGAAACGATTCCTTCATTCACAGTTTCCATTTTCACATGAATCCGATATAATGGCTTGATGCTGATTATCATGCTCAAGTGCAAACGACTGTGTGTGTGTGTGTCTGAACAAACGTGTATAGCTTTTGTATGTACTGGTTGTGCTGATGTGTGTGTGTGTGTGTGTGTGTGTATTTTTTTCTTTTTTATAAGGGATTGATTGTAGATAGCTACGTGATGCCAACTGTATGTCAAATGACTTAAGTGCAATTTTGGTCGATGGTGGAACCCAGTGTGAATAAACCTGTCTTTATATCTGATGTTAAAATGACCTGACTGGCTGATTTAAATATAACCAAGACTAAATAAGGTTGAATAAAAAGTGTGAATGAAAACCAGTGGGGTAGCCTCTTCATTTCTGAAGAATTCTGATGAATTGGTTTGTTTGCATTATAAAGGTTGCATTATATGTTCTTGGTAACCAGCACATCCTAAAGCAGCCAGAACACCAACCGGCACATCTTACAGTAGCTTGCCTATCAACTCTGACATCCTAATGCAGCCGGCATACGAGCCGGCACATCCTAAAGCAGCCGGCCCACCAAGTGGCACATCCTAAAGCAGCTGGCCCACCAAGTGGCACATCCTAAAGCAGCCGTCAGACCAACCAGCACATGCTAAATCAGCCGGCACACTAACAGGCACATCCTAAAGCAGCCAAAACATCAACTGTGCACAATCAATAGAAGCGGGCATGCCCGGTCCACCTTAAAGCAGGCATCATACTATCTTAAAGCAGCCAACACACAAATCGTGCACATGCTTGTTTTAACATGAATAGAAGCAATAGTACTTTTAAAGTAAGATAAGATAATTTTTTTATTAGTCCCACAGTGGGGAAATTCTCAGTGTCACAGCAGAAAGTGATAGCAAGACACCAAGTTACAAAAAATGTAGATAAATAATTTACACTATATATACAATATAAGTAAGAAGTAAACATTATTTACAGATTTTGCAAATATATTAATATTGCAAATGACTCTTAATTGCACATGTGGGAGAGGGGGGGGGGGTATTGAACATAGTATTTTTACATTAAGGGACCTTTTTTTACCGAGCGCACTTTTTCACTGTTTGGTGCACCATGCGTAAAAACGCACCAGACGCGTACATTACATTTTTCGAGCGCGACAGCTTGTTTATAGCTGCTTTAGTTTTTTAAACTTCAGTTTTCGTTGATGTCCTGCTGGCCACGGGTGTTTTCAAATGCACGAGAGCATAAAAACACCAAACACATAAACAAATACACTCTCGCTGACCCCCACCCTGGCAGCCGTGAAATGAGCAATACAAGGGCCGGGTACTTTAAAATGTGCCAGTTGAAGAGCTGACCAACACTCGGCAGCAGGGAAGTGAGCAATAGAAGTGACGGGTACTGTAGAATCTGCCAGTTAAAGTGCTGACCAACACCGGCAGCAGTGAAGTGTGCAATACAAGTGCCGGGAACTTTAGAATGTGCCAGCTGAAGTGCTGACCAACACCCGGCAGCAGTGAAGTGAGCGATACAAGTGCCGGGTACTTTAGAATGTGCCGGCTGAAGTGTTGATCAACACCCGGCAGCTGTGAAGTGTGCGATACAAGTGCAGGGAACTTTAGAATGTGCCGGCTGAAGTGCTGACCAACACCCGGCAGCTGTGAAGTGTGCAATACAAGTGCCGGGAACTTTAGAATGTGCCAGCTGAAGTGCTGACCAACATCCGGCAGCAGTGAAGTGTGCAATACAAGTGCCGGGAACTTTAGAATGTGCCGGTTAAAGTGCTGACCAAGACCCAGCAGCAATGAAGGGTGCAATACAAGTGCCAGGTAATTTAGAATGTGCCAGTTGAAGTGCTGATCAACACCCGGCAGCTGTGAAGTGTGCGATACAAGTGCCGGGAACTTTAGAATGTGCCAGCTGAAGTGCTGACCAACACCCGGCAGCTGTGAAGTGTGCGATACAAGTGCCGGGAACTTTAGAATGTGCCAGCTGAAGTGCTGACCAACACCCGGCAGCTGTGAAGTGTGCAATACAAGTGCCGGGAACTTTAGAATGTGCCGGTTGAAGTGCTGACCAAGACCCAGCAGCAATGAAGGGTGCAATACAAGTGCCAGGTAATTTAGAATGTGCCAGTTGACGTGTTGATCAACACCCGACAGCTGTGAAGTGTGCAATACAAGTGCCGGGTACTTTAGAATGTGCCGGCTGAAGTGTTGATCAACACCCGGCAGCAGTGAAGTGTGCAATACAAGTGCCGGGAACTTTAGAATGTGCCAGCTGAAGTGCTGACCAACACCCGGCAGCAGTGAAGTGAGCAATACAAGTGCCGGGAACTTTAGAATGTGCCAGCTGAAGTGCTGACCAACACCCGGCAGCTGTGAAGTGTGCAATACAAGTGCCGGGAACTTTAGAATGTGCCGGTTGAAGTGCTGACCAAGACCCAGCAGCAATGAAGGGTGCAATACAAGTGCCAGGTAATTTAGAATGTGCCAGTTGAAGTGCTGATCAACACCCGGCAGCAGTGAAGTGAGCAATACAAGTGCCAGGTAATTTAGAATGTGCCGGTTGAAGTGCTGATCAACACCCGGCAGCAGTGAAGTGTGCAATACAAGTGCCGGGAACTTTAGAATGTGCCAGCTGAAGTGCTGACCAACACCCGGCAGCAGTGAAGTGAGCAATACAAGTGCCGGGTACTTTAGAATGTGCCAGCTGAAGTGCTGATCAACACCCGGCAGCAGTGAAGTGTGCAATACAAGTGCCGGGTACTGTAGAATGTGCCGGCTGAAGTTCCGCTTGCTTTAGGAGGTGCTGGGTGGCGTACCTATAAAGTGTCCGACGCCTCTTCAAAACGTTTATGCATTTAAACGAAAGGTCATGAATTATTACTACCCTCACATGCCCAAATCGTTGTTTTCATACAGTCCCGTTATTTTTTTCAAGCTCAGACTGTCCCCGGACTAAGCGCTGCTCGTTGTTGAGTGAGTGAGCGAGCTTTCCGGGCACAGAGCGGCGCTGTGAGGGAGCTTTTGAGAGCTGAACCGCGGAGTCGTTCCTCTGCCAGCGCGACGCGGATGACGTTCAACAACAAAGATGGCAGGAAACAGCAACTATTGGGAAGGTGAGGTGGCAAAGTGGCGTTATTTGGACCGGGCCGTGGTATTTCCAGCACTTTGAAGCCGCTTAATCCAACTTTTCTATTTTTATGGTGCTGTGTGTGACGACCAGGTCAAACCAGAACACATCGGCCCACTTCACGGCGTTGGCTTTCACTAGCCCGGTTCGCTGGTGCTAGCTAAGCTGGCTAGCGCAACGTCAGTGATTTAGCCGAACACGAAGTCGGAAATACAGCGTTATTGTTTATAGTGTGACACTCTTCACCACGTATTGTTTGTCGGCTTATATCGCGAATATGTGACGCATGTTGTAGTGTTTATGTTATAATAATATTCTGTTTGGCTAATAAATTATATTTTAGCAATAGTGAGGCTGTGGGTTAGAGCTAGCACTAGCTAGCGCGAGCTAAGTTAGCTAGCTAGCTAGCTACGTTGGTGGGTACTTTGAATACTTGTCTAGATAAGGGAGGGATGCTGTTTTAGGAAGGGAGTTAGACAGAAACATTGAGCTCTGTGGCAAAAGTACATGAGTATTTCTTCACTTTTCTTCAAGATGTGATTGATGGTAGACTCAGCTCTGCTTCACACACCTTGATTCGCATAAACAGCTTGCTTTAAACCCCACCTTTCATTAACTAACCTTACCTGTCACTCAGACTGGCCAGCATCTGCTGCCCTCTCGCACTTCAAGGTAGCTAAATGTTATACAAGGGTTCCCAATCCTGGTCCTGGAGCCCTAGCTACCGCTCTCCAGAGTTCAGGTGGAAGCCTAATCTAACCATCAGTGTAATGAAGGAGGAAGCTAACTTGCTGTGTTCATGTTGTATCATTGCAGATTTGCGCAAGCAGGCCAGACAGCTGGAGAATGAGCTCGACCTGAAGCTGGTGTCCTTCAGTAAACTGTGCACCAGCTACAGCAGCTCTAGGGATGGTCGGAGAGGAGACAGGTACCTGAGGATGTCAGCAAGCGAAGCTGCAGTGACCCAGCTGACACTTGCCTGTGTTCTGTATAGGACTGGCTTACCCCCCTGTGCTTATTTCAGTCTTGTTCTCTGTTTTCCCTTCAAACAGTTCTGACACAACACCCCTCCTCAACAACTCCACTCAAGACAGAATGTTTGAGACCATGTCGGTCGAGATCGAGCAGCTTCTTGCTAAAGTTAGTCGCCTTTCATTTGGTTTGTTGTGGTGTGCTACAAGAAAGCTGTGTTTAGTATGCCAACAGTGATCCTATATACTTATTTCATTGTCCTGTTGTTTATTCTAGCTTACAGGTATAAACGATAAGATGGCAGAGTACGCCAGCACACCGGGCGTGACATCTCTTAACGCTGCGCTAATGCACACCCTCCAAAGGCACAGAGACATTCTACAGGTTAGAGATCTGACGTATTCCTGCTCATCATATCCCATCTCAGTCTGCAAGAAACCACTGTGATGACCTTTAGAGACTCCCTGACTGAGATCCCTCTGTGGCAGCTGTTTGTAGTATCAGTATGCTAAATCAGTCATAGTACACACTTAAATTAAATGCTACATAGTCCTTTATTAAGTGATGCCATAGAAGAACCATTTTTGTAAAAGAGGTTTGTGTGTGTTATTTTTACCCATTTAAAAAGATTCTTCACCTCACTGTTGTTTGATTTGAAGGACCACAGCGTGGTGTGTTCAGCATCTCATTTGTTTAACACACTCTTCATGTTTTGCTCTTTTTACTCACAGGACTACACACATGAGTTTCACAAAACCAAATCCAACTTTTTGGCTGTCAGAGAGAGGGAGGATCTTCTCGGATCTGTCAGGAAAGACATTGAGTGAGTGGTGTTCTTCAAAAGCTTTCAGATGTTTGCATCTGTCCACTCTGTCTTTCTGTAATATGGCTTAAGTGTTTTATAGTGCAATCTGAACATGAAGAGCAATTATATCTTTAAAAAAGTGTTTGTTTTTAGATTTGTGAGTTAACTCAACTGAACGTAACTGAAACTATGGTATTTTTGCTCGGTTAACCATTAAAAGTGTAAATAATTCAAATCTTTGACAGCAATAGGTTGGGTTAAGTTTATGAATGGACCATAACACATTTTAAAGCAATGTGTATTTGCAGCTTTGGTTGTTTGGTTCATTTAATTTATGTGAGACCTGTTAGCTCACTGTTATTTGTAATGAAGCAAGCTCCTTTTCGGAAAATGTTTTGTGAGCTTTTGTTTAATATATTTATTTATTTATGTATTTATTTAATGTATAACATTTCAAGCATTTCAGTTTTTACGTGTTGGAACAGACAGTCAAGTGTTTGCATGTTCACAAATTGTCATATGACTGTATCTAAGATGTTCAGTATCTTTTAAAAGGGCTGTGTCACATGTCACCATGGGCTCTTATGGTTACTAACCTTTTTTCTTTCTTACTTCTTCTAGCTGCAGTTGCTCAACCATCTGTGCTAAGATGTTCTTTTTTTTTAGTTAACAAATAACTTTAAGTTGTTACAAATGACCATACATATTTATGCATGGATGAATATGGAAGCAGTGAAATTGCAGACTGCAGATAACCACGTTCAGAATCTACATTTAGTCTGAGGGAAGTCAATATCAGCCCAGTCATAGATGGTCTTATTATAGCACCTAATGAACTGTGGGTAGGAGCAGCCTCATATAGCACTCTTTGGCACACAGCAGTTGCAATAGTACTGCAGGTGTGTGTGAGGTCACAGTGTCCAAATGTTGCTTTCCAATAAGAAACCACAATGGAGTAGCCCAGTGGGTTTTCAACCAGCGAACTATACATTTATTATTGTGTTTATCTTTGCTTGCATCCGGTTGTGGTGACTTGAAGCTTTTGCAATTGATTGTGAAGCAATACAAATGCAGATATTTGTGTATTTGGAGACCCGTCTTGCCTAAACCTTCTGGTCTTCCCAAGTACAATACATCATTAAATAGTGGTGTAAAATATATAACATATACACATACATAACAGATGTTATATAACATCTAAACATCTGTCTGATATAGAGAAATAATTTAAGTATAATCGTGAAAACATTGACACCTATAGAAATGTAATATATATTTTAGTATATTTAAGCATATGTGCACTTGATGTTCATTTAATTTATGTTAAGAGGTTAAGGTAATTGATTAGCTGTAAATGATTAGAACATAGTCTGATTAAAAACATCCAGACGAGACTTAAGTTAGAAAAAAACACTATGCCCCATTCAGTATACAGTGCACTATTTTTGGGGTTCTACTGTTCTGTAGTAGAGTCTGAAAACATAGTGCCGAATTATCGGTTCACTGTAACAATCCCACAAAGCACTATAATAACCAGATGTGGAATACCAACAAGCCATTGTGTTGTTTGGTTTGAATGTTTGCACTTCTGTAAAGAAGGCAGATGTGTGTGTATATATATATATATATATATATATATATATATATATATATATATATATATATATATATATATGTGTATATATAAAGGCAAAATGCTATGTTTTTACAAAAAAACTGTATATTTGTGGACAGGAAATTGGTGTGTATCAGTGTAGGACTAGCCATAGCTGCAAGCTTGCTGAGTAAAAGGATCCTGTCTCACTCTAATATCTACAGTATAGGTTTGGTTACCTCTGTTATTTTGTCGTATTGGTTGGTACAGTCAGTTCAATGATCAGAGAAGTGTTACCTGTATTAACCACCAGGTGTCAGCATTGACTCTTCAGGAAAAGGTCAGTGTAGGTCTAGCTGTGTTCACACACTTCTCTCACCGCTTTCCCTGTATGTGTGAATGTAAAGTCTCTGGTTTCAGCATGAGGGCAGCAGTAATCACATGGGGGATTCACCCATCTCTTAGCCTTTGTTCAATGTGCTCCTCATGTTACCTGCTCCCCTCATTGATCCGTGGAGCTCGGTGCAACCCCTGAAAATGCCACCAGGCAGATATGACAAATCCTGTGTGTGTATGTGTGATTACAGGGTCCTGTCCTTTCACAGCCTTGTTGGAATGATTGAAGTTGGCTGTCAGTCTTCTGCTGCTGTGATTCGAATAGACTGACATGTGGTTTGACACATTTCTAGAGTGATAACACCTCTTTCACAGCTGTGCAGTTGTAGCAACCCAAGAGAAGGGTTGAGAGAGGCTTGTGATGGTTTAGTGATTCAGTCAGCCTTACATCACTCACTCTAGGCCTCACGTGTGTCTCTTCCCTTTGAAATGGAGTATGATTTTAATTTGTGTAGGCAATAAAGCCTGGAATGTAGGCTCTGGGTTCAGAGAGGATCCAGAGCACTATAGGTGGATGTGGGTAGATTTACCCACCCCTGACCTGATTAACTGCTCAAGAAGAGCTGCTTTTCCAAGTAGTGCACTCATTCATTATTCACACTAAATGCTTTCTGTGGTAGATCTGGCCCTGTGCACTAGGCAGACAGTGGGAGGAAGAAGACGGCATTGCTGTCCCACCTAGTCTTCTGTAGCTCAGGCTAAAGGAGGTGGCTCATAAGGAGATCTTTAGAAATTTACAAAGGGCTTGGAAGACATTGAGTTTGGATGTTTTGTTTCCAAGGGTCGTTTCCTGTACCATATAGTAAAATTTGAGTTTCTAAGCACTTAGATTATTATTTTTATTTTATATTTTAATTTGATTCCTATTACATGACTAAAGCATTAGGAGGAAGTTTAATTGATGCACCGTTAAATTCACCACTTAATGGATGAACGATTATCCCATATAAGATGAATGTGCTTGCATGGGGCATTTACATAGAAAGTGTGTGTGTAAGCAGTTGTGTGCATTCACTGAATGGAGTGTCTGTGTTGTTTTATTTACCAGGACGTACAAGAGTGGCTCAGGGGTGAACAACAGACGAACAGAGCTTTTCCTTAAGGAGCACGAACACCTAAGAAAGTAAGACATTCTCCTAATGTTTCCTAATCTTAGACAATTGTAATATTATGGACATTTTCTACCTAGGACTACATTAATACATTCATTAAATAAATGAAAAGCATTGTATTACATATATTGCACCCCTCCAGCCCCCCCAAATGTCAAAGACCTTAATGTTGAATGTCAGTGGGCCAGTTAGTACTGAAGTACTGAGCTGATTTGTTTCTAGCCTACATTTATAAAAGGAACATTTTTGTTGTGTGCAATATAATACTATTTGCTTAACTTCCCTGATCATTTGGTTTCTTTAAAATACTGCAATGAAATCACAGCATATAGGCTGAAACTGTAACTGTTCTGTAACTATTGTATGTACAGTAGTCTGTGACTCTCCTTCGGTTTTAAGCATGCTGTTCAGTGCCAGTTTAAGACCAAAAAAAAAAAAAGTACAGCGTGGCCGCCTGTCTTGTTTTTCTCAAGGGAGAATGAAAAACATTGCAGTATTAAATGTCCCACTTTTTTTCATTTTATTTATTTATTTATTTATTTATTTATTTATTTTTATTATGCCAAGAAACCGCAGAAAGAAGACGTAGCAATAGCAATGCAACAGCCCTTCTCTCAACTTATATGCCCAGGTCTGTAGGAAACGTGGCTTGTTCAAAGAAGCCAAAACACTAGAACTGCAGATATGGTGTGAAACAGGACCACAGTGCAGACACCTAAACAGCTTTGTTACCTTCTAAAAACACATTACTACTGAAGGCTTTGAATAGTGTCTGTTTGATCTAACACAGCGCCTCAGCAGTGGTAAAAACAAAGAATTGAATGTGGATTGGGCTTAAAATAGTTGAAACCCAATTCTTTAACCCTTTAGCAAGTATAGTCCCACCAGAGGGATTTGCAGTTGCTGGTCCTCGGTTGGGGTTGGAATGTTCGACGAAGAACCTACAGCTTTGAACGTGACACAACTAGGTCTTTTAATCTAACCCAGCACATAGCGTGTCCCTAAAACACTGCATAAACACAGCGACACCTGCAATCTGTATAAATCGACGGCAGTTAGCCAGTCAAATACACTCCAGTGACCTTTCCTGTGTCATTCACCAAAACGGCATGGAAATGTTCCAATTTGTCAGTCGTGCTTCTCACAATTTAACAGTGCCGTCACACAACCTGAGTATAACAATTCTGCCTTGAAACTTAGAACGTGGTGTTTTTGTAAGCAAACACAGTTAATCAGCAACCTCTTACTGGAATTTTCTGTTCCACCTTAAATGTTGCAAAAGCTACGGAAGCCAAAATGTAAGTGTGGCACTATTTTAAGGTATATTTTTTGTGTTCAAAATGAGCAGTTAGCTCAAGTGAATACATTCATCTTATGAAGTGTTGCCACTTTATTAAAATCTGTAGTTATAATAAATACTACATGATCGCTGATTTGATCTTATCTGCACAGTCACTGTCTGTTGAGACCCCATACAGTTGTACAGATGAGGTACAGCTGAGTGACAGTTAAATTCTAGTCTTCCCAAATTCTTGTTCCCCACTGTGTCTCACAGACAGAATTCACCTGAGAAAGGGTTAAGGGTTGTTTGAATTGACCCTGTGCTGATTCCAGATTACAGACGCCTACAAGTAAACAGTTTGTGGGAATGTGATTAGTAAATGATACAGTTCAAGATTATGAACAATTTCTTGCGAAATTGATATTTAGCGATTTTGATATCATTGCTCACTTACTAGGGGTCATAAAACCGTATGGAATTATCCCCCATGAACTTGTGAATCGTAATGTTGGGCTCTACAGTAGGCACTTTCCTATGGAGTGATCAGAAGTGAAAAGTCTTCTATTTACTTGCCCTAAAATGAGTCCTTGATGTTCAAGTCATCATAAATCTCAGACTGCTCAGGCGCTTGTGTGAGATTAAGGTGAGATTTTAAACAAGACTTGTGAGCTTGCTTTGATTTATTATAAAAAGCCATAAACCGAAAGAATGGTTGATGGTGGTTTTGGCAGTGTTTCTGGTCATTCTGGTCCATTTGTTTCAGAGCTGCCGTTAATCAGTTTGGTAGGGGAGAATAAGTAGACTGCAGCCCGGTGTGAGCATATTGCTCTCCTCGCTTAAACATGTTTTAGGGATACATTGAGGATCTGAGGCAATTCATTAATGCCTTAAATGAAAACTAATAGATTTTCAGCAGTTCTTAGAAATTGGTGATTGAACGTAAGCTTTAGCTTTCCCTCATCCTCTTCCTGGAAGAGTTACATGAGGGTGATGCAGGAAGTCCATTAATTAAAGACAAGTTCCCCAGGGCTTGCTTGCCTCTTGGAGGTAATTTGCACAATGGGGGAAGCTGTGGCCTGACTGGAGGGACCGTTTCAGTGGGCGCCTTTTGCCTGCAGTGTGGAGAGGCAGTTCTGGCTATATGCCCGCTTTGTTTCTCAGCAGAAAGCAGCAGTGTGCCCTCCCTCTCCTCATGCAGGGAGCTTACAAACCAACCCCCCTGTAAGGAGAAAGCAGGACGTGTCATAACACTCCTCCATGATCTGCTTACTGCTAATATATTGGTGCCCCCACCCTACAGTCATCACAAATTTACAATGATGTACAATACCTGTTTTCTCCAAGCAGGTAAACACATTATACTCATCACAATGGTCATCAAGCTTATACATAGTGATGAGGTGCTGAAGTTAGTTTTGTTGGTTCCCAGTATGTCCGCCTCTTTTCTAATGCTACAGCTCTGTCTATCAGAGAGGAAGTCACCTCTAGCATTAGTAACTGAGCCCATGCCAGTGTAAACAGTAATTGAACATGATGCCATCAGGAATGCCATTTAAAGACATTAACTGCTATGAAGCCCTTGTTGACAGTGCTGAGCACTCAGTGGGAGAGCAGAAAAAGGAAGAGAAAGATGATGATGAGAGCTCAGCTGGATGGGAACCCATTACTGATGATTACTCAATTAAATAGGGGAAGACACCAAGGGAAAAAAAACGAACTGATGAAAACTCATTACGGGGGCTTAGACTGCCCGAAAGTGCTTTGACATCTTCACTCAAGGCCTTCAGTATCATCAAAGGGGGGTTTGTAATTCCCATTTTGCTCACCTCTTCCATCAGCTCCATCATTGTCTCAGTAGTAGGAAACATTTACTCCTTTGTATGACTCAGCTGTCTGAAACAGACTCTTGGTGTATTGAAGATAAAATGTGTTTAGATAACATTTATAAGCCATTATTAAGCCAAACATTAGATTTTTTTTCTACTTAATTAGTATCTGTGTTTCTGTGCTGCATGTCTGTAATGGGCCATTAGTTATACATTTTGAGAAGAAAAAACGTGTCCAATAGATATACAGTAAAATGATCAGTTCAGTTTATTCACAGGGTGACAGAATTTGTGAGCAAAATCAATCATTCAATTAATGTTAAACCGTCAGTCTGGCCATTACAAATGTTAAACTGCTGTAAATCAGGAGAGAGAAGCCGGTTAGCATTAGCTTAATTAGCAGGATAGGACTCTGCTCACCACAGAACAATTTCAAATCTGACTGGAAGCCCACTAATGTAGTTATGTTTAAACGATAATGACTCAGATCGACTGCTGTGGAAAGGACAGCTTTGCTTTGCCAACAGATCCACCAAGTATCGGACAGCCCAGTGTAGCTGCTGTTGACTAACTCCTGAGCTGTCGACACAAGTGTTTACAATAAAAACCTGAAAGGGCAGAGTCAAGCAACTGGCGTTGGGAGTAAAAAAAGGGTGAAATGAGATGTTTTGACTCATAGCCGGTTATGTAGGCTTAGAGAAGGTAGCTAGCAGGCTAAACATCACAGCACAGACAGTGTTTTAGCTGACTATGACTCAAATCATGCAAGTTTAGAAAATAAAGTATACCTGAGAGTACAATGTTCTCTGGTGCTCTCACTCACGGTTTAACAAGCTAGCAATTCTTCACAAGCAATGATCTTAGTCTTAGATCTCTTTTTAATTCACAAACATGTCTCCTTAGCAGGAGCCAAATGTTTGGCATCAGATGTTAGGTAAATCATTCGGATTGAACAGGAATCTCCCAAAGATCCACAACTTCTGTTCTCGCGGGTTAATCATACACTGTTGTCTTCAAACTGACAGGAGAACACTTTTGTTCCTGTGTTGAAAATCCCCAACGCCATGTCTTATGTGATGTTTACAGTGTGTGTAATGCACAGAGGCACAGGAGAGAGTTCTCTTGCTGGATCTTCTCCGAATCCAGGCCTGATAATTAATATGTTACAGCCTCAGACTCCAGTAGACAATTCCTCTTGCTGCAGTAATGGCTGCACTTGTGCTGATTACAGCTTGCTGTAAAATGGAAACTGATTTCAGTGCACTGCCGAGGCCGAGTAGAAGAAATAATCCATCACAAAGCCTTTCTTGTAAAGAATGGATTTATGAAAACACTGAAGCTGTGGGTATGTAGACTGGCTTAGGTTCTCTGTTAATGGGATCTGATCTGCCATATGGTGAAAGTGTGTGAGAGCTGCGAGTTTCTAAGAGGCTGGCTCCTCACCCACAGTAGACTCATGTTCAGTAGTAATCACACTGCAGGCAGCCTCCTTTTGCTACCCCTGCAAGATGGAACAGAATCCAGACCCTTAGTCTGGACCAATTTGCCTGAAGACTGCTAGAACTGACTGCTTGACTTGCTGTTGAATCTCTGACTCTGTGCTGGGTTTCCCTGGTATCTGTGCCTTTTACAGTATTCCATAATTTTCTTTTTAGCACTTTAATAGTTGCTGACTGGCACTTCCCCATGGATTGTGTTTCTGTTTGCATAGCACTAATTCCAGAGTGCTGACCGCATCCCTTTTGCGCAGTATCATGGCACAGGGTTCAGACACAAGGGGAGCAGTCAGACTTGGTTTTTACTCACAACTGAGGAGGTGTAGAGGTGAAAGGACCGTGCCTGTGCTTGCATGAGAGTTGGCTCGTCTTCTGTACACTCAGAGACAGAAGACATGTCCTTAGTTAATGAGAGCCTTTGAAAGTCACATTACAGCAGTGGGTGGCACTTCAGAGAGCAGAGCAGATGGAAAATGGATTTTAGTGTTGATGAGTTGCTTATTGAATGTTTGCTGAGTTGCTTTTTCAAAGCTTACTTTACCCCCTGCTCCATCACACCATCATTCTGCCATCTGTTGCATTATTTTAAATTTTTTACCCAGTTCCATTGAGAAAATGTCAGATAGATCCTGTGATAACATAATTTGCTCCTCCCTAACAGTACGAAAGAATTATTGTATTGCAGTAAGTCACATTACATGTAGCCATGCCATGTGACAAGAAATACAATAGTTTTTTTCCAGTATTGTTTAAAATGAATGAGACATTGTTGGATTAAAAAGGTTGGACAATATTAAAGATTCCCCGCAGATACAGCGTCTAATTATAATAAAATGCAGCTTTGAGGCATTTTTCATTTTTTAAGATTGTAACAGACTCCCGACCAGTCACTAGCTGTTGAGATTTATTATAGTTATTCAGGCTGAACTGATACATTTGCACATAAAATACCAGCATGGTTTAAATTAGATGCATCAGAATCAGAAGAATGGATTTAATTGGCAGTTGTATCAGTCACTACAGCTGCTATAGTAAGACTATTGGAGTCTGTTAACCACATAATTTGACTATATAAAATGATCTTTAAAGATAATATTGCTGGTTCGAAATTCTAGCTCCTTAAAGCTGCTGTTACACTGAACGCAGAAAAGTCAATGGCATGCACAACATGCATTTACCAGTTTTCAGCATGGCCAGTAGATGTGCAGTTGTCTGTCTGTGAGTTCCCTCCAACATGGAGAAAAGGCTAACGTGTTGTCTCCAATTAGCCAGTACACATAAGCAGACCCTCCCATGCAACCGGTGTATGTGAGTGGCTAGTGCAGCACATACTACATTCAGCATATCAACCATTTTCAACGTTTCATTATCCCTTAGAACAGTGGTTTCCAACTGTTTTCCTGGAGAGATACCTTCCTGGCAGGTTTCAACTCCAACCGAAATCAGTAATTAGTTGGATCAGGTAGGTGGATTAGGGTTGGATCCAAAGACCAGCAGCACGGTTGGAGACCACTGGCTGTTTAGGTTGTTTTTTTCGTTTTGTTTTTTTCCCATTGCCTTTAAGACCGACGTGTAGAAATGACCTTCGTTCTGATTGGCCCTCAAACAGTCCAGGCTAAAACGCTCCTTACAACTTGTAAATGAGTGGACCTAAGCTAATGTAGCCTTGGTAGGTGCATATGTTAAGTTATTTGACAGAAACCATGTCTTAAGCATCTTAGTTTTCATATGCCATTTAAAATAGATATGGGTGACACATTTTGTAGATCAGTGGGTCCCTAGTTTAAGTGTGTCTTCACTGTGCAAGTGCTAAAAACCTTCACAGGCCTAATGCACTGAGCTCAGTAAGAATAGTGATGGACACTATAGAGCTGCATAGTGGTCGAAAGCTAATCAAAAAAGACTGTAGTCGTTTCAGAGGAAAAGGAACAACCTTGAACTGATGCTCACTACTCAGACCAGACCCTAATGTCCCATGTATGCGGTGAAAAGAACAGAGCAGACAGTCTGTGCCAAGTGCGCCTGTTATTCCATTATCTAGCCCACAGTTTCCTCTCCCCAGCTCCCTGTGGTGGTGTAAAGCTGCAGTGGCCGGCAGAGGAAATGGAAGTATGTCCTGCTAACATTAAAGAAAGGAAACTTTACCAGTTATGTGGCCCTACATCTAATCTAGAAGGCTGTGTTAGTATTTTTGTATTTTATGAACAGGTAGTGATCTTTCTTGCAGATGTATTCTACTAACCCTGTTCAACAGAAACTTTGGTGGAAGTGTGGTATTAAAGTCTGATGGACTGGAAGTTGAAGTGGCACATATGAGCGACTTATGATACCCAGAGAGCAGAAGAGAAACGTGCTGATGACTTGAGAGGATTGTAGTGGAGTTGTGCAGCATTAAAGCAGCAGATGGAGCTCAGCAGCCTGGACCCAGATGCATTCCCGCTCACCTTGTCTTGTCAACTCTCTTGAGCCGGGACATAAATCTCTTCCTGCATGGGCTGCCCTATCTCAGATAGGCGGCTTTTCTGATGAGCTAGCAAGATCCCTCTCACTTTCAAGCTCAAGTAATAAGGCAAATGAGAGTAAGAAGGGAAGACATGAAGACTAAAGACGAGGACATTGTACAGATCACATTTAGGTATTCTAATGTATATTTTGAAATGCAGCCAAGAGTAGACAGACATTCTTAAGAATCAGAAAACCCACTAGGGATATCCTCAACCCCCCTCCCCCATACACTCTGGACTGATGTCTGATGTTGTTTGTCGACTACCGGTGTGAAATAACTGTTTTATAGTGAGGTAAAAGCTGTTATTTGGGTTTCTATAGTGTGTGAATTAGCATTAGTGTTAGCCACCACTCAGTTTTGCACCTGTTGTTCTCCAGCCAGTAAAATGGTGCATTTCCATGATAGTAGTAATGAAGTTTCAGATATTATGTGTTCATATTCCACTGTAAAATAGTTTCACACTTTTAATTTACCTTATGAGAGTGTCCTTCCTGCAGCAAGCTGGGAATAATATCCATTAATGGTGCCATAATACCATGGTTAAAACAAAGACTGGGAACTGGATTGGGGTTAAAATAGCCAATACCCAGTCCGTTTTTAAAAATGCTTGGATCGGCCCACTTCCCACTAGTGCAGTTGTGTTTTTAGCACTTCACTAATACAAGTGCAGAATTATTGTTTATTACTGTTTCAGTATGAAGAATGCTTTTAAATGGTGTTCATGTTCTTTGGAGTGTCTAGGTGTCTAGTAAAGTTGGACCAATATGGAAGATTATATAAACTATACTGAGAAAAGAACATAAGCCCGAAGTGTTTTTGCCTGACTTTGCAGCTCTTGTAGTAACTGTACAAATATACTGGTGGCATTGTTTAATGAACAGCTTATGATTTTTTTATATTTTTTGTGTGTCTTTGCACACAGTGGTAGGAATGCTGATATGTAGCCTTTGTTCTTCGTGTGATCTCAGGGTTTCACTGTGGTCTTCATTAAATAAAGCTAATAAGTCCTGATGACAACTCCATAAGCTTCTTAATTTGAAATGCTACCAATGACTTGTCTTTATAGTGTAACAAACAGAAGCAGCACCCCAAAAACCCTCTTCTTTAGTATTCAGTACTGAAACTGAGTAATTTACTGTTTGAATCCAGAATATTGAGTTAATCAGTGCAGTTACGCTTGTGTATAATTATCAAGAAACACTAGATGAAGAAATTAAGTGTAAAAACAAATTCAACATTCATTTAAAAGAAATGAGTCTGGGGAAAAACTGTGGTCCCAAAACAATTGTAATAAGTAGGTGTTCATGATTTATGAGTCCCTTTCAAGAGTAATGGTTCTGGTAGATGGTTTCTGATGGAGTGTACTGATTACAGAAGAATGTGCTTTAGTCAATTTGTAAAGCTGCAAAAATGTATAATTTAATACTTTCCATATGGTGAGATACAACCTTATTATGCATATAAGAAAAAAGGAATTCAGAGAAAACAAAATACACATTTAAATGTGGAAAGTGTTATATTTAAGTATTAAGTATGTAGCTTGATTAAGTTAATCACACTGGGACTACCAAACACAGAAAAATTACACTACTGGTGACCATACATAAAAAAAAAAACTATCAATTTCAGCTTTAATCAGGTATTTTAAACGTATAGCAATATTTTGAACATCTGATCGCTTTTTAGCAGCCTTCTGACTAAAGTAAAATGCAACTCTGTTTACACCTGGTCACTTCATGTGATTAGTATCTGTATTGTAATTTAAGCCACACGTATTTACACTTGGTAGACAAATGCATAGTCAGACTGTAATCTGATCGCTGTCTGACTGAATAAGCAAATTTACTGTTTCAGGTTGCACTTGGAGGAATCTTGGTTGTGGAGTGCGTCTTGGAGAGATGGATGAGTTTACTGCTATAACATGGCTGAATTGCATCTCAGACCACCTCTTGAAGTGGTTTATATCTGCTTCAGATGCATCTTTAAGTTATATAATCCTGATGCTCAGGACGCATGAAGTGACCAGGTGTAAATGGGGTCAAAGTTTCTCTGTTTTGCTCTGCTTCAGAAGAAAGGCATTTTATCACATGCCCCCATTCCAAATACTGTGCTGTGTAGCATAAGAAGAACCACACACATTTATTCTCATGTAAGGTCAGTTGGTTTAGAAAAGCATATTCTACTTGGCTAGGTTGTAGGGCTGTCACGGTGAAAGAATTAACCCTGCAGTGATTTAGGGGTACTCAATATCGCGATATGCGGTTTTACCACCAGTCGTTGTGTATTTATTTAATTTCCCAGACTCTGCTCACCACTGAATGGTCAGCTCTGCTGGTGCAGCTCACCCCCACACATTGACTGTTTTATACCGTATTGCCGACCTTTCCGTGTTTTATCTCCTGTGTTTTTGTTTGCTCCGTTTTGCTTTGTGTACCAACCTTTTTATGCTTAGACTCTCTTACCCCGTTTTGTCTGCCTTCTATACCAGACCTCTGCCTGTTTCTCGTTTTCTGATTTTCTCAGCCCTTCTGTTATGGCTGCCACAGGTCCGGTTTTGACCCTTGCCTGTTTACTGGTTTGATTTTTGGATCGCCACCTTTTCAATAAACTTAATCATAATCTAGTAAAAGTGGCAGCACGTATCTGTCTCATCACTAATAATGTGAGTAAGTTTCGTCCTTGTTGTGCGCTAAGAAAAACATTGGAAAAAACGCCTTGTGTTGTTTAAAGAAGACCTGAGTGGGCTAACAATACATCCAACCGCACCAAACTTTCGCTCTTGGTAAATGGTGCTTTGAGTGGCCTGCTCAGACTCTCTAGGTTATGAAGGCAGAGGTCGTTGTCTCTCCAAGACCGTTTTTCAGAGCATTCGCTTGCTCTGTCTTTCACTACCAGCTTCTCTTTGTGTGTGGTTTCGTCTATTCATTGACATGACTCCTCTATAGCTGACGTCCAACGCGCAGGCTTTGTATCTCAAATTTAGCATAGTGCCTTGTCTAAACTGGTGAAGCTGTGTTTAATTTTGTGACCAGAGTACCTGCTGTTGTCTCCATCTTACAAAACGGTGAAAACATGAACGCCGCGGTGTGCCGGTTGCTTGCCATTCCCTGTGGTTCGCTTGTTAATAGCTTGATGTTGTAGAAGTGCGGTTATCGTGACAGCCCAACTAGGTTGGCTAAACGGAGCTACAACCTGCAGCTACAATTCTCAAACATGTTCAGATAAGGCTTTTTATGTTTTTAGACAACCATTTCCCCCTCCATTCACGTTTGGGGACCCTTGATATTTGAGTTTTAGGACACAACACTATTTCGTGTTGTAAATGACTATTTCCCAGATGTTTTCTCTAGTATACGAACCTACAGAACAGTGAAAACTGTTTATCTGTACAGTGGAAAAGAGGTTAATAATGGTCACTACTATTGAACATGAGATTTCTGTTCCTACCCAGAAGGAGGGCACCAGTATTGCATTGCTTGTGTACCACTGTTTTAATTTATAGCGTAGTCATAGTGAATTACTTCTGACCTTTGGTCTATGCATGTCTATAAACATCCTCTGAGAGCACATCTTTGTGGGTGTCTCTCTATTGAATGACTCCTACAGTGTGTCCTCACTGGCTGGATGAGTTCAGTTAGACAGATGGCCAGAAGCAGACTGGCTAAGTGACAGTTGCACAGCTTAGGTCACTTTAAATGGCAGACTGTCCGGTTCCTAGTTCCAGCTCCCTATTGCGAACTGCTGTCTTTACAGTGTGTGACTCTCAACCTTTGCCTATCATTCAGCACAAGAGTCAAGTTGAGAAAGGGCAGCAGCTGTCCACATTTCCACAGGGCAGGTTGAGAGCAGGAATTTCCTCTATATTCCTGCCTGGTTGATGATGCCATCACACTGCAACATACTAAATAGTGATGCAGCTGTGCGCGAGTGCGTGAGCTATGCTTAATATATCTAGGTCAGCACTGTAAACACATTAGGGATCCACAATCTGTTGTTTTTTAATCAATATCAGAACATTGACTTTCGCAGGTCTTATGTTGGCGCTCATTTGAATGGCTGCATTCAGCTACTTTAATTGTGCCTATTGCTGACACAGATGCATTGATTTGAAGTTTGCCTGGTCTGATGAGTCCTATTTTCTTTTACATTACTTGTACAGCCAAGAACCCTTGCTCCAGATCAATGGCAGATCCACCTCGCTACTGCCCGGAGTTAAAGAATCTGATGCCAGATACCACAAGGCATCATTCAGCCCTAATTAATATCACAAACACTTGCTCAGTGGTGTGCTGTGGGAGCAGACATACTGGCTGCTCCTCAATGAAGAACCTAGAGGCCAGAACAGAAGCTCTTCTGACCAGAACTGAGCGAGAGAGCGAGGGAAACTGGAAGGTTGAATGACCCTGTGGGTTTGAAAAGCTTTGTGCTAATGACTGCCTTAATGAGTGCAGTAGCTCAGACGGTCAACTTGAGGGGTGCTTTTCACTGCTTGAGAACCTATTGTCATTATGTGCGCACACACTCCATACCAGCTGCTGACATTCTGTCTATCCCCCTCTGCTCTGGACTGATAGAAGAGCCCAGTAAATCTTTCAGCCCAGTCTCCTTTCCGCCTATATAAACAGCATGAATCTGTGTGCAGCGCTCTTCTCCAAATGCAGCAGTGCACATTTTATGCCTTTGGCCTCTGCACTTGATGGATTTACAAGCCAGCATCCGTAGTGACGGATGGTTGACAGAGTTTCGGTGTTCTCTCTCTGCTCTAACAGCTGTTCTGTACAGGTGTGAAGAAAGTGTGAGAACAGGCAAGGATTCCTATTACCAGCGAGGATTGCTACCTTTTTCCCCCCTTCTTTTCTAATTGGAAAGTGAACTGCTGAGCGCATTGTTTGTGAAGAGTTCAGCTTGAAACCCAAGCCTCGAGGGGGTGATGTGCCTTGTGTGTATTGTATCATATGTGTATGTGTAAGTTTATAGGTTTGGTTATTTGGCTCTGTGGGATGGGAAAGAGAGCTTGTGTGTTCCAAACCTTCAGATGCCTCTCATTTAGAATCCTCAGATGAGTGCCTTTCCCAACAGGAGTGGAAAGGACCCTTGAGATCTGAGCTGGAGTTAGCTTGAGCTGGGTACTGGCTTAGTCAGTTATTTTTCTAAGGCAGTTCAGTTAAAGTATGAAAACAGCCTGGACCCATGACACATCACTTCTTTTCTGCACTTCTGCCAAATGTGTTCTGAATTGGTTCTCCTAGAATGAATATAGAAGTGATGTTTGACTCGCAATCCACTTGTGAAGTTTGCAGTTTTTTAATTTACTAAATACACCATTGACAATTTTAAAGTCATCATAAAGCAAATGTAGCGTGCAGGGTTAATGTAGACTGTGGAGTTAAAATATTAATATAATGACACTGTTCTGCACTCTGATCACTGTTGATTAATAAGGCTAAAGCTAGCTTGTTTAAAACCAGAAGTGAAGGAACATGACGGGAATGTATTATGTGTACTTGGACCTGAAACGCAGAGCAAGCAGTCAAAATTATACTTCAGATGAACCTTTGGCACCATTATCGTCACAGTAACACCAACAACACAGCATGCTATGTATTTAAATAGGAAATATGTAACTGTGTATCTAGCCAACTGCACTGCAGTGGTGAAATAAAGTAGTCATGCTGTTCCTTTAATAATACTACTTTGTAAAGCATCATCCCTCCCTCCAGGCAAACCTTCTATCCTGTGTAGTCAGTGCAGTTTTACGAATATGCTCATTTTGCGTTGTTGATATTTCCAATATATTGCCCAGCTCAACCTTACTGATGCCATTCACCCAACAGTGGTACCAAGCATGACAGAACGTCTGCAAAACATGCTTCAATGTCACAATGCCGCAGTGTATCATTTTCTGCTTTGGTTTGTACCAAGAGAGATGAACTACAAGTATAAACACATCCTAATTTTTCTGTTGGCATGCACTGTAAAGCCCAACACTTTCAGTTCAATTAGGCTCAGCCAACTGCTATCACACTAAACAGTCTTAAATTGAGCTCAGAAATGAGTAGGCCATCTGCTCAGTGAGTTGAAGCCTCTCCTCTCATTCATCTGGAGGTCCCTCCACCCCCTTATGCTAGTTCTGAGCCAAGTAAATTTATAGATACAATTTCTGACTTGCAATCATGTTTAGCACTAGGTAATGTGATTTAAAATACTGGCTACTCTTCAGGGATTGAAAACAGACGCCCCTTAGTAGGGCAGTCAACTGCAATACAGCGGTCATTTGCTTACTGCAATCTCAGGCTTTTATGTAGTTTGCAGATTATTTTTATTTTTGCCCTTTATTCCTTCCCAATTACCCAGCCCATTTATCTCCGCTTATTACATGTGATGGACTGAAACATGCCTTCTCTCACACATAGCCAGCCACTGCCTCTTTTCAAACTGCCGCCAATGCAATGTCACCAGGCAGTCTACGCACTTGGAGGAAAGATGCAGGTCCCAGCTCTGATGCATAGGCTAAAAGACTCTAGCAGCATCACACTGAAGTAATGTTAGGGGAAAGAGCCATCTACCCATTTAGAGAAAGCAAGGCCAATAGTGCTCTCTCTGGCTCTGTCTGCAGATGGCAAGATTATTGATTGAGTACTGGATATTATAGTCAACAGTCCTTGCATTTGCCTACACTCCGGTAAATGGTGAAAATGCTAATTCTCATTAAAAAATGTTTGCATACTTCAATATATAGGATAATGTTAATTTCATTATCGTTTAGTGCAACTAATAATTGGTTTGAAATGCCAAGCACACTTGGTGGATGTTGTGTTCATCATTCCTTTGACTAACAGACATTTCCTGCTAATAGCAAAATAGCTTAGTCAGCAATGTGTTGGTCAATTTATAATGATTAATATTTAGTTGTGACATCAAATGCTCATGCCTGTGGCAATCCATGGTTATTTGTTTGATTAATAATCAATTCATAGACTAAGTTCAAATCAGTCTTATAGTGTGTTTCCCTAGGAAGAACTGCCTTTACTGCTGCACTTTTTGTATGGATTTGTATCCTCACTGCTGTGTCGCTGAAATGAGTGATGGGACCCATTAGACTCCAATCCTCAGCTCTTCTCACTGCATACCAGCACTCTAACACCGGTGCTGTCCAACACCCCTGTGTTCGTGGAGGGCAGGCAGCTCGCAGGCGTCAGGGGTAGAATTTGCAATCTCGTTTTAGTGCATGTAATCAAAATCTGAGCCCTCTGGCAAGGAGAAGGCCATTTGTCTTAGAATGTGGGATGATTTTTCTTTCCTCTCAGGTCTCGCTGGCCCTGAAAATTCTGTCATCTAAAAGGACAAACACGTGATTTTCAAGCCAGCATGGGTTTTCATTTCTTTGCTTATAGATCAGAGATGAAGAATGACAGTGTCATGGTCAGAAAATAAAACGGTCCGTTTTAGACAAATATCTGAGCTGTTGGTGTATGTTTGGAATAGGTTTTTTTTCTGTATTGATTATGACTTTTTCCATGTGTAGGAGTGATATGCACACACATAATTATCTTTGCCTACACGGGTGTGAAGATCTTCTCTAGGGCTGTGTTTACTTTGTCTGTGAATATTTTCAAGATACTGCAATATCCCTAGTTTCTCTTTAGAAGATTCCAGAGAGAGAGTAGATTTGTCTTGATCTCAGTTCATTTGTACAGCCTCATCACAATTCACCACAGCTTACCATTGATTACTGGTGCACTGACCCTGACTCTCAGAGACGAAGGGATGCTCTTGTGACTTGGCCATCCTGTTTTCACTTTAAACCTCTTCTGAATGTGCTCTCTATCTTCTCTCCTTACAGCTCAGATCGACTTATTGAAGACACGATAAGGTAAGGCAGCTTTCACAGACATTGCACTGTACTTACAAGACTAGCAAGACTGCTTGCTCTTTAATATTTTGTAGCTACTCTTCAGACTATATTAATTAGAACGTCCTTGAAATGCAAAGCACCAACTGATAAACACCTTAAGCTCAGCTGTCTCTGATGCACCAGAATATAGTGTCTTATCTAGCACTTAAATTACTGTTAAACCAGTAGCATTTCTCAGGCCCATTCCCATTTAAAGGGACCCCAATCAGGGCTTACCATAAAGGCACTGACCCATTACTTGTCCATTCTGATTGCATTAGATTAGAACAGGTTTAGAGTTTGTTTCTCTGTTTGAAACCCTCAGATTTGACTTTGTGCAAGGGGGCATCCCATGTTCACAATGCACAAAGCTAATTGGTACAAAGCAGACATGACACAAAGAAACATCATGTTGATGTTTTTTTTTTTTTTTTTTTTTTTTTTTTTTTTAATGAAGTGCCTAGTGCTTAGGCCATTACTGAGTAAATAACAATTATGTGACTAAAGCCCTGGGAGACAGTCTTGCCCTTGAGTTCAGTTTGTGCTGGGTGGTCTGTAGAGCTTGTGGTGGCAGGGCCACTGATGAGTGCTCCCCTGTGGTGTGACTGCACTCATTCTCCCCAGCTTCACCGTGACAGCCTCCCTCGTCTTGGGGAAGCACACAGGAGCCAGCTGGCTCAGGTGCTTAATTAAGCTGGTTCCTGGCCTATGCAGCTCCTCTTCTAAATGCTCTCGGTTTTATTCAAGTAGAAAATTGCACAGTGTCAGCTGTCTGAAATCATTGCACTTTCTCTTTCAGCCCAGAGCCACCAACAGAACACTGAGACTCATTGTTTATCATTTAATCATGGTTCTCTGTTGAGCGTGGGTCTTCATCATCGTAATTTGAAGATGCCCAGAATTCTTTTCGTTTGCCAGACAAACGTAATCCAAATGACCTGTCCAATTCATGCAGTACGCATGAGCAATAATGTTGTCATGTTAGTGATGACCCAGAGCAATGTCCTTTCCATTGAAGCCTGCATTGGTGGCTAAGCTGATTCCTTCTAATTTAGTGTTAATTAATAGTTATATAGTAATTAATATATGCTTATAAAAACTGTCCAAGACCTGGAAGACCACAAAATTAAGATCCGGATCTGAAAAAAATCAAGAATCCCTTTCTGAGAAATTGACTGACTACCCCAGAGTCCAGAGCTCATCATTGAATGTTTTTGGGAGATTGCTTGGATAGTGACAAGTAGGAAATTCTCCAACTTTGAAGGCTTCTAAAGTTCTCCCTGCCTGAATGTGAACATGGATTGCATTGTGTAATGTTTTTCTTGATTCTGAGAAATGAGAAATTGCTATGTAAATATATAATTCTGTAATTACATTTGAACAGTGTAGCAAAAACAATGCTCTACTACTAATCATCTAATCATCAGAGAAAAGCCTAGCACAGTGCAGTTACGTATGATTTAACATGTATTGAAAGAACGGGGGAGCTGACATGAAATGAAGAGATCCTTGTGCAGTTCTCAGGGAGGGGCTGGCAGCACAGCACAGCTAGGTGATGAATGTCTCTGGTGTCTGGAGGAGCCTGTGCTAAACTGTACTGAGACAAAGGTCAGGTTGTTTATGACTGAAGTCACCTGGGGAGAAAGCACCAGCGGCTTCCAGGCCCCAAGAGGGAGCTGTCATGTCTTATTTGTTATACCATTTGTTTGCATCAGTGGGACGTGATTACATTTTCACTCATTCGTCCTGGTTTGAGACTTTAATGTTGTTAATATATCAGTTCCATGATGTGTAAACTAAAGAAGTCAGCATTATATGTTGTGCTAACATTATGCATTACAAACAAATGAGGTTTCTGTGCAATAGCCTTTACTCATATTTGCATTTCTGTTATAAAATGGCTTCAAAGAATATCCCATTTAACTTTTTTTTATTTTTTATTCCCCCCCTCAAATGCATGACTATTATTTTGGACCAGTTCATTATTACAGCCCCACAAATGGAGTATATGGACAAAAGTATTGGGACACCAAAAACATTTTATAGTTTCTTTTGAAATAAAGAGTTTATTCTGCCTTTGTTGGAATAACTGTCCTTACTGTCCAGGGAAGGCTTTCTACTAGACTTTGGAGCATTGCTGTGAGGCGTGTTGGTCAGAATGTTGGATGATAACCACCCCACCTCATCCTAAATGTTTTGCATGGAGCACCATCTTTCCAGAGAACAGTTCCCCTTCTCCACAGCTCAATGCTGTGGGGCTTTATATCCCTCTAGCCCACGTCTGGCATAAGGCATGGTGCCGATAAGTTCATGTTTTTCTGTTTCAGAGTCCTATTCTATTGGGAGTACCTTTCTACAGGGACTGGAAAAGCTGTGTGTGTGCGCGCATTTGTCAGCAATGGGTGCAACTTAAAGTAGCTGAATAGATTCATTAGCACAGTCATAAACTTGGCCCCATGGTTAGTAAGCCACCATTAATGTTTTTTTTTTCACAGTCCGTTCCCCTCGCTGAATAGCTGCAGTCTGGACTGCGGTGGGCCCTGGACCTGCAGCCGAAGCAGTAGGTGCCAAGCTATCGTTTACGCTCCCAAAGCTGCTGAGCTCCAGTCTGAGTGAGCTATAGTATCACACTGCAATTTAATCCTCTCCACCAGCAACAAGAAAGCAAGACTCAGCTGAAGAAGACAAATAAGTGCTGTCTCTGGATCTGCCCAACAGTTTTAGAGAAGTCCTGGGTCATACATATGAAAAGAATGCAGGGACAGTGACATCTTTGAAGCCTGGAAATGTATTTTGCCAGAGCAAAGGAAGGGTGTTGCTTGAAAACCTCATTTGTCTGTAATGTGAGATTTCTGGTATCTTCAGTGTCAGAGGAAATGAATGCGTAATGCTGGGTGATCCTTCTTCCATGGGCTGTTTGATGCAAGCTGTGGGCGGGTAGGGCAGCGTCTCGAGGGCTTTGGAGTAATGCAGCTTTCTTTTGTCTTGAGCTCTGACTCTGTAATGGAGTGCTGCCTTCAGTGAACTGCAACACTTTCTAAGCCTTTGACTTTTGCTGAGACCACTGCAAATAGGATGTCCCACTACTTTTTAACCATATTATACTTTTTCCCCCCCAGCATTGCCATGGCAACCAAGGAGAATATGACCTCCCAGCGTGGTGTGTTGAAGTCCATACAGAGCAGGGTCAACACTCTGGCCAGTATCCTTTCTGTTTTTTGTATGTCTGTACGTACAGATGACCGCACAAAAGCATGTGATTGCGTTCCTCAACCCAGCTGCTTATTTGAACAGCGAAAGTGCAGTCATCACACGTTAATACCCTCAGGAGAATTGTGAGTATCTTAGATAGGCTCGTTAATCTATTGTTCGGGGAGCTGTCCTTTGAGAGAGAGAGAAGTGCTGAGCTCGCTGAAATTTGAGGTAAGCGTTTTAGGCTAATGATTTTTATTGGGTTTTTTAAACGCAATGATCACATTGCGTACTGCAGTCTCATAACCCAGAGATGATATTAAGCAGGCAGTTCTGTAACTAAGAGGCAGATCTTGTGAGCAGGGAATGTGAAGTGCAACAAGAACAACTGGAACAAGCACTGAAGTAACAAGGACAATCATTGTCACAGATGTGAATCACCAAAAGCTGTTTGAATACACTCCAAAATAATAGAGGGTTGAAAACAACCCCGTCTGGGGCATTTGGTAACCTAGTGCTGGGTGAATATTGGACAGAACACATGTTCTGTTTAATATAATAATAA
Source organism: Salminus brasiliensis (assembly GCF_030463535.1). NCBI lineage: Eukaryota > Metazoa > Chordata > Actinopteri > Characiformes > Bryconidae > Salminus > Salminus brasiliensis. The sequence goes on along the minus strand of NC_132888.1, from coordinate 17,531,154 downwards.
TAATACTACTACAAGAACTACATGGACTGTTTAGGTACCAAAGCTTGCCCAATCACACCCTCAAAATACTGACAATTCCCAGTGGGGAAGTGCTTCTTCTGACTTGCAGTTAATTTGCTAGAGCCCATTCCATACACAATGTAGACAAATGTTTTGGGACACCTGCTAATTCTTACAAAAAAAAAGAAGTAGTGTTTAAAAAAAAAGAGTTCCTGCTTTTGTTGTAAAACTGCTGTCCAGGGAAGGCTTTCTACTAGGTTTTAGAGCATTGTTATGAGGATTTTATCACATTTTCAACAAGAGTACTAGTAAGCTCACAATTCCTCAACTCATCCCATGGGATGCAGGACCATATCAGAGAAAACAGTTCGACTACTCTACAGCTCAATGCTGGGGGCTTTTACCCCACTAGCCTGTGCATGGCATAGTTTTGAATATGTTCATGTTTGTCTGCTCCAGAGAGTCCTATTCTATTGGCAGTACTTTACAGGGACTAGATGATCTGTGGGGAGGGGGGGTGGTGACATCCAATTCCACCTTTTCTGGACAGTAGAGTTACTCCAACAAAAGCAGGGTTTTTTAATACCCTTGATTTTGGAAGAAACAACAAATTAGCAGGTGTCCCAGTACTTTTGTCAATATAGTGTATGTGGCTAAGCATGTTAAGTGGGATTTGTGTAGTGTTCATCCTTTCCTTTAACTGGGTCCTCATTTATAAAACATTAGTGGAATTTAATTCAGAATTTGGTCTTAGGCTCTCAGCATTTGTGTGCAGATTATTTATAAAACACAAGGTTCATGAATAGTGCACTGTGATGCCTGTAGCGCACTGCCATTATTTTCCGTACGCCAGATTGGAAACTTCATCTGTTTCCAATTTGAGTGTTTATAAATGACTTTCATCTTAATTGCTCAGATTAATGACATTAATTTGACCACCAGTCATTTGAATTGATTAAAAAGGTTTCCTTAAATTAAGATATTTTCAATGTTTTGTTCTAAGCAGATGGACATATGGTTAAAAGAATGCGTAGACCTAGTGCTTTCTTTGGTTCCTTAACATTTCTGTCAGATCGATTCCCGGCCATCAACAGCCTCATCCAGCGGATCAACTTGAGGAAGCGGAGGGACTCGTTAATTCTAGGCACAGTGATCGGTGTCTGCACCATCCTTCTGCTGCTTTACGCATTTCACTGATTGACAGAGGATCTGAGCGATTGCTTTTTTGGGGTATTCTGTGAGCGGTGGCAGGGCCTTGGAGAATAAAGCTCAGTGATGGGACCCTGGGGGCTACTAAGCAGGCTCCCTCTTGGCCTAATCAGATAACAGGATTGATTGTGGCCAGCACGGACTACCTTACTTGTATTTAGCAATGGGATGGATGTAGCTCTTACAGCATTTTTGTGGTCCTATCACAAACATGCTGTTTTTGCGAGGATAAGGGAACTGGAAACCAAATAACTAATAAGACTAGAATGGTTTGGTTTTAAAGAGCAACCTATAACACTGGCTTTTATATAAAAAACAGTCTCTCCCTGACACAGCACCGTGAAATTGTGCTGTCGCTGTTGATTACTGGGCTAAAGAGGATTTTAATGTGATGGTCCTTTTAGTGAAGGGGATGTTCATCATGTTATGTACCTTGTGATTTAATAAATTATTCATATACAGGATATTTAAAAAGTGTCACAGTAGGCGGTTAACTTTAAAAGCTGTTTCTTTTCAGGCAACTTTAAACTCTGGTAGAGGTTACTTTTCACATGGAGGACATGAACAGATTGCATCCAGCTTTGATCAGCTTAACCCCCTCAATTCTTTCTGTGTGCTTTTGCTGACTGTGAAGAACTGTCAGAGAAAGAGCCTGCATCCTAAAAGAGCTCAGAAAACCATCGTTCATCCACTATCAGACTTGAGAGTGTTGTCTCATGCGGTTCACAAGTCTCCACTGATTGACTGAGCATCTATACTGCCAGAGGAACTGGAGTATGAGAACAGCAGCCAGCCAGTGAAGACAGTAAGAAGGTTTAACCCTTAGAAACTGAGCTACAGAGGCATGGATGATCAATTCCTAAATCCTAATCTTAGCTATGGTTCTTTTTGACATTCAGCTCGGTGTGTATGTAGCTGAATTACTGTTGTTTACCTCAGTATTGTTTTCACTTTTTCTGGAAGCCTGTCAAACATTTTTCCATCTGAGCAATTAGCAGAGAACAGATGCCGTAGGATCTTCTCCAATTTATGGCCTGTTTTGCTTTTCAGTTTAGAGAATCTCTAAAATGAGCTCAATTAGTGCTATTAAAACTCTGTTTACAACACCAACTGCTTCTAATGATGGTAACCCAGCTACCGTGCCCATCTTATAGAGAGAAAGCTGTAGGAATGCAGGGTCCTGAAGTGCTGCAAGATGAACACATTTATCTTTGTCTATGATGGTGTCCACCTTTCTCTTTGGTCCATGTAGTTTGACAAATGATGCCTGTTCCCCAAATAGGCCTGCTGAGTTCTACTCATTTGCATCATCTATTTTTGATGCGTCTGTCCCAGTTCATGCAAAGAGGCCTGTACTCACGTTCCTCAGGCTTGTTAGGATGAGGTATTGTTTTTGCTTAAGATTGTACATTGACACGCTGAACTGAAGCATTTTTTTTTTGTTGTTGTTCTAAGAGTTTCATACAGCCAGTAAAAGATTCCCAATTCTTCGACAATGAAGAGCTTGCAGGCACGTTTGTATGTCCGCCTCCGCCCCCCCCCCCCGGTCTTCTCTTTTGGGGCTTTATCTAAAGGTCACAGCAGTCGCATACTGTTTCTGCTCAATACAGTTGTCAGAAACGCTAAAATTCAACTGAAAAAATGTAAGTGTCCTGGGTATCACACGAGGAGAGCTTTGAATAGACCCCACTTTGTGGCAGAGGGCTAGATTTCTCTCTTTTCAGCTGATGCTGCTCTTTGTTCTCTGCGGGAAGAGAATGCTTGGGGTATGGTAACTGCTGTAGAGTCATCATCATCTCTTTCCATGTAAAACTGTATATGTTGAGGGTTATACACTGTTGGAGTTGTGTTTTATCTTTCGTGCCTCTGTGGGGCTATCCAATTGCACAGTCTGGAGAGTTCAAGAGATTACAGCTGGTTAGTTTTAACCATATTTTCAATCCTTTTACAGTCAGTTTGAATGGCAGTGCATGGCATTTATTTTCCTTCCTTCTTTTCATTCGGAAAAGACTCCACTCCACATCTGTTGGCTCGGTACAGTTCAAAATCTGGCACACTTACCTTAAAGGTCTAACCCATTTACTGCAGAGACGATATTCCAGCACAAAGGCGGTCATGATGGCAGCCACTGGGCTATTGCAGGAAGCTATAATCACTGAGCAGTCTTGGGACAGTTTTTCTTCTTTCCTTCAGTTGGACCCATTCTTCCAATCTCATCACTTTATAGACCATGAATACAGTTCTTTCAGTCAGATCTGAGAACTTTTAAGGGTCGAACAAGTACAGAGAAACTGTTCTTAGGTTAAAGTATTTAGACTCTGTCAGAATCTAGTGAGCTGCTTAAGAGGGTGAAGGCTAGCGCATGCTTCCTCTGAAACATGAGGCTCTACTGCATCTTTTCAAACTTCCACCAGCATATAACGCTTGGAGGAGAACACTAACTGCCAATATTGCCAAACTAACAGATTCTTGCATGGCTAGCATCAATCATAATAATAAATCTATTGACCGGGGAAGTAACGTTGATCTTTTTACAGTGGCAGCTGTCAAGGCATGGGATATACATATTAGGTGGCAAGTGAAGCATGAACCAATTAGTCCGTTATTGCAGTTGGTGTGTCTAACAGCACAAATGGGCAAATTGTGATGACTAGACAACTGGATCATTGCGCCTCCAAAATGACTGGTCTTGTTGGGTGTACCTACCAAAGTTCTTAAAGGACAAATGGTGATCTGGCAACATTGGTGAAAGCCATGAAGACCCCACCTTACACCTTCAGGACTTACAGGAATCTGCAGCTAATGTATTTGTGGCAGATACCACAATACACTTTTTGCGTTTTTGTGGACTCCATTCCACAATGGAACAGAGCAGTTTGACAGCATGAGTACCAACACAATATTAGGAAGGTGGTTTTAAAGTAATGGCTGATCCAGGTGTATGGATGACTGACTGGAGTTCAAATAAAAAAATGAGCAGTAAAATATGTTACCTATATTAAAGAAAAAAGTGAATCTTGAAGCAAATAAAGTATTTCTTTGGTGGTGTGTGTTGCAGTGACTAATCAGTGGGATTAGTCTTTGCATAAAGGTGAATCAACACAGTTGTGAGCAGGTTCATTTTAAACTGATGAATTTAGTTATAATAAAAACAATAACACGAGATGCACAAGAGCTCAACTGAGTACTGCGAATGTATGAATAAAAATGCAGGGAGGAAAAATGTAATTGAGTAAAAGTATAAGCATTAAATTCTAGTAATTCTAAATTAAACTGCAAATTCTGCAAGTAAGTTCTCACAATCTGTAGTCGCCCACCCAGAGTGAGGCTCTTTTCTGTAACTTCTGCAGCATTTAAGGTAGAGTGGAAAATTTCTGCATTTTAGGGATGCGCTGTATGTTGTGGAAAGACCAATTAGTAGACAGATTTGATAAATGAGTAGAGCTTAAAGCTGACTATTGAGTCACTTTCAGAGCTAAACATTCAGATCCCACGGGTGGAACCATACTTATGAGAGTTATACCTAGTTGCTACAATATTTCCCGAGACCCTGTCGGTACCCTCCTCATAATTTGCTTGCTTTTTACTTGTTTGGTTACAATCATCAATTGGTAGCTTCTGCTTTTCTGATCTATATGTGGAAGCTAAGCTGGGAGAAGAGACCTTGTACATGCTGCTAACGCTCCTGGAAACTCCTGGAAAAGCTTTTTGCGTGGTCGCTGAAGCATAAGAAAGTGTATGTACAAGCAAGCTACATTACAGTCAGTCCTCTCGCTGAGATGTGGCTTTCAGCCGGAGACGTCCAATTAGGGTGTAACATAAGGAGCTACATTTACACAGGTCTTACTACACTAATGCACAGTAGACTTAGACCAAAGTCTAAAGAGCTTTTTCATTTCCTCCCTGACAGGAACATGGCTATGATGAGGTTCAGTGTGATTTGAGGATGAACTGTTTGGTCAGTATTCAGTAGTTACAGTCAATTCTATGTTGCTTTGCCCCCCACCCACCCAATTCATGTTTAGACCATGGCCTGTTTTCATCGCTCATCAAGCCAAAGACTAAAATCTCCTTGTTACTATATGAAATTGATTTCAGTGTGATGCTTTGTAATTATTAATAAAAATCAGACTGTGCCGTAAGCCTAAGCTTGTATTTGTCAGAAGCTCAATGCAGTTCATTTTGTGTGTGTGTGTGTATGTGTGTGTTTCAGTGTGAGCTGTAAATGGCCTGTGGCTGGGCAGAGAGCCATTCTTTAGCCATCAGGAAGGCAGGAGCCGGCAAGTGAGGTGCAGAATCAGCCACTAGATCTTGTGTTGTTTCCTGAGCCATGCATTATTCACGGCCACACCAGCGCTATGAAAAATGGCTGTGTGTGTTTGTGCACTGTTTGTGCACATGTGCACATTTGACCGAGGAAATAGCCTCACGTCTTTCTGTAGGTGTGTATTGCCAGCTTCTCTCTCTCTCTCTCTCTCTCTCTCTCTCTCTCTCTCTCTCTCTCTCTCTCTCTCTCTCTCTCTCTCTCTCTCTCTCTCTCTCTCTCTCTCTCTCTCTCTCTCTCTCTCTCTCTCTCTCTCCCCCCCCCCCCTCTCCCTCCCTCCCTCCCTCCCTCCACTGAGATAATGTAATGACGCTCTGCAAGATTAACAACCTGACACATGTTGTGGACCATGCATGTTATCATTTATTCCACACATGCAGAAGTACACAATTAACCTGTTGAAAAAGAAAAAAAAATCAATATTCAAAGTGAATCAAGGTAGCAAAAGGAAAACGACTGAAAGAAAGTCACAGTTTAACAGACACATAGCAGCACTTTTGCATCTCGTCAATATTGGCACTGTACGTACATGTACAGCAAGTACCTGATGTGTCGAACAGGGATATTTAAACAAGGGAGGAGTGCTTCTCTTGTAGGTTATTCTGGGGTTCTACAGAATAATGCATTTTCCCTATACATTCATAGAGACGGGCAAAAAACCATTCATTTCATCCCCATTACCTCAAAAATGTGACGGGGTTGAAGATTTTGTGCAAAAATGGCTAATTGGTTTCTATGCTAGCAATGCTCTAAACAAACCTTTTCACATCTATGTCCATACACCAAATGCTTTAATGTGACAACTTGTTAACTACTATTTTAGGTAGGAACTTGAGCTTCATCTGAAAGTAAACATGTTTTAACATATAGAGAAGGCTGAATATAGTCTTTGAGGATGTCACTTTCTCAAAGTGATGTGAAAGATCCAGCATTATTTTTACAGGGGGAGAAATGAGTGTTACTGGATTGAATGAGGGACTGTCAATCTATTGGGACATGCCAAAATGGTTTTCCTTAAGCAATACTTTCTAAAGATCTGAATCTATTACATAATGCCAATTATTTTCCCAACTGGTATTATTAACCATATGTGTCTAGCTCTATTCAGATGAGATTAGTTTGATATGGTGGAGGTTTTTTTTCAGTGATTTTTTTAGACCTCACCAAATGCGCATGTACCTCAGATCCTTGAAGTCTGTGACAAATCCAGAAGACGAGCCAAAAGATTGCTCAGAGACCTGACTCTTCTGGGAGCTATTGGCATGTCATTGTGTAGCATAACCTATAGCTTACGTACACATACTAAAATTTGTGTGGTGGTTATAATATTAGTTTTCATCGGTTTTCTTTTTTTTTTTTTTTTTTTTTTTTTTTTAGGTGAGAGCAGCGTGTCTGTCGAGTAGCCACTCCCATCGCAGTCACTTATGCTGAGATTTCTTATCCCGCCCTGTAGTAAAATTACAGTACTCCCCAAGTAAAACTAATTGCCTTAGAGTCTTAAAGGGCACCACATTCTGACAGTTGCTCAGTAAACAAGAAACAGCAGTAAAAAAACAGTGATTACATGGCTGGGTGTTTTGCAGTTGAACAGTCTTTACCAATGGCATGATGGGAAAACAACTACAAAAACAGCATTTCTGTTCACGGTCATTGGTAGATTTATCCTAAAAAGCAACAATAATCAATACGTAATGATTAAGTAGAAAAAAGTGCTTTGAAATCAGTGAACGGGGCAGGAAAATACTTGATTACACAGAGCTATTGGCCTACTAATGGAGGAGTTTCCTGCTGACAGGAGGTCTGAAGATCCAGATCTACACCTCGTTTTCTGTTTTAGCATTGACTCCAACAGTGTGGCTTAAATTTTGCACTTCAAGACAGGGTTGAAGAAGCTGCAGTGGTGCAGTAAATACTGTCAAATGTGTCATACCAATGAATCATCCCTGAAACAACACAAAGTTAATTTGTAAAATGGTGTTTTTGGGGTGACGATAGAAAACAGGTGTACTGTCTGCCTACTGCATGCCTAAATAGTTCTATAAATATACGGATATATAGCATACATATACAGGTTAGGAGTCTGACAGGGACAGATTTGCATTCTGAACTAATGGTAATCAGACAGGGTTTGAGGTGGGGAGGGGCTGGTCAGTGACTAGCTCTGCTTTTAGATAGTGTACTGATCAGAGGGCCTCAGCACAGAATGTACGTCGGTGCAGGCCTCTTCATGCCTCTAGACGTATGTCCATGCTTCAACAGCTAGTGTAGACTAAAGAGAAGTTCACATGCGTTTTACTACACCCAGGCTGTTCCTGAAGACCAGCCAAAGAGAACAGTCAACTCAACAGTCTGACAGAAGCCACACCCCTGAACACACAGTATGTACATGCCACTCTAGATACCAATGGCGTCCACTTTTCATCCAGAACCAAAACACTACAATGGGAAGTGACAGCGTCAGGCTATTCACATGCAGGTGGTCGTTTTCGTAATCAAAAGCTATAAAATCAAGAATGAAACAAAAAAACAACTCCTCCCTTTTCAGAATTGTGTTTCCGTTTCCCTTTGACAAAGTCAGTGAGGCCCCGAGGCAGCCAGCACTGACAAGGCAACTGTCCAGCGCTCTGTTTGCCCCATGTCCGTTTCCGTGGCCGTATCTTAGGTCAGCATACAAATCGATATATAAAATATACGTCAAGAGTTATATTGCAAATAAATCTGTGCATCTGTATACTGTTGGACTGCAAGACCAGGACTAATATAAGGTTATGATGCAGGTCGTAGTCCTTAGTCTTTGTCTTCGCATTCCTGCGAAGTTATTCTTGATGAACAGTTTCATTCCCATCTTCTGTATCATCTTCAGTCAGTTCCTCATAGAAACAGCATTGTCTCTCAAACACTAATTAAACAGTCTCTCTTCATTTTTAATCTGTTTTTTTTTCTTTACTTTTTCATCAAGCACACGTTTACTTAATGCATGCATGTTGTTTCTCTTTAAATAGGTCTTTTTTTAATAGATTTTTTTGCTACACCCATTTTCATTGTGTTGATTTTGTGGCTTTATCTGATAAGATAGAGGGCTTTGAATCAGTAGTTTGGTTGTTTTGTTTTGCTGTAGATGATCATTCCTCTTCAGCCGGGTGTTTTTTTTTTTCCCTTCATTTGCCAGTTACTGTGGAACAAAGCAAAGACATTTGGGTCAGTCAACTATATTTGCTTGCCATTTACACACACACTATATGGGCAAAAGTACTGGGACACATTTATTGCTTCCTCTTAAATTTAATAAAGGGAAATAAATCAGTAATTTGTCTTTAGAGTGTGCAGAAGTGGGGGGGTGATAACTATTATTCTGTGAGACTGTGAGTAGTTTTATTATAGTATTTTTGCATGTCCCACTCCAAAAGACCAAATTTACAGGAGGATGTTAGTAAACCTTCTTAACTTCTTCTTAACAAGAGACATGTTTGGAGTCATTTTAGAGCATTTCTATTTGTCCAGTTCGTCATAAAGTGTAAAAGATGTGTGTGTATATTTACAGTCTTGTCAGAATATTATGACCACATACCTAATAGTGGGAATAACCACCCTTTGCTCGGATGGCACTAGAGAGACGTTGTGGCATGGACTGTATTTGGTGATGGTGGATGGTGGTGGTGTTCGAAATCAACAGACTGCTGTGGACCAGTTAACCTCTATAATGAACACCTTCCGTCACCTAATACAGTCCATGCTACAACGTCTCGCTAGTGTTCTCTCAGCCAAGGGTGGTTATTCCTAACATCATACTACACTATATTAAACTAGTATATTCATTACGTTTTAGAGTATCAGTACCTTCAGAGTGACAAATGCAGCTAGGGACTATTGGCAGATAAATGTGTGAGTGCGTGTTGTACCTGACACCACTACGTAGACTATAATCATGAGCAGGCCCAGGGTGACGGCAACAATGCTGAGGAGGCGAGCCAGGCGACCCAGACGTCTTGCCCCATCAATATCACCCTGCTGGAAACTGTTTCTTGACTGAATAAAAGACAGAAAGAGACGGAGTCAGAGGCATAAGGTACAAATCCACACAAAGTGCTTCTTTCTCAAATATGTATGACATACTGTTGGAGCAGCTGCCAAACAATGCAGCAGATCTGCACCTGAACAATGTACAGACGCTGCAGAGAGAAAGATAAATGGCTGAGTAGGACACAGTCATTTTTACTAGCTTTGCTTTCCAGGTGACAATATTATCTGGACATGAACCACAAAACTGAAATCAGTCCGCACTATAAGAGCATTAATTACTCACAGAGAAGCGGACTGGCAGCATTTACTATTCAGAGCCACACCTTCTTTTTTCTCTCACAGTCCAGAACGATGGATGTGAAAAGCACTTAATGTAATTGCCTGATCCATTATCTAACCTCAACCCAACTGTTGCTAGGTGGGGCAAGCTTTTCAGAAAGTTCATAGAAATCTCATTCAACTTAATAAGAAATAATAGCACAGATACCTGTTTTGTCAACATAATTTAGAGCTTATTCATTTTAAGTAAAATATAATTTTGTATGCATGGTAGCAAATGTGTTGATATCTTTTCTAACCTGCTTAGATTCAATTAGCTATCGCAGACTGTAACACCGCTGACCATAACAGCATAGTCACAATATCTGAAATTACATTTCTAAAAATGTATTTTCTAAAAGATTTACATAGTGTCCTCTGCCACTTTCATTTCTGGGCATATATTTCAATATTTAAAACACCTAATTAATTAGTAACAACACTGACACAACGTTATTTTAACACATTAAGCTGTCAGCATTTATTTTAGCCAAATGTATCTAAAATATCAACATAATTTTTACTGTCTATGGACCTCTCATTAATATATATCATCACTGTCCAGTGAAAAACATGAATATCCAAAATGTAAAATGAGACACACATAATGTAAAATTAAAGTGATTTAATGCATTTCTACTGGTCTCATTCAGAAGGATTTACACAGCGCATAGAGCAGCTACAGGGTTCAAACAATAAAATGGTAAATGAGAAAACGGTCAAAAATAGAAATACATATTTTTCATTGGACAGCAGTAATATATATATATATATATATATATATATATATATATATATATATATAATAGACTAGTATTCTAGTGTTCGTTTTTATGCACAGCTTAACCAAATATAACAAAAATGAAAGATTATTTTTGTTGCTTGATGAAGCAATAAAACAGAATGAAACAGACTACTTTGAGCTCATTTGAGCTAATGGCTGTACAGTTGTGGAACGTTGTTTGCTGGCAACAGTTGCTTAGAATCTTAAGTATTAATTATATTTATTAACCAATAACAATAAACAATTCTTCCAGTAAGACATAAAGTTTAATAGTAGACTATTATTGCCAAGAAACAATCAATGATTATCCATAAGCAGCACAGTTTGTAGTAACACGATGCCTTAATACAAGGTTCAGCTGATATGCACAGACGGAGGTGTGTAGATCTAGTTTTTACACCAACTTTGAATTTGGCTCAGTTAGTCTGCAGTCAGATTTTAGACCCCAAACTATTTTCTAACAGAACTTGGTTATAACGTATAGCAGAACCAGTTTATACTAGAACTTGATTCTGTAGGTGGTTGTGAAATTTGCTGTAGCGATGTGGAGACAGTGTATTCTCATTAACAGGGGCCCTATGCCACCACTTCCCATTAGCCCATCACTGCACCCTGGGGGGGAAAAACCCTCCAGTAGACTGCATTAAAGCGATCAATACTAAGGAACAGGCAGTGGCCAATCTCACCCTGTAGTGCTATTCCCATACATATCATCACGCCACCGGACATGCTTAGTGACATGGGTTGACCTCAGGAAAGTCTTATAGGAGGTGCTAAAATGTCATGAGTCATAAGCATTAACACAGGACCTTGCACTGGCCATTGCAGTGGAGCTGTCCAGGGTGCTGAATAGGCTTTGGCAAAGTGTAGTGAAATAGAAGCACTTTGTTGCAGTTTGTCCCCGTTCTCAGCAGAAAAATGTTCGAATCCTCTGAGTAATGCTTGCAGATTTGTTCTTAGCGCTGCAGATATCTAATCCATAACTTTAAAGTTATGTGTATTAGCTTTCAGAGGAGGTACTTATTTGGTCTCCATTCTGTTTTAACCTAAGAAAATTGAAACCAGACTGCCTTGGAATTTGTTTGTCAGATAGTAAGTTAACAGAATGTAACCAAGATTCTTGTTCTGATTTTAACCCCGAATTATCTCCCCAATCTTGTAGTCAGTTCCTACTCACTAGTAAGACCTTTCCATGACACAATGCCATCAAGCTGTGAGGGTGAAGGGTAGGGTAAATCCTGCAAGTTATGTCATGCGTCCCTGCATCTTTTCATCTTTTCACAGCTGAGTGCTCCTGAAGGAGAATGATAAATTGCAGTACTGTTATGTCGGCCAACAGAATGCCGTGTTGGCTAGCGCTGCGCTTAGTGATAGGAAGAGGGAGGCCAGTTACGCTCCTTTGGAGTCCCGACCACAGATGGCTATAGAATTGCAGAGGGTTGTAATTGTGATCTCCCCACAATATGGCCAATGCTTAGACAGCTACACCACTCAGGAGTCTAGATTCTTGTCCTGTTAACATATTGTTAAAAGATTAGTAAGATCACATATAAGAAGCAGTGACTTAATGACTTTCTGAGCATCAGGAAACTGTGTGTATAAAGCTTCACTAATGGCAGCATATAAACCATCCATTGTACTTCACCGCGGCATTGCAGCTGTATTTGCTTAGAGCAGGGGACACCACAGTAGAGCTTACAATTACTGTACTATCAGACTGCTCTTGAAGAAAACGAGGAGCTCCCCCAGCCACAGTCACGCCCTCTTCCTCCCTCCCAGAGGGAGGCTCCATCTCCATACTGGCTCTGAGAGGATGTTCAGTAGACAGAGTCTGCATGAATCTCACTGCTTCTCCTGCTCTATCACTCTATCTCTCTTTTGAACAAATGTTGCGTGTGTGTGTGTTGTCATTGGAGAAATGTGCCGCCCTCCCTGCTCTATCCTTCATTACGTTCAATTTCAAATACTGCAGACTGGCTCTGACATCTTAGCAGAGGTATAATGTGTGGCTTTAGCAGCAGAGCTTTATTGATCCCCTGGTCCAATCACAGTGAAAAGCCACCTCAGCGCTTTGAATCAATGAGGCATCTTGAAAAACGGTGCATAGTAAAATGCCATACGTCTTGCAGGTTCTTCATTCTCCTCAATCCTGTACTTACTACATTTAACCCCTTGATACAGAAAGGCTTATTACACACTAATGCATATTACTCAGTAACTACAGGGACATCTGTATAAACTGGTGGGGCCAATCTTTGGTAATAGAAGTTTGTAATAACACTTTTGGCCCACTAGCAGGCCATAGGCTGTTTAAAAATTGGATTGTTCCAGTGCTACAATTTGATTAGCACATTATAAGCTGTCCTACATTTGTGCATATCATCACATTCTGCATTAATGTGTTTAGTTATTAAGTACTTTTGTGCTCTTAATGGAAACATTGATAAACATTGTAAAAGCTTGTAGAAATGAGCTTATAAATGAGCAATTTACACTACATTGCATGGTGGAAGAATGTTATATTAGAAATGAACTATTATTCATATAAAGCAATAAGTCACAATTAAACTAAAGAAAACAAGAGGGATGTGTTACTGTGAATGGCTGTGGTCACAGGCGGTTTATATTACATGCATTACCTGCTAATTGTTTTCCGATCTGTGGGTGAAACTGATAGATGATCATTTTGCTTCTCATTGTTTTACAAAACATCATTTGCAGGCCTAAAGTCAAGATCCACTAAACCCAAGGACAGACAAAGTGGAGGCTTGTTCAGGTACCTGTCGAGCTCTGGGCGTAGTCCAAGATAACTGCTGACACTATAAGGCTCACCTTTTGTGGTGCATATGACTACACAGACTTCAGCTCAGCCTTTTCAACAGTGATACCGTTTTTTAAAAAAGCTGTCACAAATATTAGCACGATTAAAATGCTTCTCAACCAATCAGATTGTGAGTTTGGAAGCAATGGTTGTATAAAGCCTTGCATGACTGTAATTTTACTGTAATATATAGTATTTATTTAGGCAGGAGGCTTTTATAGGGAATATTGTGCTGCTAATGGCAGATATAAGTTTTGATTTGACTAATATATCAAATTGATATTTGATGCAGTATTTACTGTACATAAATGTTTGTGACGACATTACCAAACATGCACCAAAAAAATAAGGGATACCAATGTCTGCCCACAATTCCTGTAATGGTGCATCCCTAGTATTTTGTGGTGTTGTGCCTGTCCGGGACTCTTGCCTTATTGCTTTAATAGAGAACTTGAAGCCGCTCTCTAAAGCGTTGGAGGCTGGAGAGCATTGCATTACTGTTGCTGTGAAGTCTGTGAGGAGCTTTGCAGGGATCTAATGATCTATGTGGCTGGAGGGAGTAGGGCAGGGGCTGTGCCCACAGTGTGATAAATGGGTGTATTGATTCGCTGCTAGATAAGCTGGCAATATTTTTCTTGTGAATTTGCAATTCTTTGGTGTCTCTGTGGTCCCTCTGTCAAATAACACACAGGCATTTATATGTGTTATTCGACAGGCTTGATGAGATCTTCCACACACTCCACCTCTTTTGACACCCCCCCCCCAACACCCCCCTCCCGTCTCCCTACCCAGTGCATAGGGTGTAGAAGCTTTGAGTGCTTTCTCACATGCCTGATCCATTAATAATGGAGGGAACAGCTCTGTCAGAAGTCAAGGAAAGCTGTGAAGGAAGAGTGACTGCAAGGGTGACAGCAAAAAAAATAAAAAAAACACTGGAACTAAAACACACACACACACACACACACACACACACACACACCCTGCAGTCTCCCTGGTGATCTGGCCAGCTCTCAGCTCTCCTACTGTTCTCTAAAGCCTCTGTTTGTCAATGTGAGAGCAGGTGCATTGGTAACATGACCTCAGTGGCAGTAAGCATCTATAAAGTGATGTTTCACTTAGTAGTGTAAGAACAGAGCAGCTACTCTTTCAAAAATGTGCAGCTATTCTGCTGGCTCGGCATTTTCCCGCACTTTTGCTTTGATATAGCTGCTGAGCTTTTACATAAAGAGGTGTTCGGCCTGGCAGACCTCCAATCGTAGTGCTCTACCAGGAGCGTGAATAAACAGAAAGAAAATGTAAACATTAGCCCGGTGGCTATGCTGCAGCTCTGACGCCCATATTTCAACCACAGATGTGCCGAGCATGCAGTAACTGCCTAGCAGCTCTGGCCCTTCCCATTATGCCGAAAGCCTGCTCAGTCCAATAAAAGCCTATTACTTCACATCCTCACTCCCAGTAATGGACTCCCTCTGGCTTCCGTGAGCTGCAACTTGCATGTAGATCTTACGGACTCACTGTTGTCTACTGTATTCTCCCTTTTCCCCATTGATCTCCAAAGCCCCACCCCCACCAACACCTGGATAATGGGTTGCCTGGTACATTTCACTTGGAAAGGTGCGGGGTTTAATGGGAGAACCAATGAGATCTTTTTCTGTCGTTTTTTAAAATGTGACGAGTTTTAGTTTTAGAGTGATCAGCCCATTTATTGTTTGGAAAAAGTCCACAATTAAGTGCAGGTTTTGATAATCAAGTGCCTTAAAATTAGTGCATTGGTAAATGATAATTTTCTCAAATCCTCATGATGCTAATTCATTTGAGGAGCAAGGAATTAGAGATAAGACAGAGTTAAAGGTGCACGGGGGTGACAGGGTGGTGGACTGTGAAGATTTTGTCATAGACACGTGAACAAGGTAGAGATGGTATTTCTAGGACGTTCAATTGGAAGGAGGGGGTTCAGGTATGTTCCTCCTCATAAAATATCTCCTCCCACAAAACTCCACTTCATTACCTGCTGAGGACACTCAAATACATTACTCATAATCGCTAATTGCTAGCACTATTGTCTATATGTGATTGTTTTCTATTCTCAGTTTAAACATAATTTTAAGGGCTGTTTTATTACAGTATTAGCTCAAGTAAGTTTTTTTTTATATTTCTTTTTGAATATTTCAATACATAACCAATAAACACTTTTTCACTCAATTTTTCCTTCCCAATTTTCCATTTATTTTCCAAGTACCCAACCCACTCGTAACTACTCTTCCCCTATCACATGCTCCTGACACTGGAAGGGTGAGGACTGACACATGTCTCCTCCGACACATGCACAATCTGACACCCCCTATGTAACGACCTAGCACCTTAGATGGCTAGACCACTTGGAGCCATACTTTAGAATATTTACATTTTAAAACTATAGCATTTGATGTGCTATTGTTTTTTTTTATTCTGCTAGCCTGATTGTTAGCAAGCTAAGAGCTAAGCAGCGACCAGCAAGCAGTGCACAATAATTCTCATTATAATCATGAAGCATAAATCCGATAAGGCAGCTATTTGCATAGTGCATCTACGTTACGCTAGGCTTTGCTAGCCATGAGTTGGCTAGTTCACTGATGCTAGCCTAGCTGAGAGCAAATACATTATATTATATGAAATCTGCTCTTCGGTTATTTGCTAAGGCTAAACTTACTAAGGCTTTAGCTTTGGCACATTACAATGGGATTAAAAGGACAGAGTAGCACCTGTCATGGATTCGTCAGTACATCTGGCCTATGTGTGATAACTTGGTTAGGCTATAAAGATATGTTGTCATGAAGGCAAGTCAAATCTTACAAATCACCTGGCAAACCTCCCTTCAACTGTAGTTCAGGATAACTGTCAGTTGTGCTGAACTACCTCCAGCATATTCTAAGGTAAAGCGGTTGTCTATCAGCATGATGCCTGGCTATCAGGTGCAATTTGCCCTCTGCAGAGAGGCTAAATTGACTTCTCTCTCTCACCCTCTATTGAGTTAGAGAGCGGCTCTGGTTTCTGCTGGCACTCGCTCTTCTGGCGGCGGGAGAGAGGAACGCCTGGCATGTTTGAGTTCAGTCGTGTGGTCAGGCACGGTCAGGCATGCCCTGTTTGGATGACTGTGGTTGGTGGCTAAGCCATGTGTGGAACACAATCTCAGCCATTACTACAGCTCATTATAAATAATCATTATGCGATGGATACCAGATCTGTGTGAGTGCAGCCAACGTCTCCAGACTGAAGAAAAGTGCTGAAATTTCCTTCACAGGCATCCTTCTTGTAAGCATGTCTCCAGTTTTGTCATTGAAAATCGCAGTTACAGTGTGCACATAATGCTGCTGAAAAAGCAGACCAAAATAAGCGATCTACACATATCTCTGGAGAGATGACTCCCCGTTCTCCCTCCCCTCTAGAAATTAGGATAACAGGTACAAGGACGGCATAGCCAGAGTGTTAGGAGGACAGTGGGAGTAGAAAAACTCCACCATGCTGCACTTTGTTGCAATAATGTGCGCACGTTTTCTGTGCCGCCACACTCCTCTGATTCTGTGTGGGTCAGTTTCTGTGAGCTGGTCTTTTTATGTCCCGATATGGGATATATTTTGGGTCATTGCCAATATTTTTAATATTGCAGATGCTGGTACCAATTCAAATACATATACGCTATATGGACAAAAGTATTGGGACACCTAGGCATTACACCTTATAGCAAGTGCGCTGGCAGGGATTTTGGCCCTCGTAAAAGCATATTACAGTAACCCAGTAGCCCAACAATAATTCTGCCAAAATACTTTTTTTAGGGCCCAAGTCTGTCCCCCCTTGACGATGCACTTTCCTTAAAAAAGATTTTTATGATCTTTTATGATATCCCATTTTAAATCCATTAGTAATTGAGTCAGCAGAGCGTTGGCGACTTTTACATACTATATGCCTCAGCACTCTGTGACCCCACTCTGTAACTTTACATGGTCTGACACTTTGTGGCTGAGTTGCTGTGGTTCTTGAACACTCTTTAGGAATGTTGATGGTGGAATATCTAGAAGGGAAGAAATTTCATCAAAGGATCCTGCTACAGCACTAAACTGGAAATCAGTGAGCTCTTCAGAATGACCCATTCTTTCACCAATGTGTGTAAATGCATAGTTGGCTAGGGGCTTGATTTTATACACCTGTGGCAATGGGACTTAATGAAACACCTAAATTCAATAATTAAGAGGTGTGTCCCAATACTTGTGTTCATTACAAAAAATGTCCACTGTTCTTGTTCTGTATTCTTCACTACTAGAGTGAAATAACAGCATCATCAACTATAGGTTCTATAGATACTGATATCAATGTTTTTTTTTAATCATAACCTCCACATGAAAGGGTCTTGAGTGCTTTGTGGATCAGAAATCAATGTGTGTCCAGAATTGGGTGGAAAATGTCTGGATGATCCTGGATGAACGCCCCATTTTCTGCTGAAAAAGAAGCTGAAGTCATGTAATGGTGCTATGCTCCCATCAGGAGCACTGCCAGGAATCTTGGGCACCATCAAAGGATATTTTTGCCAAAATTTCTAAAACATAATTTTTTAGGGCCCCTGTCAGTCCTTTAGAGTCGTCCTTACCTTCTCCCCATATGGCGCCCCTCAACATGGCCTGCATCTTCCCCACAAAAAACCCTGAAACAGTTCTTGACCCATGACCCTGATGATCAATTACTTCCAGCAACCCCCCCCCCCTGAATGAAGGGTAGTTCAAGGGGAGCTGATGATCAAGCAGAGCATCAATCATGGCCATGATCCTAAACCTCACATTGATTTATCAGTCTACTCATGCTTTAGCAGGAACTCAAAGGCAGTGTTTTCAGTCCCTTTTTAGAGTCTGTTTGAGGTAAAACGAGCTCGATACAGACATTTCATTTCCATATTCTGAAAACTTAGTTTAACATCCCAAAGTGTGCCATTTGCCATCTCTGGCAGGGAATCCTCAAGAATGCAGTTGCCTATATGCTCATTTTTGAACTACTCACAGAGGAAAGGCAGACAAAGACAGAAACAGTGGAATTCCTGTAACACAAAGGCAGAATTTGACTTGATCCATCACCAGATATCGTACTGCCACTGCCCCATTATCTCTTCTGGGACAATGGAGTCAGTTTCCTCAACTGCTGCACACAAGCCAATCAAGTCTTGCATAAAGCCACACCCAGCATGCTCCCTGCCTACCTCCTCTACTGAATGAGCCCTTCCAGAGAGAGGAGGGGGGGGGGGGGTGCTTCTGTATGAGTTATGAGTCCCAGGTGGAATGAAGCATTTTGGAGATTTAGTATCATCTTTTTCTCGACGAGTGCTCTCACATGTGCTCTATACTGACCTTTTCTACCTTACAGATGGTTTGTGTGACTAGGCTTTTAGGCTTAAGATTCGGGACGTTTTGAAGGCAATCAGGATGAAGGAGGATATCTGATATCTGATTACAAATGCTGTCCTGGTTTGCTGTGAAACGAAACAGACATGATCTGACACTTGACGTGTGGCCATTGGGCACCTACATGACATGAGAACGCTGTTATCTGAATTCTTTTACATCAATATGAGGCAGAGCTAAGCTTAAAGCACTTATCTCCCATCAGACTGTACAGCTCTACTGCATCAGCGATCTGACCACACACGTACAAGCTGCGGCTGCTTTCTTGATGGTGGTCAGCCAGCACCATTCTCTGTTTCAAAAGTCATGCTGGGACACATGCCAATTTATTCATCAATCATAAATCGCACTCTCACCATTCTCACCACTCTCCTCACTCTCCTCACTCTCCCCACTCTCACCGGACCCCCAAACATGTCGAAAGCATGAGTGTGTGCCAGCTCTAACTTTTCCTGTCATCGCTCCACTCACCATAATTGAGTACACCAGTGCCACGATGCTGACCGGCCACACAGGGCAGAAGCAAGAGAAGATGACCAGCAAGAGGTAGTCCTGGGGCTTGGACTGCTCTTGTACAGCATTGCCCGTGGATGAGGCGCGGCTCAGGCTGGTCCGGGACGGCGAGAGCGGAGCTGAGCCAAGCTGTCCAATGGAGCCAGACCTCAGTGGGAGCCCATGGCCGTTCTGGTCGCCGTCCTGCACCTTTTCAGCACCAACGCTCACAGTAAGCCCATCTCCGGCTGGGGGTTCCGTGACCACAGCGCTCAGGAGTTTCTCAGTCTCATGGGACTCGGTGGGACGGGTGTTGCCGTTACCCCCAAGCTGGGACTTCTCAAACCCGCTGTCTGTGTTTATGGCCATTCTTCAGGTCCAGAGCCCACAATCCCGAACGAACTCCCCTCCACTTTCCACAAGAAAAACAGCTAGAGTGAAGTCACGTGACGGTGCTAAACTCCCATTATTGTCCCATAAACATTCCCTGTCTATCTGTAGGTCTCTTGTCTAGCTTCCAACAACAACAGCAACAGAAAAACAACAACAAACACGTGCAGCAGATCTTCTCGATTCTTGATCTTGAGGACTGAATGACTTGCAATGTTGATCTGAATGGATCTCGAACAGGGGGCTCAAATCACGCAGAGCATCAATCACAGCCGTGGGACAGTGGCACGAGCCCGGTCTCCTCTCCTGATCGCGCGCACGCGCTCGCTCGCTCGCTTGCTTGCTCACTCGCTCCTCCTCCTCTTCCTCTTTCTCACGGACCTGCAGGAGCTCCGCAGCCCCGCGCCACTATACCCCCGCAGGACAAGAGCATCGTCCACACTGTCTTAGCCTCGAGAAGAACCCCCCCTCTAAAGCAAGGCAGAGGATGAAGTTACGCGCGGGAACAGAATGCAGAGCTGTGGCGCAGGAGGGGAAGGAAGGTGCTCGTGAGAGTTTTGTGTTGCTGTCCCGTTCAGTCTGCTTCTGTGTCAACGTGTGCACGAGCACTAGTGGACTCCCCCCAACCTCTTCATCTCCCTCCTCCCTCTCCTCCTCCTCCTCCTCCCACTCCTCTTTGGCGTCCTCGCGCACCCAGCTCCTGCTGAATAGCTGCAGCGCTGCTCTGCGCGTGGCGCGTCTTTGGCACGGAGTGAACACGCTGGGTTTCATTGGTTTGGATTGTGGCTTTAATGCTTTAATGGCTTCGTCATTCATGACTCGTGAGAGGTGATAGTGTGAGAAGAGCCCACTTTAGAGTGTGGGCCTGGTTTGGAGCATGATGTGGGACACGAGGAGGGTGCTAAATGAGCAGTGGTGTGGTCTGCTCCCTGCATGACTTGGTGTAAGGGACGCTTTATTGGTACTTAGCTGCTTTCTGTCGACTGTGCAGAAAAACTCCAGGTGGTTTCCAGCAGGAGAGGAAATGAAGAAAGACAATTCATACTGGTTTGCCCATGTCAAGACACCCTACACTCTCAGATGTATATGTATATGGATATTTTGCAGCATTGATGTGAGAATTTGATCGCATCCAGCATCGACTTAGCATCAGCTCCCCAACTCATCCCAAAAGTATTGGATGGCACCATCATTCCACAGTTCCACTGCTACACAGCTCAGTGCTGGGGGACTTTATACCTCCATAGCCCATACCTGGCTTTAGGCATGTTGCCAATGGGAGCACAGAATTTATTAGAAGGGGTTAAAAGAAAGGGGGGTCCACAAACATTTGGACATATAGTGTATAACGGGGTTGATACCCCCCCCCCCCCCTTACCACTATGGTGGTACTCCTCTTTATTCCATTGGTGGTACACTGGTGTGGCGAAAGCGCTCCAAGAAAGGTCAACTGGTCAGCTAGGACAGGGCTATGGGCATTAATAGGGTGCGAAGGCTAGCTCATCTGGTCTGATCTCACAGAAGATCTAGGTTAGAGTAGGGTTAGGCTAAGTTTAGGTTATGGTAAAGGTTAGGGTTAAGTTTAAGGTAGTTATTGGTTAGGTTAAGTTTATGGTAAGGGTTATGGTTAGGTTTAAGGTAGTTAATGTTTAGAGTTAGGTTATGGTTGAGGTTAAGTTTAGGGTAGTTAATAGTTAGGTTACGTTTAAGTTATGGTTAAGGCTAGGGCTTAGTTTAGGGTAGTTAACGGTTAGATTTAGGTTATGGTTAAGGCTAGGGCTTAGTTTAGGGTAGTTAACGGTTAGATTTAGGTTATGGTTAAGGCTAGGGCTTAGTTTAGGGTAGTTAACGGTTAGATTTAGGTTATGGTTAAGGCTAGGGCTTAGTTTAGGGTAGTTAATGGTTAGATTTAGGTTATGGTTAAGGCTAGGGTTAAGTTAAGGGTAGTTAACAGTTAGGTTTAGGTTATGGTTAAGGTTATGTTTAAATAATAAATAGTTAGGTTAAGTTTAGGTTAAGGTTAAGGGTCGGGGTACATTTAGGGTAGTTAATAGTTAGGTTTAAATTACAGTTAAGTTCAGGTTATGATTAGTTTAGGTTAAGGTTGAGGTGTAGGTTCAGTTAATAAAAGGTCTTTGTAACAGCCTGTTCTCATCATTTAATTTCTGTGTGTCTGGGTTGCGTCAGTAATTTGTGCATATGCACGATGGCCCAGCAATGTTTAGTACACATTGTACGAAACTGGTCTTTTAGTCACACACACACACACACACACACACACACATATATATATATATATATATATATATATATATATATATATATATATATAGTCCTGGCTGTTTGCAGGCAAACACGTTAACACTACTGCCTGCAGGCATGGTGGATTTTAAAGGTGCACACAAAACTTGTGTCTTAACTACCCTGCCAGCATCTTTGATTTAGCAGAATGCTAATGAAAATGAACTATAAGTAGTTACTTACACAAGACGCAAAGGCAAGGATTAAGTAAATTATCAAAGCCATGGCTGAATCTGCTTTATTGCAAGATGCTTCTCAGCGGCATATAAAAGTTTTGATGTGCAGGCATTATATTTATTGCATTACAGACAAACCTCTACTTGCAGAAGAGTTTGCAAAACACCATGCCTGTCTAAATCCCAGCTCTACTCTAACAGTCTTCAGTAAGATGCCACCCATGAAGAACATGTGTATATCTACTCAGAACAATGCTTAAATATCATAAATAGCCTCATGGGCAAATTCTAATGGTAATAAATAACATTTACAGGAACAGAAACAGCTGTGTTTATCACTCAAAAGGAACACAACAAATTACTGTCAGACATGGTTTATGTGCCTTCAGGGGTCTTCATCATCATCTAGAGCTGTCTCTGGTTCTGGCATCTTTTGTTCTGGTGCTGCTTCTTCTGAAACTGGTTGTTCTGGAGTTGCTTGTTCTGGGATTCGTCCTTCTTGAGTTTCTTGTTCTGGGGTTTCTTGTTCTGGGGTTTCTTGTTCTGGGGTTTCTTGTTTGTGGGTTTCTTTTTCTGGGGTTTCTTGTTCTGGAGTTTCTTTTTCTGGGGTTTCTTGCTCTGGAGTTTCTTGTTCTGGAGTTTCTTGTTCTGGAGTTTCTTGCTCTGGAATTATTTCTTCTGGAGTTACGTGTTCTGGAGTTACTTGCTCTAAATGAATCTGTTCTGGAGGTGCTTGTTCAAGACTCTTTTGTTCTCGAGGTTCTTGGTCAAGACTCATTTCCTCAGGAGGTAGTTCCTCTAGGCTCATTTGTTCTGGAAGTCCTCGTTCTGTAGTTGCCTCTTCTGGAGATTCTCGGTCAGTGGGCACCTCTCCTGGTGTTTTCGCTGGAGCTGTTTGCGCTGCTGCTGTGCCTGTGAACATGCCCTTGTATTTCAGTCTGTCCTCCTCTCTCTTTTCCTCCATTCGCATGCTGAGAACAGCCAGCTCCTTCCTCACAGTCTTCTTCATGCCTGGGTCCAAATCCAGCACCCTCTGAAAGTCAGCCTTGGCCTCTGCCTCGTTCCACACCTCCATGTGTGCTTTACCCCTGAGGTAGAAGGCTTTGATTGCCCCTATACAACATGAACCATTCAGTTAGATAGTGATGAACATGCTAATTGGAAAACATCTTATTATTTAATATCACCATTTTTCTTTTCTACAAATACAAATCATGCTATCAAACATAAGTAGTATTTGCATAATAACACTGTTCTTCAAGAGTACTTGTAATGTCCTGATGTGCATAGTTTAGAACATCAGAAATTACATTAGCAAAGTACACAGAGCTTAGACACAGCCTAAATGCAGTTTTCATACTTAAATAAATAAAGGCAGGGCCCAAAGGCTTATCCTGAAATATTTGAAAGTGGATGACGTGGGTCTAGATTTTTACATTTGCAGCTTTGGCAAACACTCTTAACCATGCTAAAGAGGAACATAAACTGTAGTGTTAGAGGCCTTGCCTAAGTTGGCCTGTCCAAACCTACAAGAGCAGTACTGTTTATGTCCTACATACCAGGATGTTGGTTGATGATGTCACTGGTGTGCTCAATGATCTCGTAGTACTCTTCCTGGCGCAGCAGACACTGGCAGTAGTTGAGCGTGAGGGTGTTGGCCATCTTCTCAAGCTTCAGCCAGGGGGCCTCCCAGGCCTTCTCCTGAGAGCACACACACACACACACAGGCATAATACACAAAGCTGGAATCAATAAAATGTACTATGCAGAGAATCTGTTAGCCCAAACAACACAACCACAGCAAAGAATGCAATTCCGTTTTCTACAACACTCTTAAAAATAAAGGTGCTACAAATGGTTCTTTGAGCGAGACTATAGAAGAACCATGTTGTTTTAATAGAGATGTGTTATTGTGAATAAATACATATAGAACCCTTTACTTGATGGAAGGTCTAAACCACTCTGTTACAAACATGGTTCTTTATAGAATCCAATACTTTTGGGATGGGTTGGGGAGTTGAGGGTGAGGTAGGGTGGTGATCATCCAGCCTCCTGAACTTAGTTACTGAACTCAGTAACACTAAAGGCTAAAATTCCCACAGCAACATGCTCCAAAATCTAGCAGGAAACCTTCCCTGGACAGTAGAGACAGTTACCCCAACAAAAGCAGGATAAGTTCTTTTTTTATATCCTTGATTAACATTGAACAAACAGGTGTCCCAATATTTGTGTCCATAGTGTATTTTTATTTCATTTTCAGGGATACATTGTTATCACACATTGTACTGTTCCTATTCACTTGTTGGCTCTCTCACCTTCGACTGGACATTCTTGATACAAATGATGGCCTCCTTGTACTTGTTCATGGCCTCGTCGAGGCGGCCCAGTTTGTATAATCTGTTGCCCTGACCATGGAGCACAGGCACAGCCTTTAGCCTCTCCTCGTCACTGAGAGCCCATGGCTCCCTTTCATACTCACTCGGCTGCTGAACCTAAAACACACACACACACACACACAGCCATGCAAAGTTAATAAGACATAAGATTGAAGCTTGGGAATTAAGCTAGGTTTACCTTCTCATAAATGGGGGCATAAACTAGAAGCACATGTTCTGGAGTCTTGCTCTTGGGGCCTTTAGACAGAAAATTATTCCCTAGCTCAACCTAGTGGCCATTCATGTGAAGTATTTTTATGGTGTGTGTACCATTCCAGTGCCTTTCTCAGGTAATAAGAAATGCATTATGCTACACATTTACTGAAAGCCCAGACCAAAACAACAGGGTTATGAGATTTCTATACCTTAAATAGTCACACTTGCCTCAAACTGCATCAAGTAATCTCAAATAGCCATGGTTTCTGCACTATTTAGCATATCGTTATCTTCAGAATTCATTCATATTTACTTTTTTTTTTTTTAAATTAACATTTTTTTTTTTTTTTTTTAACAGTTAACAGAACCTAAATTAGTAAATCTTTTTAGGGCAGGTGTGTTACATGAGAAACAGGGACCACTGACCTTTAGCAGTTCCAGTACAAAAATAAGAGGCTGAGGTTCCTTCTGAAGCTGGTCAAGGTCCTCATAGCCCAGGGTATGATAGGCGAACATGTTGGCCATGCCACAGGTGTGGATGTGCCAGTCCACAGGGTCTTTGCCTTCTGCAATGCGTCGTAGGCTCTTTGCCACCATGGGGTACAGGCCAGTGTGCTGCCCAGCCACAGACAAAACAGACTGTTAGACAGGTCATGAAAAAAAGGCCTCTGCACTGGTGAGAATGAACCTCTACATCAACTGATGGTTTAATGAAAATATGAAAATCTCTGCTAAGATGTCGTTGAGACGTGTCATTGTCACCCCAGCATTGAGAGTATAAAAAGGTATAAAAAGATATACGATATATGATTCAGCTGTGGAGCAGTGGAACTGTGTACTTTTGGGATGAGTTTGAGAATTCAGGGGTAAGGTGGGGTGGTGATCATCTTGAACATCCTTACCATTGTCACTGAATGCAATAGCAGGAAACATTCCCTGGACAGTAGCGACAGATGAGGGTACCATACCAGTGAGAGTCTGGTACTTTTCTCTGAGAGTTTACCCAATTGTTTGGTTCTTTTACTTTTACTGGCATGATTACTGAACTGAAGTAACAACAGTCCTACTTCAGTATGGGTCTATGTTACCCAACCCATTACCCTGACAAGCAAAGCGAGATGTTTGTACAGTACATTGAAATATTTATGCATGTTGCTGATTATGATGAAATTTCCTAAAACCGAAAGTGGTCAGGCTGACCGCAGTTTTCCTATAGAGCTCAATTCTGCTGGAAGACATGGTTGACAGCATTGCATAATAATGATTACATGAGGCGGTTTAATCCTCCTTCAGCCATTCAAGCTGTCAGTCAGGCTAACTTACAACACACTCCTCTGAAGCCTACGCTGGAGCTGGACAGTGCTGCTTAAAGTAACTGTTTGGATCTGCATGTCCCGCCATAAAGTTTACTGACCAAAATGTCAACTGCTCGCTGTGTTCTCTCAGGAACCGTACTGACACTGTACAAAGGTTAGAGTGTTTACTTTTAGCTTTAATTTAATACAGCCTGTGCAGAGGCCCACAGGCCCGCAACCAACGTCATATTTTACGCATGTACACAAGCCCCATTACAGTGCTCCCTTTGCCAGATAATAAGCATGACTGATCTGTTTGTATAGGATCTTTGACTTTTGCACAAGCTTTGAAAGGAGGCTAGAGTTTGTCAGCTGGTATGTTGTTTACTGCTATCCTTTTCCAAATTCCTGACTATTTACAAAGTGCCTCACAGCTCCTGTGTTCAGCAGGTCAGGTCCAGTATTACCTAAAAAGCCTTGTTGTAATGTTAATTGCACACTAATGTTAATTTAGACAAGTGAAGTGAAATGCATTGACTGTCTTTATCTATAGTGGCATATGGCAGCAAATGAACAGTGTCAGTTCTTGACATTGCTTATGTGTTGAAAGCAGTAGAATTAGTCATTGTAGAGTCCATGCCCGGAATGATCAGATCAGATGTTGTGACCTACTCAATATTAGGCATGTGGTTTTAATGTTATGGCTGATCTGTGTACTTCAACCATATTTCAGAGGTCACACTCTTGCTATCCAGACTTGAGTAGTACACTGGACTCAACAGAGACGAGGATACTCACAATAACATCACACCAGAACTCGGCCACCTCTCCAATGCGCATAGATTTGAGCAGTGTCTCCCATACATCCAGCTTGAACATGTTCCCGAACACCACTTCCATTGGCACGCCCACCTTCTTACTGTCGTCTATCACCGTCCGGTCATCGTTACACAGTATGGTGCGGAAGTGGAAGGTCACCTGTATGCAGTGGAGAAGAACAAGTAGAGAAACAAGTGTTTAAAAAGTGCTTAGAACCATGTTTTTGAAAGCCACTGCCAGAAACGTACAAGCTAGGCACCAGCTAATAAAAGCTAACAGAATATTTATGTAGTTTAAACAGCGCATGTAAAACATACTTTGTGTCATTCATTTCATATTCTTATAGCAACAACATTAACATCAAGTATTATTTGTGATAAGTTGCAAAATTTGAACAGATATGCCTCAATATTCAACCTGAAGACTGTGTTTGTACCCTTAAAATAATCTGTTTTCTTCGTTAGTGTCTTCTTTCACTGAGCTGTGTGTAGAAGTCACAGAATTTACCCCTATATAATTATTTATTTCCCACTTGGTGACTCTAAGACTTTAAGGTATAGACTATAGACTTATCTTAACAGTGCGGGTTCAGCAGGTTAAAATATTTACATACTAACTTGTTTTCTGCTAACAGGAAGTGATGAAGATTTCCATTACCAACATTAGCTCCCCCGGCGCCTTTGCTGATACATTTGTTATATAGAATATATATATTTCACATTGCATTGTGGGATAATAGTGTCCATCGTAATTACACACAAAAACAGACTGGTTCTAAGTATACATATTTGGATTTATTTACAGGCATATAATCAGACACAAGGCCCACTTTTTGATGACATTTATTGGAGGGGATTGTCTGAAAATACATTGAAGAATACAGATTTATTTTGGGTAATGCCACTGCTTTCACTCATGCACTGTCTGCTACTGTCTATTGTGTCTTCACTAGCCTGAGATGCACAAACATAGTAAGTAGAATAGTTAGTGCCCCCTTATGACCTGATTGAAATGTACTGGACCACAGTAAATGTAATGTTATGCCCATGAGAATAATAAGAAAAAATAAAGGGGGGTGGTCTTTTTCATATTGTCCACTATTGTTAATCAATCAATGTGCCACATATTCAACTATTTATAATAGATACTACATACTCAAATACTAGTTAGTACTAGCAATTAGTATGCAATTGGAACACAGCCTATTATGGCATTATTCTGAAATACGTAAGCAGCTCACAGTAAGGACTAACCAAGCTAAAGTATTGCCTCCACACAGCGGGGATAGTTGTAATACTGTTACAGCTAAGCCTTTCAAAGAAACAATAGGAGACGTCCATATCCTCCCATATCATTCCAAAATGTTAATTGATTGGATGCGCAGATTCATCAGAAATGTATGTAGACTAAATAAAGCTTCGTAAAAAAAATTAAATGCACCAACACATGATGCTAAAAAATAATTTGCCTTGTTTGACACAGCCTTTTACAATACTATTTATTCTGATGAAAATGTGCAGGTATTCAGAAATCTCAATGGTCTCAAACAATGCTGAACTGTTTTGAACGAATCCTGTTTTAATGATCGTTCCAACCAGTCCCATCGTCTGTTCACAATTAACATTATAGGGTTACATTATAACAATAAACATTATAAGTTTGCACACCCTTCTCTCATTGCTGAACTATTTATAAACGGTTAGTTCTGGAAACAATGTTTACAGGTTCATGTTTAGCAGAGATGTGTGTTCTCTAATATTAATGTAATTCAGGGGCGTATGATGTGATGTGTCAGTGCAGCTGAATATGAATACCTGGTCTGGGAGGTGGGCTATTGTGTTGCAGAGTTTAGCATCTACCCTGCACGATCATTTTACCTAATTACCTAGTTAGCATTAGGTGTATTAAATCAGAGAAAGCACTAAACTCAGGACTGTGGTTCTCCAGATCCTTGTGTCTAATCAGGGTAAGTGTACCGGTAAAACCTCTCTTCACATGTTGTGCTGTATTATGCTGCCCTCTTGGTTTGGCAGTAAGTATAGGCATACTCTGTCACAACTGTCAGATAATGACAGTTAAAAGCTTTTGTTTTATTATTCTCATATAGAGGCTACACTACATGTCCAAATGTTTGTGGACACCCCTTCTAATAACAGCTGCAGTTGCACTCATTGCTGTCACACACACAGCTTTTCTAGTCCCTGAAGAGGAGCACTGTCAGTAGAATAGGAAGCTCTGGAGCAGATAAACATGAACCTATTGGCACCATGCCAAATCCCAAGCGTGGTCTAGAGGGGTATAAACAGCTGTGGAGCAGTGGGACCGTGTTCACTGGAATGATACGTTTGGAATGGGTTGGGGAATTGGGGATGGCGTGGGGTGGTAATCATCCAACATCCTGATCTCACTAAAGCTTTTGTCGCTGAATGCAGTCAAATTCTCACAGCAATACTTCAAAATCTAGTAGAAAACCTCACCTGGAGAAAAGAGACAGTTGCTTCAACAAAAACAGGATAAACCTCTTTTTAATGGTACCCTGATTTCAGAGGAAACCATAAATGAGCAGCTGTCCCAATACTTTTTTTTATCCATATAGTGTATCACTTACTTGTCTTGTGAATGAAGAAATGGTTTTCTTAGATTAAGCAAATAATACACACTCTTTTTACACACTTTTTTTTTTTTACATACTCTAGAGTCATGTTTTTGAGCGGTCCACCCCCCTAAAAAAATCCAACCAAAAGCATCAAACACTTATTACAGTCTGTTACAGTAGTAGCTCTGTTTCTATACTCAATGGCTATTATAGCAGTACTGGCATGAACATAATGATTGAAGTGGCTATAGATTGATGTGAGCAGTAGGCCCTACCTTCGATCCTGTCATGAATTTGGGAATCTCACTGGTTCCTCCATACAGGATGGTTTTTCTGATCCCCTCCACACCAAGCAGCATACTGTCCTCCATGCTGTACGTGAATGTGTGTATATATTAAGAATGTGTATGTGTGGCTCAGTGTGTGTGTGAAGTATGTTTGTGTGCACAGCAGGACTGGGTTGAGGTATGAGGGCTGGCTCATGTAGCGCTGGATTAAAGGACAGGGATAACAGGATTAAAGCCGGCAGCCCTGCCTGTCCCCAGCCCCGTCATCCACAGAAGGGCTTTCCTCAGCACTTTTAACCAGCGTCCACACACATCCAGAAATGTCTGGAACATATCTGAATAGCAGGGTAAGAAGTGCATTAATGCATTGTGAAACAGTAGTCCCAGAGGCAATTCAACTGCGCTGATTTAGGACTATCAGAATCAACAATGTTTACATGCTTTAAAGAAAAGACCGAATGATGGCCACGACTGACCTTATAGAGTTATATATATATATTTCATATGGATTTGCTGAGTGGAATAGAGCAGAAATCCAGGTAATTCCAAAGGGTTCACTACCTTTTCCTTCCTTTACTTTTTGTCTGTATTCTCTGGAGCTCTCTACTGATATCTTATGGCCATATTTACTGTGAAAATTAGTTTTATGAAGTAAACCTGACATTACCATCACTTTACCATCACAACAAGCCGTGTTGTGGTAATTAAGAGTTTTTTCAGAAATAAATACCCCACAGCTAACATAGGATGCACTTATGTGGAACATTAGGCTTCACTCAATAAACACAAAGAATACATGTTTAAGACATGAATGTTATGGGAGGAGAAAGCATTGTTACTTCACTCCCCCGCCATCTACTTACTGGTGGGCCAAGGGATTGAACTGGTTCTCTAACCATTAGGTCATGGCTGCCCCAAAAATTTAGTTAAAAAAATCATAAAGAAGTGTATTTGATTAATGGGATTGCACTAATATTACACTCACAGAGAGAGCTAGCCATGGTTAAGTGGTGCCTCCACATCATCCTTTCAAACAAGAAACAATGACAGAAGTCTATCTCTACATATAACTTCAGAGCAGTTCCTTTTAAGGAAGTTGTCATACATATAATAGTTTAATTAAATGAATGAATCCAAGTTGAGTAGCTCATAGTAGCCCCCCCACCATGAAGAAACAGCTCACTCTACTTTTAGCTCAATAACAAAAAATAATTCATTCAGACAGTCTGTCTTTCATTTAGCTTGTGTTTTATAGCATTTTTTTTTTAATTTGCAATTTGTTTTATTCATATGGCAGAAAATGCACTCAATCAGATGACTTTAATACACTGCTAAGAATAGGTTCACCAGTCATATTTTCAAAAACCTTGGGTAATACTTTACAATAAGGGTACATTAATTATTACACCTGACAATACTTAGGACATTAGTAATTATTACCAAATGTTTAGGTAATGTCTCAGTTAAGCATTAAAACAATTACAAATACAAACAACATTAGGCTTAAACCCAAGAAGCCATTAACCAAAGTCTGTGTAAATATTTGGTAATGCATTAATTAAGGCAACAAGCATATTTGGGTGTTTCCATGATCAGTCTGGTCAAAATTAGTAATTGGTAATTAGTCAATTGGTAAAATTGACTGCACATATCCCTTAAAAGTGCACCGACATGTTTAATAAAAAATACTTCAACATATATTTACCTATATATTTACTAATTAATATGAATTTAGTGAATTTAGAATATAGAGCTTTTTACAAGGAATGTTGTCATAAAGCAGCTTTACAGAGATCTGGGTCAGAGCCTCTTTTGAGCAAGCCAGGGGCGACAGTGACAGAGAAAAAACTCCCTCAGATTTAGAGGAAGAAACCTTGAGAGCAACCAAGACTCAAAACTTCACAGGCAAAGGAAGTCAGTCTAAAAATATTTTATTTCCAGTCATTTTGGAGCATTTCTATTGGTCCATTCATAATGGAATTTTGACACAATGTAAAATCTACCAGATTCACATGATGCCAAAAAGTGAAAAACGGAAGATCCAATATTTTTTTTGCATTGACTCCAAAATACCAAACAAGAATCACTTTGAGATTCCACACTGAATCACTTCCTGAAGAATTGAACTGAATCATAGTATGGTCAGAGATTTACACTCTTGGCCTGAAGTCGCGGCCCCCACACAGAGCACCTGGGAGACGGCCCAGTGCTCCTTCCTCTCTCCCTGACAGCCTCCATGGTGGTCCATGCTAACATGCCGGAGTGAAGTGAGAGCATGGACTCTGCGACCCTGGCCTGCACATGTGGCTGACAGCTGGAGAGTGTGCGGTGTGTTACAGAGCTGCCCTGCGAGCTCCTGCTGAGAAAAGCGCCCGAACAGCCCATCTGCTCTACAGCTTCACAAGACTGTCCTGGATTACAGAGAGGGGCTAGCGTCAATTAGCTGAGTGCAGTTGCAGTTTTAACTAGCCGTGTTTGGAACACTGTGTACGTGTCAGTCACATAAACTGTGTAACATGGCAACTCTGAACGTGATCAGAACATGACTCCACCCTTTTTCACACGTTTTATTTCCAGTTGAAAATGCCAACTGCCTCTTGCATTATGGAAACACATGAGCATACCAGTGGAAAATTACTGGGCATAAAATGTTGTTACGTTAACGCTGTTAACTTTAAAGTTCTGAACATTTTTCCCCTTTTCCTGTAAAGTTATCATTTTAGAGTTCCAGCACCGATCCTACTGGGGCAAAGAGTGCTGAACAGGAAAGTACATCAGCCACAGCTGGTCTGCTGCCTGGGGAGGGGACTGAGAGGGACCTTCCTTTAAAAGGAAGCCTGCATTGCTTCCTGAAATGACAAAGTGTACTTGCATTCCTCAAATCATGTGGAAATTGCTATTGCACAACAGTGCAGAAGGAAGACTTGGAAGAACGCCAAGCACATTCTGCAGCACGGCATGTCGCCCTCGTGTGGAGGCAATGTGAACACGTCCATGTGCTCGCAGCTCCTGGGATTGGAACAGGCGCGTTATGGTCACATAAGCAGAGGACGCTGACCATTTTGCATCTTGTGTAGTAATTGCACGCAGATAAGGCCTTTGGAGTCCATGAAGTACACTGTAAATCACTGTACAAAGGACACCCTCAACTCTCTGCTATCTCTGTTTTGACCCCATGTAGGGCATTTATCAAGATCAAGAAGCACTTTGTCATCCTAACTGTATACAAGTGTAAAGTGGAATGAAACAATGTACCCTCAGGGCCTCAGCACAACATACATTACTGTGCAAAAGTCACAGACTACCATACACCCCATCCATCAATGCCATTTTTCAGTCAGAAAAGGTCCGTAGGTATAGTGAGCAGAGGTCTATCTTTTTCATCATCAGGAAAAAGGCAGAGAACCCTTTTAACTGAGATTGACACAGACGTGTGGCAGACGTGTGCCAACCTTTAGCTGTATTATAGCTTCCATTCCCCTCAGGAGACTCACAATTCAGTTTTTTACAGAAATCTAAAGGACATTTTTCTACACCTCAAGTTCAACTCTTCTTATTATGCAAGTAATCCTGAACACATTAAATAATACTGAGGTCTGAGTGGTCAGTCAGGTGGTCAGTCCACTGTTGATTACAGATTTATTTGAAAATGTTATGTTTTTTATTTATTTATGTTTTTTTTTTTATTTCAGTTTGTTCAGCGAGAACTGGGCCGTCATTGGGCCGTCTTCTCACAGTGGAAGGATGGACAGAAACACATAAGGATGTTTTCAGATCTAAAGCCATAGTGAAGCTTAATATCCTCCTCTCTCTACAAGTTCATCTGATGGGGGCAGTGTTGGTGATCTACCAGGTCTTGCTCATGGAGTCCCATTTTGTCTGTGCCTTTTAGTTGTTGTTTTTTTAAGTAGTCAAAAAAAGTAATAAATTACAATTATTTAAACATATATTTAAAGGAGACAGTGTAGGACAATACCAATTACTACTAACACATTGGCTTATTGTGCCATAGGTACAGCGTAGGTGTACCTATTGCATAGCCTCTAGCCCTGCACCTCATTAAATGAATTACACCTCATTATGAATCAGCTCCAGTGAAAACCCCTTTGGTGTCCCATTCACAGTAATGTACTGTAAATCTAGCCAGTACAATGCTTGAACCTAAGCATTCAGACCTTCATTATAAACATGTCCTCTAAATTTATAGTCATTCTGTACATTTCCTTTTTTTCTGCAAAAATGGACCACCTTTAGTTCTACTGTAAAATGCATATTCAGTAGTTATTCATAAGAGATCAGTTATACAGCTATAAATAATTATACAATTATAAAGTAAGTTTGAAAGACAACTTTCAGAATCCTCATCATCCTCATCATCCTCAGTGTTGCCATGGGTACAGGCCTGTGTCTATGGAAAAAATGTGTGTG
Organism: Salminus brasiliensis; assembly: GCF_030463535.1. Classification (NCBI taxonomy): domain Eukaryota; kingdom Metazoa; phylum Chordata; class Actinopteri; order Characiformes; family Bryconidae; genus Salminus; species Salminus brasiliensis. The sequence goes on along the minus strand of NC_132888.1, from coordinate 17,496,880 downwards.
TGGCATCACTAGTCAGAAAAAGAGGCCTGACATGCCTACTGAATTTCAATCTTCTGTAATAACCACTAGAGGATGAATGAATTCCTCCATTCACTCTTGGACTGGGGGATTCACGTGTGGTGCCATTTTAATCTTTGGGGTAGTGCTTACAGGAACATTTTTATCAGAAGAAACATTAAGAAGAGGTGCTTAAACGGCAAGCGCGGTATTACGCTGCGAATGTCAAATGCATTTTCCTTGGCCGTCCAGAGGGATGTTTAATGGTCTAAGTGAAGCGGTGCAGAAGCTGCTGGCCTACTGCAATGGAGCTGTTATATATAGTGCAGCTGCAGCAGAATGGCAGTAAGTGGGCCTGTGGCTGGGGCCGGCGTGATTCTCCACCTGTCACGCACACGCAAGAGGACGTTAACGATGCTGTAAGTCAGCTCTAGTGTCAGAGTGAGTCATGGAGACTGCGTCAGTCCCTCCCACGCAAGCAGATTTGTGTGGATGCGTGCATGCTTTTATCAGAAAGGGTGGGTTTTCAAGGAACACCATGTGCACCCTCCTGAATGATGCCATGGAAAGCTGACTAATAATAATGCATGGCGTAAAGCGATACTGCCGGGCTCAGAGCACAGCAAAGCTTTCTCATTCATAAAGTTATGAGACTATAAAACCCTTGGAACAGATAGCAGGTGCTGCATGGACTTCTGAATATCCACTCTTAAAATTTAAGGTGCCATAGAACAGTAATCACTAACCCTGTTCCTGGATACCTACCTTCCGGCAGGTTTCACATTTAACCCAAATCTGAACTAATTAAAGGCTCATGAAGTTAGATGATCAGTTGGGATGTATACGCTTTAACAGAGCTTAGTAACTCTGAGATAAATTACTGATCAGCACAGTGATTTATCAGTCTACTTCTGCTTTAGTAGAGCTCAGTAACACTGAGATAAATAACTGACTAGCACAGTGATTTATCTCAGTGTTACTGAGCTATACTAAAGCTTGAGTAGACTGATAAATCACTGTGCTGATCAGTTATTTATCTCAGTGTTACTGAGCTCTACTAAAGCCTGAGTAGACTGATAAATCACTGTGCTGATCAGTTATTTATCTCAGTGTTACTGAACTCTACTAAAGCCTGAGTAGACTGATAAATCACTGTGCTGATCAGTTATTTATCTCAGTGTTACTGAGCTCTACTAAAGCATGAGTAGACTGATAAATCACTGTGCTGATCAGTTATTTATCTCAGTGTTACTGAGCTATACTAAAGCCTGAGTAGACTGATAAATCACTGTGCTGATCATTTATTTATCTCAGTGTTACTGAACTCTACTAAAGCCTGAGTAGACTGATAAATCACTGTGCTGATCAGTTATTTATCTCAGTGTTACTGAGCTCTACTAAAGCCTGAGTAGACTGATAAATCACTGTGCTGATCAGTTATTTATCTCAGTGTTACTGAACTCTACTAAAGCCTGAGTAGACTGATAAATCACTGTGCTGATCAGTTATTTATCTCAGTGTTACTGAGCTCTACTAAAGCCTGAGTAGACTGATAAATCACTGTGCTGATCAGTTATTTATCTCAGTGTTACTGAGCTCTACTAAAGCATGAGTAGACTGATAAATCACTGTGCTGATCAGTTATTTATCTCAGTGTTACTGAGCTCTACTAAAGCCTGAGTAGACTGATAAATCACTGTGCTGATCAGAGACTGATAAACTATTGACTGCCTTTTTAAATGATTATGGACTTAATACAGATACTTGTGAGTAACAGAGAGAGAGAGAGCGAAACTGAGGGTGTCCCCATCTCTCCACTCTTGTCAGAGCGTGACACATACTGTGCTGACCCAACACTGCAAGGCACTGGGGGATGGGGGAGATGAGGCTGTTGCTGGAGACAGCTTATCCTCTGCCAGAGGCTCATTCTCTCGGCCTTTTCACACACTGCCCACTCTCCAATCACACAGCAGGACACACGTGGAGTAGAGTGGCTCCTCCGTTATGGCCGACCTGCCTAAACTGGCCTGTTGTCACTTAGAGAGCTTTCAAGCGGTCATGACAGAGGTCCGGACACCCTGCCATCCATTGCCCTGCCCACCACAGCGCTTCCCCTTGCCAGCCAATACACATGCCCTGTGTGTGGGTGTTTGTTTACATACATTTCCTGAACAAAAATGTTCAGATTGTCCAGAAGGGTCATGCCACATCAGCACACCAGACCATAAACAACCCTGTTTTTATAAATAATTATATATATATATATATATATATATATATATATAATAGTACACACAGAACACATCCCAAAAGTATTGGATGGAGCACCAACCATCATTCCAGAAAACACAATTGCACTGCTCCACACCTCAATTCTCAACCATATAGTATCATAATAATTAAGTAATTATGTATAATCGTGTCAATCAATGTAATAGCTTAATTATATTCATATATTTGTTGTTATAATACTTGACTTATCAGTCTAGTGCTCAGAGTCGCAGCTAACTAGAATGTATGTGCTTCGTCTTCTTTTACTTTTTCATGTTTTCGAGCAGCAGTGTCTGGGAAACAGCCTCTATTAGTGAGCTAGTGCATATTAGTGATAATGTTATTATAGATCCACAAAGAGAGCTCCAGTGCTCCCTGACCTCGTATCTCAAATAGGCTATATTTCAAAATACAATGAAGCAATTGTTCTAGCCTCTAGACTGTTTAGTGCAGAAAGCCACAAGTGAGAGTGTGTTAGTGCGTCAGAGTGAGTTAGTGTGTCAGAGTGCAATACCGGAAAGCTCCAGCAGGAGGATGGCAGGGTGGGGCACAGCAGAGCTGCCTGGCCGACGGATGAGCTACAGTACCAAACAGTGGAGTAGACAGTAGAGTCCTGGCTCAGAATCAGCTGTACTTATCACAAAGGTAGGTGGTGTGGGTCTATGTGTGGAGGGAACTGTTCCTGGACCAGGGCTTCTCCCCTGAGACACATACTTGAAGACATCCGATACATATGGCCTCTGAGCTGCCCGGGCCTGTAGAACAGACACACCTTCATGGCCTGTGGCTGTGCTCCACTCTGCACGAACGTTCTAGCAATTCCTGAAGTAGTGCTGGCCTGTGGCCGAATGCATGTGAGCACTGTGACTGAAAGGCAGTGATATTAAAGGAACTGAACCATAACAGAAACCAGCAGCAGGCCGTCGATTTAAAACACACCATACTTGTCAAACTGAGACAGCCCTGTATTTTGAGGATCTTGGCCAGAAGCCTAAGGGGTCTGTCGACTCCATGGCAAATATGACAAATATCTCTGTGAAGTATATATGCCTTGAAGACTGCAGTCTAATGTCTGAGAGAATATAGTCACTGTCACGCAAAAATCTCATACCTCCAAAGGATTTCATGAGTCAGCAAGAAGGGTATGAGTTCAAGTCCCAGGCCTGATTGGATACTCCTTGTACCTTGTGAGTGGATCCATAACAGATAACTTAAATTATCTACAAAAAGCTTGCTGAAAGAAAAAAGCTGGTTAACCAACATGACCAAGATAGTTGACCTTGCCTAACCAGCTGGTTTACAAGCATAGGGTATGTTTTTGCATGGATGATCAGCTTTTCAATCACCTTGACCATTAAAGATAATGCTACCAGCAAAAGCTGTTCCTGAGTTGGATGACAAACATCGTTTTTTAACTGCAGAGTCAAGCAGAAGCCAATAGCTCAGAGCATGAACCTGATTAAGGAAAACACCTGACAACCCGTTAAGGCACGTGGCTTCTGCAGCCAACGCTGCAGGTTTAAAATGGACTGCTGTGTTGGCCTTTGGGTTTCAGGGCATCGAGTGGCCAGAGTTCTCCCTGCTGGAGCCCCATGTGCCTTCGCTCCCTCGACCTTTAGTTACATACCACCACACATAGCATGCGGTACAAAAGGCACACACACACACATACAGTACATGCACATACACACGCCTGCAAGCACACACACATACACATGCACACACACACACACGCACAGGATCCTGCTGACATAGCCACCTTCACACAGTCACATGGGCTGGGCTATTCTATAAGCTGCGTCAGCCTGGGAGGTATTCTGGGCTGCTTGCAGGATCAGACAGTCCAGATCAGGGTTCTGAACGCTGTGTTTAACCTCTCTGGATTTTGAAGAGTCACATAGATCAGACCTCAGACAGACAGCACAAGAGCTGCAGGGCTTTAGCTCTGGAAGAGTCTGTCCAAGAAACCTTAAAGCCTGCTGACAGTCTGTACAGACAGTTTGCCTTCTCTAAAGGCCGCTGTGAAAGAGCCATGGTTACTGATTCAAATACCAGGCCTCCCCCCTCACACATTAGACTCACCTGACAAGACTTCTGAACTGGGCCTTTATCTATAATAACTGACCCAATTTGAAATAAGTTCAGTTCCAAAGAACATCAAAAATATTTGAAAAAGACCTGAAACCCAAAAGGCCTGGAAAATAAGAACTTGGTTACTTACAGTACATGAACAAAAGTATTAGGACACATACTTATTCATTGTTTCGTCCAAAGCCAATAGAGTATCCTGCTTTTGTTTGAATAACTATTTCTACTTTCCAGGCAACTCTTCCTACTTGATTTTGGAGCATAGGATTTGATTGCATTCAGCGATCAAGGGCGACAAGAGCCTTAGCAAGGTCGGGATGTTAAATGATCACCACCCTTCCTCATCCCCCACTTCCCAACACATCCCAAAAGTATTGGATGGAGCACCATGAGGGACTTCATACGCCCATAGCCCATGCCCACTTCTCTACAGGGACAAGACAAGCTGTGTGTTTGTGGATTTGCACATCTGTGTCAGCAATCGGTGCAGCTTAAAGTAGCTAAGTGTATTCATTAGAAAGGGTGTGCAGTGTATCAATAATAAGCTATGGCATTTCTGTTGTTCTGATTGGTCTCAAATCAGCAGGTGTACTTGTATATGCTTGATTTGCTCATTCACATCAAGACCAATGCTTGAGACTGTCAAACCAGCACACTTGGCAAAACCATTAAATAAACACAAACACAGGTATGTATAAATGTGTTAATTGGCTAATTGTTATCAGACCGATCTTTTAAGCAATGCAGCACAAGACTATGATGTTTTTTTGGTTACTAAAATCCTGCAGACAGTTTGGCTAGCTGAGTACTTCAGTCTAATTAGCTACATGAATCTTGGAATCTGATTGGCTACCTAAATCCTGAAATCTGATTGGGCAGGTTATGAGGACACCAATTTAGTAAAGTGGTCACTCAAAAACACATTAATTGTGTGAAATTATAGCTTTAAGCAGAACACAGACTCTCACATTTCCAAACCTCCACACCTCCACCTCTTTTCCAGCACTGCTCACCTGCTCAGCTGATCATAACCTGTCTGAAGGCAGCTGTGAGGTGAGCATGTTGGCGACAGGAGTGAGAAGAGGAAGTGTTTTGTGAAAGAGCGCAGTATGTGGTTCCTCTAAGGCCTTCAAGGGCAGCAGGGCGGTGGCAGAGGGGGGGTTGGGGGGGTGGGGGGTGGGGGGTGCAAGTGGGGGCAGAGCCAGACATGTGCTGGGATGTGCTGGAAATCAAGGCAGCCAGCCGCAGGGCTGAACCAAAGCTGGGCTGCATTATCACGTTCCTCCCTGCAGAGCGCCGGAGCAAAAAGGTCCATCAAACAGCCCCCTCACAGGGATCTGGGCAGCTGTGGAAAAACACAACATCTTCTGTCACTGATTGTCAGGGGGTGGGGTGGTGGTACATTTCGGAATGTGGGCCGCATGCCTCCAGTCCAACCTCCAACTCGGCACCTGCATGATGTCTAAACAGCTTTGTTTTGCAATGAAGAGCACATGAAACCATGATGTCATGCTGGCATTCATTCTCTTATTACATGGCTGTCTGAGGGATGCCGTAATTGCAGAGTGGTGCAGAGACTGGAGGAAGATCTGAAAGTGATCTGAGGTTCGGCCTGGTTTAGCTGCGGATATTACAGGACGTTTTCTTAGAAGCATGGAAAGCTGCTTGCCTGTGCCTTCCTGTGAGTTGCCGTTCCCTAGAGATGACACTTCCCCTCGCCCCTTCCTGCCGCATATGCATGAGTGAATGAGGGCAGGCATGCCTGCAGTATGTCTGCAAGCACGCACAGGACTGCTCGGCTTTACCCAAAGACCAGGTGAAGCCTCTGAGGGGCTGTGCCAGCATTTCAAAGAGCCATAGCACTCCCAGACGCACTCGCTGACCCTCCTGAGTCATGCTGCTAAGTCCCCCTCCTGCATTAAAATGGGTCAATTAAAAAGCAGGGGAAGAAAGAGAGAAGGGGAGGGGGGGGGCAGAGAGACAGACTAACTGTATAGGCAGAAGAACTCTCCTCCAGCCCCCTCTGACTGCCTGAGCTGCACCAGGCCCAGGGGAACCTAACCCGTGTTTGCAAGCCGCGATTGACAATTTCCTCAAGTATGCAAGTGTGCGCCTCGCACGGCTCACGCAGCTCACAGCCCAGCTGCAGCCTGAAGGCCAGCAAAATGAAAGGCAGACTGTTCTCACGTGGGCCTGCATGTGGTACGCAGACCGAAGGGAGCACTCGGGCCTAGCAAAACAGCCCAACGCCTCACGCTCCCCACAGGGGCACAGCAGCCTCCGGCCCATGAGGGTTTACTGTAGGACGACAGCTGAAGTGAGCTCATACTGAGCTCACGAATGATCCTGTTTCTCACTTGCAAAGTCGTAATTACATTGGATCAATAGAAGCCTTTAGGAAATGGTCAAGTAACTCTTTTTTTATAATACATAGAATTTATTTTGCTAAGTATTATCTTAAATTTGCAACCTTTAAAGATTCTTCAGCAAATGCAATGATTCTTGGAACCTGCACAGCTTAAATAGATCTTCTCTACACCCATAAAAAGGGGTTCTTCAGTGGTTCTTTAGTAAAAGCAATAATTCTATATACAACCATGACAACTCCGATGTTTCTAATAGTGTTTCAAGGGTTCTTTGCCAGGCTAAGTGGTTCTTTGCTATAATAGAAAACTTATTTTTTCCTCTATATGGATCTTTGTAGATGGTTCCTTAAAATCAACTATGGCACCAAAATGGTTCTGTTTTTCAGTTTTTTATAAAACCTTGTTTTATATTATAGATTGCCTGCGTTGTTCTGATATCTACATTTACATATTCAGGTCAAGTTTTCAGGGGTTTAGTAAAAGCTTGTTCCTTTGTTGGCTCGATTCATGGTTAAATGGTTCTTCTCTGAGACGGAGCACCTGCTATATTTTATTCTTTAAAGACTTTTGAAGAATTGTTCTGTATAACACCACAAACAGTTCCCCTATTGTTACAATTCAAAGAACATTTTGGTTGGTACTCTATAGAACCTCTTTAGAGTATATGTCTAATAGATCCTTTTGGCTACTGTAAGATGCACCCATTGCTGACACAGATGTACAAATGCACACACACACACACATATTGTCCAGCCCCTGTAGAAAAGTACTGCCAATAGAATAAGACTCTCTGGAGCAGATAAACATTTACCTACTGGCACCATGCTTAATGCTAGGCATGGGCAAGAGGGTAGAAAGCCCCCCAGCACTGAGCTGTGGAGCAGTGGAAGAGTGTTCTCTGGAACTTTTGGGATGGGTTGGGGAATTGGAGATAAGGTGATCATTCCAACATCCTGTCCTCACTAACGCACTTGTCTCTAAATGTAATCAAATCCGACAAAAGCAGGATAAACCTTTTTTCCCCATGCCCCTGATTTTGGGAGAAGCAGTGAATGAGCAGGTGTCACAATACTTTTGTCCATATAATGTGTTTACCTTCATTGTAAAAACCTAGTCTACATAATGCAGCCAATGGTTACAGATGTAAGAAAATAGCTATGACCAAATCAGTGACTCAAAATGTAAGAAACCGAAAGAATTACCTTTCATAGATCTTTGCAACCATTCCATCCTAGACCATGATGGAAGGGTAAAGGTTAGTAACAAGTTAGAAACCATTCAGCTCATCACAAACTGAAAATACTCTCTTCTGCTGATTTTTTAGGCTGGGTGCATGTATTTACTATAACTCAGGTCTCCGCCTGCAAAGGCAAAGAAGCAAGGCCAGGGTGAGAGACACGCTACCCTTCCTTTTTCGTTACACAATAGCTGCGTGTCAGACCTCACACTAACCTGCTGCCTGGTTACCATGTCAGCCCGTTCACATGGACACGGTGTACTTCTCCCAGCAGGAACTACACATGATATCCCCGGCACACAGGCCCGCAGCAGCACAAGCTTATGTTTCAGGTGTGTGGATAAGTGTGTGTATGTGTGTACTTGTTTGGGAGAGACCATTCTTGACATTACAGAAAAAGAGAAGGAACCATAAGTTAAGTACACTGACAGGAAAAGTAAAGGGCTTAATCGCAAAACAAATTAAAGGTCATTTAACTATTACAATTTTATTATACAGTGGGGAAAAAAGTATTTAGTCAGTCACCAATTGTGCTCCAATTTGGTTGTGCCAAAAGTTCTCCCACTTAAAAAGATGAGAGAGGCCTGTAATTGACATCATAAGTAGACCTCAACAATTATAGACAAAATGAGAAAATAAGTATTTGGTCAATAAAAGTTCATCTCAATACTTTGTTATATATCCTTTGTTGGCAATGACAGAGGTCAAACGTTTTCTGTAAGTCTTCACAAGGTTGGCACACACCGTTGCTGGTATGTTGGCCCATTCCTCCATGCAGATCTCCTCTAGAGCAGTGATGTTTTGGGCCTGTCGGCGGGCAACACAGACTTTCAGCTCCCTCCAAATGTTTTCTACGGGGTTGAGATTTGGAGACTGGCTAGGCCACTCCAGGACCTTGAAATGCTTCTTACAAAGCCACTCCTTTGTTGCCCTGGCAGTGTGCTTGGGATCATTGTCATGCTGAAAAACCCAGCCATGTTTCATCTTCAATGCCCTTGCTGATGGAAGGAGGTTTGTACTCAAAATCTCACAATACATGGTCCCATTCATTCTTTCATGTACACGGACCAGTCGTCCTAGTCCCTTTGCAGAGAAACAGCCCCAAAGCATTCACAGTTGGTATGGTGTTCTTTGGATGCAACTCAGCATTCACTCTCCTTCAAACACAACGAGTTGTGTTTGTACCAAACAGTTCTACTTTGGTTTCATCTGACCATAAGACATTCTCCCAATACTCTTCCAGAACATCCAAATGCTCTCTAGCAAACTTCAGACGCACCCAGATATGTACTGGCTTAAGCAGGGGAACACGTCTGGCACTGCAAGATCTGAGTCCCTGGCGGCGTAGTGTGTTACTGACGGTAGCCTTTGTAACATTGGTCCCAGCTTTCTGCAGGTCATTCACTAGGTCCCCCCGTGTGGTTCTGGGATTTTTGCTTACCGTTCTTGTGATTATTTTGACCCCACGGGCTGAGATCTTGCGTGGAGCCCCTGATCGAGGGAGATTCGCAGTGGTCTTGTAGGTCTCCCACTTTCTGATTATTGCTCCCACAGTAGATTTCTTCACACCAAGCTGCTTGCCTATTGTAGATTCAGTCTTCCCAGCCTGGTGAAGGTCTACAATTTTGTTTCTGGTGTCCTTCGACAGCTCTTTGGTCTTCACCATAGTGGAGTTTGGAGTGTGACTGTTTGAGGTTGTGGTCAGGTGTCTTTTATACTGTTAACTGTGCCATTAATACAGGTAATGAGTGGAGGACAGAGAAGCGTCTTAAAGAAGAAGTTACAGGTCTGTGACAGCCAGAAATCTTGCTTGTTTGTAGGTGACCAAATACTTATTTTCCACCATTATTTGCAAATAAATTCTTTAAAAATCAGACAATGTGATTTTCTGAATTTCTTTTTCTCATTTTGTCTCTCATAGTTGAGGTCTACCTATGATGTCAATTACAGGCCTCTCTCATCTTTTTAAGTGGGAGAACTTGCACAATTGGTGACTGACTAAATACTTTTTTCCCCACTGTATATTTGTTCAGTGTAATGAACAGGTAAAAAAGTTGAGGACTGAATATATTAATAATTCCAATATTTCATGATGAATAGAGCAATAGAAAAATGCTTGTAATAAAGTCGGATTACATTGACGTCTATTGAACAGCCATAACATTAGCACCACCGGTAAAGTGAAAAACATTGATCATCTTCATCTACAGTGACATCTGTCAAGGGATGGGATGGGATACATTAGGCAGCAGGTGCATGGTCAATTCTTGAAGGTGACGTGTTAACAGCAAGAAAAATGGACAAGCATAATGTTCTGAGCCCTTTCACAAGAGCCAAATTGATGATTAGATGACTAGATATTCAAAACATGGGTTCTGTCTGGTATGCAGTGGTCAGTACCTACCAAAACTGGTCCTAGAAACTGGTCCTCACAATTTACAGGACCTAAAGCAACGTCTTTGGTGCCAGAAATCATAGGATGCCTTCAGAGGTCTAGTGGAGTCTTGTGGATTTTATATAACTATACAACATATGTATGTTCAAGGTCTTGTGAGTATGAATGTATCATGGCAATAGGCATTAGCATGTTAGCATCATTAGCACAGACAGAAAACTGCCCCATAATGATAGAAGTGTCTGCTTTCAGAAGTGGACTAAAGTCATCAGGTTACCTTGTTCACGCAAGCACTTTGACAGGCAAATCCTCTATAAGTGCAGGAGGCTATTTTTATCTCTGTTGAGTAACCTCTGCTTTTACAGTCTTGGTCCAGCCAGTGACACCTGTTTGTAGATGCCATGACAATGACCCAGTGAAGAGCAACTAAACATGGGGACCACCTTAACTCAGATACAGTAGCTAGGTAAGCTAAGTCATTTTCATACATCCATTACAATTAAATATCTGACAAAGCCAACCTGCATCTTTCTAAGAATCATTAAACTAGACCTTTCAGGCCTACTTGAAAGCATGCCTGCAGCAGCCAGGAAACAGACGTGTGCTAAGGCGCCATGGCCCTCCTAATGAGATTGTCTGGCTCGTGCATTTTCTCCAATCCAGACTTTTCCGCGGAATTACATAACCAGCATTCATTCGGGGGAGGGAGAGGGATCGTCTGCCTGACAGGTCCCGCCCTGACGTCACCAGCAGGATTAACCGCGGAGGTAGACGGCAGATTAAAGCCTCACAATGCGTCCCCTTCACTTCCAGCTTGACCCCTCCTCCATGCTTCACCCTTATACTCCCTTCTTCTTAAATGCTCCTATCCTCACCTTTTTCCCCTCGTGTCCCACCCTCGCAGCAGTGATCCCCCTCCAGCATCTATTTCTAGAGCCTGCCGCTGGCTCAGTTGAAACAGGAGGCTAGTTAGTCACCGGGACATGGCGGTGGTGGTGGGTGTGCATATGCTGTGAGTCATCAGCCAGCCTTCAGACATCCGCATATGGGATTTTCCAGCAGCATCTAATGAATTGGCCAGACTGAGGCCAGTGATTATTATAGCCTAGAGGAGTCCTAGAGGAGGTGGACCTCGGTTTGTCATGGGATAAAAGGGTTTAAACACTCAGTCCTGCGCTCAAAGTGGAAAGGAGGCTAATAGAAGCCAGATATACACTAAGTATGTGGTTTATTAGGTACACCCTACCTTAGTAGTTGGACTTGTGGACTATTTTAGTAGTGCAGTAGCTGCATGTTGTAGGTATAAAGGTGTCTATTGCTATCAGCAATTTATACTCTTTCCCTTTACCAGGTAAAGAAACATCATTGGTGTGACTCAAAAGGAAAAATGGGCACCCATAGGAAAATTACTTTCAGTTTATAAAATATAGCAGTCCACCACTGTCCAAATAAAAGGGTCAAAAGATTCTCCAGAACATGTGCTGTGCAAAACAAAAGTGGTTGAAAAAAATTAAGACCACTCTAAAAATCTGTGATTTTGTTCTTTATTTGAACTTGGAAAAGAACAACAGAGTATTTCAGGTACATAATCAAATTCAAGCAAATTTCTTAGCCTGGCCATCATACTGCCTACACAAAGGACAGATGTGTTTTAAGTTCTATCTCTTCCATTGAAGCATGTGTTCAGATGACTCTCAGGTTCAGGCTGTTAAAAGTGGGGCCAATTGTCTGATCTGACTATTCTACCTTCCAGTAAATGTTCACTGCTGATAATTCTGAAAAAAAAAAAAATACATGGCCAGCTCAGTATGACCAAGCTTGACCATGCTGGTTGACCAGCTTGACAAGCAAGATCACGTTGTTCGACCAGTATGACCAGCAAGACGAGGAAGACTAAGCTGGTTGACCAGCAAGACTAACCCAGTCAACATGCTCACGTAGGGCTCACATGGGTGGAACATGCGCTAGGTGGGATCATGTTTAAGCCCTCCTGGTCGCATTACTGACCCTGATGGACATAAAGCTGAGGACAAAACGTTCTGGTTTTCAGTTGTGCTTACTCATACAGGGCCCACATGGACATGCTAGCTGACTAGTTGACTAGTTGACCAGTGAGACCAAGCTGGTCAACCAGCATGATCAGAATGACCACACTGGTCAACCAGCATGACATTTACGGCATTTAGCTGGTAAAACAGCTAGCTTATTAGCCTATTTTTCACCCGGTTGACCAGCTTTTCAACCACCTTGACCATCAAAGCCCAGTTTAGACCATCCAAAATCTGTTTGCTAGCAGCAAAAGCTGGTCTTGACCTAGATTTTTCAGCAGGGTTGTGAAGAAGACCATGGCATTTTGGGCAACCATATTGTAATAAAAAAACATATTTTTAGACCTTTTAAGATTTTAGGGTTTTACATAATAAATATATTGAAAACAGTTACAATGGATGAGATACATTATGAATAAAAAAAGAGGGTATTGAATCACAGGGCTGAGGAACCTAATTCATTCTGAGAGTCCTGGGTGGTGACAGTGGTGTCAGTATTTCTATGAGGGGATTTCCAGACATATGGTTATGGCCTCCCAGCTACTGAAAAGGGACATTCACAGCATTTAGATGACACTCTTATTCAGATCAAGTTACATTTGAATCATGTTACACAGGTAGGTAAATGGTGGGTAAATGTAGTGTTACGCGAGGATTCTTACTGGTGTTGTGTAGTGTGGTTGCCCGGCCAGGGAACTAAAGCTTAGTCTGCTACAAAGAAGCCAGTGTAGCTACCTATTACATTACCCCAACCATGATGGAACCCGTAGGACCAGGACAACCATAGAATCATGGCTAACCAGATATCATTTGAGGGCTGGAACATTGCCAACACAGCTGTGATGCTAACATGGTAGTAGCATGTTTCTGTATACTGCTATGTATTGGCTGCAGAAGTGTATTGTGGCGTTGACCGTATTTGCACTGCCTTTCTAACTGAATGGACTGTAACAGTCTAGATGCTGCTACTGTATTATAATTTGCCACTACTAATAAACCTCGGGGTAAGAGACTGAAGGCAAAAATACATCACCTTTCAACTGTGAATAACTCGTTAACATCAAAACCTCTGGGAACTGTTAGATAAGCGGAGAGGCATAGGCCACCTAGGCTATGTGTGTGTGTGTGATGTGAAGCATGAGGCAGGTGGAGTACAAGAAATACGATGTGGTGCACTGTACTCACTGTAAGTGTGAGCGTCTGGCTGACTAACAGAGCGAGAGACAGAGAAAGAGAGAGCGAGTGAGAGAGCTGGCTCATTGTGGAAATAAAACTCTGAGTCATGCTGTACGTCTGCGTGCTGCCGCCCCTCCAGGCCTCCCTCCTCTATTCCTTTCACAAAATGGCCTCTGCTGAGCAAACCACCATCAGAATTCGCTGTAAAACGCTGTGACTTCCCTGGAAGTCTGCTGGGTGGCTTGTAGATTTTCTGAGTATAGGAGGAACAAACAGCAGTCTCCATTAGCAAGTCTGGATCAAATAGTACACTCACTGAGCACTTTATTAGGTCATTTATAGGACTTATTCAATCAATCATTGCAATACACGGCTGCCACAGGATTGTGTAATGCATGTCATGCATAAAATCTTGCAGATGCAGGTCAGCAACCTCAGATAGTGTTCACATTACCTTCAGAAGGTGGGGGTGGGTGCATGTGATCTCAGTGGTTTTAACTGTGGTGTGATTGTTGGTGCCAGAAGGGCTGGTTTGAGTATTTATAGAACTGCTGATCTCAATCGTAGTGAGCAGAAAAGCATCTTGTAATGCACTACAGATCCAACCCTGAGGCTGCACTGGGCACAGTCCCCAATATTGGAAAGTTAAAACACCTGAAAAACGTTGTCTGGTCTGATGAATCTTGATGGTAGAGTCAGAATTAGGCAGCCAACCTGCGACTGTGTCAACAGTCCAAGGTAGGTGGAGGTGGTGTAAAGGTGTGGGGACACTTTGGGCCTGTTAATATCAATCAGACATCGCTTGAATGCCACACACTATTCAGCATATGTTGCTGACCATGTGCATCCCTTCATGACCACAGTTTACCCATTTTCTAATGGATACTTCCAGCATGGTGATGCAGCAAGTCTTCTCAAACTGGTTTCATAAACATGATGATGTTCATCAGTAGCCTTCCCAGTCACTGAATCATTAAATCCATTTACATTTAGCATTTAGACTTACAAAAGTGCTTTGCTATTTACCCAAGAAAAAACCTCAGCTAGTTTGAATAGGCTAAAAATTCAAAGATACCTCTAAGCTTCAGTCTGTGTTAGAAATCAGCGAGCGACTCAGCCGTTTAGACACCCGGGGAAGTTCGTTCCACCACTTTGGTGCCAGGACAGAAAAAAGCCTGGACGCTTGTCTTCCGTGGATTTTGAGGGATGGCGGGTCGAGCCGAGCTGTACTCGAAGCTCGAAGGGCTCTAGGTGTGGATCGGCTTTTGACCATTGCCATCAAGTACGGAGGGGCTGGTCCAGTCTTGACTTTATAGGTCAGAGTCAGGGTTTTGAATCTGATGCGGGAAGCAGCTACAGGAAGCCAGTGAAGAGAATGCAGCAGTGGAGAGACATGGCTGAATTTAGAAATGTTGAAGACGACCCGTGCCGCTGCATTCTGGATACGTTGCAGGGGCCTGATGGTGCGCAGAGGGAGACCAGCCAGAAGAGAGTTGGAGTAGTCAAGTCTCAAAGTGACGAGAGACTGAACGAGCACCTGGACGGCCTCTCTAGAGAGGAAGGGTCGAATTCTAGATGTTGTACAGGAAAAATCTGCATGACCGAATTAGAATCCAATACCTTTAGGATGTGGTGTGCATGGTGCAATTAGAATCTCAAAGGAACCCAAAGAGAGGCTATTCTAAACATTAGTAAAGTGTTCCTAATAAAGTGCCTTAAGAGTGTATGTTAGTGTAATGACACAAAAAAGTAATTGTAGTTTCATGAAGAACTTTTTATGTAGTTTCAAGTCGAGTAGGCTTTTAGTCATGTTGTGTTCCCATAGCGATAACAACCAATTTTTATTGCTGTCTGACAGATATTTTTTACAGAAGTACAGCCTCCACACAAGGGGGGTAGTCTAAACACATGTACACCTAAGCTTTCCCAGAGAACCAGCGGAAACATTGCTCAAACAGCGAAATTCTTCAGCAAAAAACAAATAGCATTAGGTTGCACCTCTCTCCCCTTTGCTTTATCATTACCCACATCATCATGATGAAGTAAGACCTGTACAGAGCACCATGCAGTCTGTGTTCCATTGACCTGCTGAAGAGAACAAAAAAAGGCTTCACTGTGCCTCAGCCATGGGGCCAAAGATCAGGCAGGATTGCTGGCTTTTGGAACAGTGTTGCAACATGGATGTTTCGTGAGGTACAATGAGCTCCTGCGTGCCTGGAACTCAAGGTAATCTGGGTAAGCAGCTTTAACCCGGTTCAGGGAGAATTTAGCCTGGTTGTAAAAGCCTCCAGGACGGAGTCTTACCTGCCTAAACCAGGTGACAAAAGTGAGCAGATATGGGTGATAAAACAACAGAATTGCAAGGAATATCTATCAAGCAGTAGATTTACAGGACATAAAAGAAAACATGCTAAACTGAAATGTATGTTGATATAGCTGGATATCATTTGTTAAGCAAAGATGGTCAATTCTGGTCCAGAAAGAGCTGCAGCAGAGCTTTTCAGGCAGTTGGAACAACATCCTGGGGTGGGTGTTGATTTGTTAATCTGATTTTTAGTAATAATTGTTATGAGTATTTTGATAATGCAGTTTTTACTACTGTCACTACTATCAAAACCTTGTTAACTTCTCGTTAACTTAGTACGAAACAGGTCAATCATTACTGGACAGTCACACGCAGACGTTTGGCATCCCTGTTCAATTTTTTTTTAAGTGCAAATAATTTTCAGGAACAAACTTAATTATGGTACTTCTTTGCAAAGAGCCGTTTCCATTTCCTTACAGAATTAAACATACTGAAAATGAGCCTTGTTCCTCACAGTTTATAAATCAGCTCATTCATATGACATCAACATTGTCCAACCTGGCAAACGGCCATATCACTTCTGAGCACTGACAGAGGACTCGCTGCATGTGTGCCGTGAGGTTCATGACCCGCTTCGGATTGAATATTATCTAATGTGTCGAAAGCAAGTGTTTTGAAACGCCACACTTTCTGGCAATTGATCAACAACACTCTTACCGGCAAGCAGCTGACCCTTGCCATTAGGAATTATACTGCCCTTCCCTGTGACAACATGGAGGGCTTTTAACCTTTAGTTCAACACATAGCTGTAGAGCTCGGGCCTCCTGCTGCTTCATGGATTCACTTTCAACTTTTAACAAGGCTCTTTTTTTGTAGGGGAGGCAAGTTGGGTTTTTAATTTTGTAATTTAATATGCATTTTGTTTGTTGGGGGAAAAAAATGATACCTTTCATTATTCTGTTCTGTTTTTAGATGCCTAGAGCCTGGCATGAAAAAGTCAGCTGAACCAAATGAACTTGACTGTGAGACTGCCAGTGAAGCTGTTAATTACTGCTCTGCTGAATTGATTCCCAGCACTGCAGGGTGCAGGATGTTCCTGTGTGAGAAAGTTAGTGCACCATATTTGTTGGAACTACTGAAAGTGAGGGGATTTGTTGTAGTGTTTTTAAATCTAGATTTACATTTTACACAGGTGACCAAAGTATTTGCTGGATCAGTTCTCGGGGTCAGTTGCAAGCCACTCACAACAGGCCCTGTATTCTGATTATTTGAGGGTTAGGGTGAACAGATGCCAGGTGAACGACTTCTCCTAGGAATATTGGGGAACTTCCAAAGAACCACACAGCAAAAAGCCCCGCTCTACCCCTGACCCCTGTTTTACTACAGCAATACAACAGCAGATGGAGAGGGTGTTGGTGTGTTATCCTAAAATTACAACATGACTGTGAGGAAGCAGACACGAGCTGAGGGAGTCCTATTTCATTATGGCCTTATAGTCATTATTTCACCATAACAGGGTCTTGATTGTTCTGCAGGTTTTATCCGCCAGTTCAGCAAATAAATAAAGTAAGAAGTAAGTAAATTGAGCCGTGAATGTAGTATTTAACGCATTTAATGTTAGCGTCTCCTTCCGCCAAATTATAGTTCCTTAACAAGCAGCTTGCTGCTGGGTCCCAGTAACGAACTCCATTCACTCAGCGCACAGCCTGCGGTTCCTTCTCCAGCTCTCCTCACACAGACCAACTAATTCAGCTCAGTTTTTTTTTCCTTACGCCACTTCTTGGTCCATCATACTGTATGATCTGTAGGAACGTATTTCAGCGGAGTGATACAATGTTTGTGAAAAATAACAGCCCGGCTTTATTTCCCTCACAGACCCTCCTGTATCACTCCGCTGAAAGCCGTTGGAACGCTTCTCAACCAATCAGCTTGCGTGTTCGGAACCGTTGTGTAAAGGAAGGTGAAGCTCTGTCTGTGGCTGATTTGGGCTCACAGTTCACGCTTTGGGGCACTTAATGGGTACGTCGGCCATGTTTTCCTGTGTGTCCGAGTCGTAAAGTGTAATTCGACTGTGATTTAGAGGCGCTATAATCTATATATCGCAATTTAGCTATATAGTAAACACCGTGGCTCACTACATCCGTTGAACGTGGAGCAAAATGCATCGTGCGTCTCGTTGCTTAGCAACAGACAGTGGAACGAGCAGGAGCCGACGACGTTCGCTCGTGTAGGAAGTGACCGCCACGAGCCCCTGAACGCCGATAACTTCATATATTTACCCCCATGTAGTTCGTTAAAAGTAGGTTTATATTTCTAAGCAACATAACGGCTTTTACTAACTTTTTTTTTCTTCACGTTTTTAACATGGCTCAGCCATTGACGCATGCTGACGATGAGGAAGTGTCCCAATTCATTTGTTTCCTTTACTACTTAGTAAACTCATTACTCCCTCCCTATTTATAAAGGGAGTAGGGGTCAAGTTTGGTCACAGCCTGTCTGCTGTTAGAACTGAGCAAAGTCTTAGAAGAGAGGAATCTTCTAGTTTTCCTGACCTTTTAGCTTTTAAATCCTATATAGCACCAGATGTATTCATACAGTGAGCATGTGTTTTTCTCCAAATCAAGTAAAAATAAAGAAACAACTCAGCATGTTTCCTTTTTACATTTTTATTTCGACAACCACTTTATTACAATACCAATTCAAGTTGTACATCAAGACACACCGCAGTACTAATCTTAAAACACACATTACTTTCAGTAACACAACACAAACCACCGAGTTAAGTGATGCACAGGGCCTGACCCATCAGTTGGAATTACCGTTCTGGTTAAGAAGTGCCGGGTCGACCCTCAGCAATCTTTTAATTCGCTTGCAGGGAGCTTGCCCAGAGCCGATCAAGCAGGCAACGATGGCCCGTGACCTGACTGCACCCACAGTCTGACTCAGAGTTTAGGTCAGAGGTGGTGAAGCACAAAGCAATTTCAAAGCAGGAGCCTCGTCACATTAGCTTAGCCAAGCTTGTGTCACATCATGCCTTTGTACTTACCTCCAGTAACTGATGAGTGCATCTCAAGCACATATAATATGGGATTCTGCGTGAGCATGTTGAGGGGTGTTGGGAGGGGTTGGGTGTAGGGCAGGGAGGCCGAGAGGAAGCAGCACTGCTTTTCAAGCCACAGGCGCCACACGTTTCCCACAAGGGGCATCTGGTTCTGCTAGCTGGCGAGAACATTCTCTACCTTTGTTTTTCATCTGGCTGGAAGCTTTAAGAGCGGCACGTTTTCATATCCTGTTTTCAGCACCGCCGTTGCCCTTGAAGTGAGGTCCATTGCTTACTAAGGGTTGCGTGCTGTGGCAAGGGTGTTTGCGTGCTTGCATGTCTGAGTACACCAGAGTGTCAGTCATGCACAATATGCCTAGTGTGTCCATTTCATTCCAGAAAAGGGCCTGGAGGAGAGAGGTAGGGGGTGGTACAGATAAACGTCCAGCAAATAATTGCTGTCCCTTTCCAAAATGAAAAACAATTTTTACAGGGCTGTTAACTGTCTTATCTTTCAATGGATGTCAATGTAAAAAGATTGTATTCCATCCAGGAGCGTTTATTTTAGATTATTTTTTTCTGCAGTTTTGATTCAGTGTAGAGAACGACTGCCAGATTCAGATTTTGTCAAAGTGAAAAACAGCAAGAACGGAGATACAAGTCTTTTGTGTGACGGCAGCAAAATACTTATTCTCTGGAAAGAACCCTTTGACTTGTTCATAAACAGAAACACATGTAAAATGTCTGGGCTCGTTTCCAGAGAACACAAGGACGTATAAAATAAGTACACTGCAATTCTTTTTTTTTCAACCCCTCAGAACATCTCTTCTCTCTCATTTTTTCCCCTTTTGTCTTTCTTGCTGTGGGTGCTCCTGTCAAACCATCCCCGGTTGACGAGCCACGGCCGCCTCCCACTCACTCCACGCCCAAATAAGGCCAGGAGGACCTCACCGGGCCAGGAATGTTGCTGAGTCAGCATGGGCTCTGCCAGAAGCTTTTGTTTATGCCTGTGGAGAATGCACAGCCAGGCCCGGACAGCTCACGTGAGCATTCCAGGCAGAGCAGGGTTGAGGGGGGGGTTAAGCCAGACCTGTCTGATTCACTATTGGTTTGGACCCCCTGACCGGTTAGGCCAGCACTGCTGTCTGAGCCGCCCATCTCGCCCTCCTCCTCTCCTACCGAATCTTTACCTGTGTGCCATCATTTCGTCTTGCTCAGCTGGGGTGCCAGGAAAGAGCCAACCACAACAGTTCTTCAGCTGGCAGCTTTAGCTGATACACAAGGACATAAAGCTTGCCAGTGAAGAACTGCTGCGGGTCAGCCAGTGGGCACCAGGACAAATGCTGGGTTACCCCTGATGACCAATAGGGGTGAGGGGGAGTGCATTAACCTGCAGGGAGACACAAAAAGAGAAAGGCTTAGTGGTACATGAGTTGGGAGCGCGGAGATCATATGAGGCCTAGTGAGGGAAGGCATTACAATATCTCTGTAGTACTCAATTTTCCTTTCAATGAACTCCTCAACAGGAGGAAGCAGGGGTTAGAAAGGAGAAGTGCAGCAGCTGATGAAGCTCTGCAGATGGGGTTTCAGCAGTGCCTCCCTTCATCGTCACAGCTATGCAGGCTAGAACGAGCTGTGGAGTCATGTGCTTTCTGCCCCAGGGGTATTTCAGCCAGAGCCAGCCTGCTACTGCTTCAGTATTCACTCCACTCACTCGGCTCTGCCTCACCCGCTGCTTCTAACTCAGCACATGTGACCGTGTTTGATCCCACCAGAACTGTTCCATAGAAACGCTTTACAGCACTGACCACAGAGGAGCGCAGCTCCAACTTCCTCTTCCCATGGCCAAAGAGCTTTGAGAAGCATTTATGAATTAGAAAGTAAAAGCAATCAAAAATGCTATATCTTTACCACTTTGGAGACTTCCCCATTCACTAGTTAAAAAGTACAGACACTCAAAGTACAGTAAATATCAAAGTACAGTAAATGTCACATTTTTCCCTTAATCCTGTCAGATATGTACTGCTCGATGAAGTCTTGTTATGTGGGTAGAAATCACAGTGCACATTTCAATCATTCATCGTGTAGCACCAAAGCCTAACAACTATGTGCTTACACTGTACAATCCATTCAGCATGCTTACACAAACCAAAGCCTACTCTATGCTTAGGTTAGCCCATGCATATCACAATCACTCAGCTATATCATCAATAACTATTGAATAACTATTACTAATAACTATTCAATAATTATTCAACTTCGACCAGATCTGGCTAAGAATTCTAACTTGTTAGTAAGGGTGCAAACGCATAAACATTTAGTAAATGAACGGTCTTGAGACAAAATCCACTTGACTAAAAACAATACTAAAAATGTACTAAAAAAGTATAAAAAAAAAAGTTACAGATATTCTAATAGTAGTCTGGGGGTCACCCTCGTTCTTCTAGAGTACTAAAAATTAATAATAATGAAAAAAAAAATGAAAAAAAAGTTGGACAATAATTAGGATCTGCTGATATCAATATGGTTTTCACATCCTTGTGCATCCGTAATTTCTAGCCTAGTAGATCCACTGCAAAACTGTAGAAGCAAACCTTACCAAAAAAAAACAAAAAACATCTTGACAGGTCAACGACAACTGGATGAAGATTTTGTAAATCTTTGGCCAAACCACTGCTTTAATCCAACAACGTTAGATGCTGCATATAACCCATCTCAACCCGAAACACTGTTAATAATGAATGACCAGTGGAACACGGCAACATTATGCAAATGACCTCACGCTTGCTGGTCCTCAGTAACTTTGCATTCACAGCTAGCCACATTAGCATCTCTGGATGCAATGTTCCCTTTAATTGTGTTTCATAGTATTTTGTAGCGGCCCTCATGAGAGAAACCTCAAAGAGCCAGAGAGCCAGGAGGCCTCCTTCCCTCACTGATCTGCGTTAAAGGTGGCTTTGTACTGCTGCACTATTCCTGCAGTTCAAGGACGAGAGCATGGCCTCAGTAGCCCGGTGAACCCAGCGACCCTGCAGCATTGTGGAAAGAGCCAGTCCGCAGAGCCGTGGCCAAGGACAGGACACCCACAAACAAACACACGCGCGCACACACACACACACAAGCATACAGAGTCAAACTCACAGCTAACCTCCACAAACCCACTCCCACATATATGCAGCACACCACACAAACACGCCTCTGCACACACATACACACCCACCCACCCACACGACATGGAAAGAGCAGCCCTTGCCAAACAGCAAGGCCTTTTTAATCTGACCATGCTCATTTAGCTCGGCAGCGGAGACGATGAAGGCGACGGGCCGATGAGAGTGGGGCTGTGCATCCATTCTGTTTACAGTGATGGAAATCACATTCAGCTTCGCCCCTTCCGCAGTGCTTAAACATGCCGATATCGGACACCCGGGCAGCTGAATCACCCTTTTGTCTGAAGGTGGAGATAAGATCCTTCTGTGTCCAGGACACTGCCGGCAGAGAGAGCGGAGGGCTATGGTTTCAGGGAGAGCAGGATTCGCACTCTTTGACATAAATACACACACGCATGCATGCACAACAACTACTGCATGACTAATATGTCATCTGGCTAATAATATTGACCGATATTGAGGTCCTGTGGATTTAGCAAGAGTGCAACGATTCTGCTTTGTGTTTTTTTGTTTTTTTCATAGTGTAGCAAGGACTTCTGATTTGTAGGAAAACTGGGTTCAAACCTATAATCCACTTCTAATTCAGTGACACAGACTAATGACAATAAACACATGGAAAATGACCTAATGATATTTATGATGTGAAAATCACTACAGCCCATGATGACTTGGCAGCACCTTTTTACCACCCCATTATGCAAACTGTTGAGCAGGAACCATTGCTAAAACAGACATGTTATTAGTGTGTAATCGGCAGTAGTTTGATTTAAAGTGTAGTGGATCATGAAGTGTTTTAAATATTAAAGTGAGGTTCTATTCATCACGAATTTGATGAGTAGAACCAAGTAAGCATTTAATGAGTCAATTTCCATCACAGTCTGTGTTCCATGTAATGTTCATCCATCTGTTTTTAGTTGTTAAAAAGGGTTTTAAAAAAAATGAATGTCTGCCCAGCTTACATGCTGCATAACAGACACTTTAGGTGCTAAAGCAAGACCTTAATAAACCCCTAATGTCTAGTGTCTTGTTTAAAATAGTGTTACCAAATTACCTAATAGAAAGAAGGCTTTTTACTAAACAATCAGAGTGAAATTGTATTGAGTAAAATAGTATATAGGGAAATCAAAATACCTTTAGGAACCAGAGAAAGTCACCATGTAAGTGTGTGAACGTGAACTACACAAAGTTATGTTTTTTTCTCCCACAACAGGTTGTGCCCTGGAATTTTGGGAAGCTGTACCACACATTTGTAAATTATGAATTTAATTAGCATAATACTTACATTATTTTAAGACTTATGCTCATTTCTAGAAATTTGACAACTGGGCTGAGCAGTGTAATGCGCTACCATGCACTACTATGGTCCGGGGGTTGAGAGTTAGAATCCTGAGCCAGACTGCTTTGCCAACAGAGGCCGGTGTCAGAGCGTGCACAACTGGCCCTGCTCTTTCCGGGTGGGTAGATGGCGGCCTCACCCCTAATAATTTACACAATGTTGCAGGCATCTACTGGCATTATTGGTGCAGCAGATCCAGCCCTTTTTTGGCGATGTTTGAAAAGAGGCGATGGCTGGCTTTGCATGTATTGGAGATGGGTGTTAAATCTTTACCCTTCTAGTGCTAGGGGGAGTTATGAATGGGTGGTTTGAAATGAAAGTTTCTACCATATTCTAATTAATGAATTTATTTTTCACTCTTTCAATTTTGGTATTGGTCACAAAACATTCCACAAAGGTTGGGCACCAGCCCACACATATGAATGTCTTGTACTGCTCTGCATTATAAACCTCTGCCACTGCCGCCATACCCACAAACCTCTGCACTAACTAGACAACAAAACCCATTTACAACCGCCTCGACAGACCACACCACTCTGGTTATTAAAGTACTCCAACTGAATTCTCACTGAGCCAACACAGCACAAGCCATTTCCGTGCCTGCCTGGAGACCCACGGCCATTAATGTCATATTCGGCTCTCTGAGCTGAAGGCTTCATTCACAAGTGGTCTGCTTTGGACACAATGGGGCATGTTTAACCATAGCCCACTCTTCCTGTCTCTCACACAAGCTGACTCACTGACACACACACACCCGCAACGGCTGAAAATCCCACCGCATGGAACAGTATGTTCCCAAAGAGTGATTTATTGTGTGGCTGTGGACGTTTCCCAGAACAATTACAGTCAGGCTGAGGGGTGGTGGTGGGGGGGAGACAGAGGAGTGTGTACCCCTTCTTCCCTCACACCTCTGCCAGCTCACACTTACACACAGCCCCAAAGCTATCTCTGTTCCTGCACCAGCTCATCCGTCTCAGGCCAGACAACCAGCTACCAAAAAGAAGCCATTAATCAGCAGCCAGCCTACGTCTAAAGAAAACAAAAAAACATGACAAAAGGAAAAAACACTTACATACTTCACTTCATCCTCCTGCTCTCATTAAGACACCCCGACATCAGCTGTTCTATAAGCTCCTTCCAAGAGTGACTGTTTGCTCATATCTAAATACAGCCATACCTGAACCATATATAAGCTTCTTGATCGAACACCAGAGAATGACCTCTTATAATAGAGTTTGAGGCAATGTGGATGTGTCCCAGTTGACAATGCACACAATTTGGCATCATAAAATTAATAGCTATAGACCACAATCCAACATGAAAACAAAGCCACTATAGATTTGCTCTAGCACTAGCCTGAATCTATCAACTGTAACAACCTCCACCAGCCAGCCCACATAAATTGCCATCAGACTGACCTGCAGATCAATGTGTTAGTCATTTCCCCTCTACAGCCAGAGGAGTAGGAGCAGGGTGGACACGAGGAGATAGTGGAGGTAGGGATTGTCATATTAAACTGCACACCTGATTTTACCTACTGTGGTCATGACTGCTTGACTGATTAGTTTGCAATTTACATGTAAATAGTGCCCATTTTAAATGATCTTACTGCTACCATGTACAGCAAGCAATATAATCTAAAGGCCATTTATGTCAGTATTTATTAGGATAATTTTAATATTGACAGTTCATTCATTCACTCACAGTAATTGCTAATAAATAGTAAGTGTGACAGGGTGCCATTTTTTTTCTTACTTAAGTCTACAAGTTTTATATAATCTGAAATGTTATTTCCAAAAAAATAAATAAATAAATAAAAACTGCATGGGTGTGAATACAGGTGTAGTGTAAGTGGGTCTTTGGGTGCAGTGTGACTGAGCAATTATTACAATGACTCTTACTGGATATTGCTGATTCACATCCATAGGTCCTGTGGTGTAAGATTTGCTAGCTAACGAGAGGGTAATACTAGCTGGCTGGCTAGTGTTAGCTTTTAGCCCAACACAGATACCAGACTGCTTTTGCTTATTCGCTGCCTGCTTTTGACCTCAGCTTCTTCCCCTTGCCGATGTCCAGAGAAGAAGAGGAAAATATATATGGTCACAAGGCCCAGTTTTGTTTTTAAAATGTTTTTAACCTCTTTTTTTATTTTAGCCATTTAAACAATGCTAACTTACACAGTTGTAAATACCACATATTTCAACCACTCTGTCCTAAAAAAAAAGAAGGAAGACACAGGACTTATATCACAGGAAGACACAGGAAGATCAGAGCAGAGCTGAGCACAGTTGATAACTGAGGTTAGAACCTGCGCTCCAAGCGGGTCTGAGGGCGCAGGTGGAGACGGTACATTCCAGCCATAGCTGCTCCGTCAAGTGGGTTGTGTAAGGGGGGGAGGGGCTGAGGTTCAGTCAAAGCAAGAGAAAACGAAGAAGGACAAGAAGACGACGGACAAGGACAAGAAGGGGACACACCCAGTGGTTGCAAAGCGGGAAATGCTTGTCTTCTGGTGCTCTGGAAAAAAAAAATGAGGTTGAAGCCCTAAACTGGCATTCCCTCCAGATTGCTGCAAAAACCACTAAGGCCCTTAAAGAGAAGAGACTCCATTTTAGTTCTGAATTGCCATTTGACACAGCAGGCAGAAGAGAGACAACATCAGGACAATTAGAAAGGTTACCTTTATATCTTATCTATTCATGCATCCAAATTACAAACCGTTCTTTCTGGAACCAAAAGTGGTTCTTCTATGGCATTCTCAAAGAACCCTTTGTAGTACCTTTATTTTTAGGCGAGTACTTGATTCATTTAACATAACATTGATTCACTACGCACTAACAATCAGTGGCCCATAGTCCTCCTATGACAGCCCTCAAAACCCTTTTAAAGCACCTTTATTTTTAAGAGTGGTCAGTTTTTTTAAAAAGCCAACCAATTCAATTGGAAATTTAAGCCCTAACAAACCATCCACAGCCTTAACCATAGCCACTCATGTTGTACTGTACAATATACAGTGTGTACTACATAATATATAACTTGCAATCTAATCCCTGCTAATTCATTAAGAAGGTATAATTCAAATCAATTAATCAATTCAGCAGATTAATTCCATTTAGGTCAGGTTATCCAAAAGCCCATTTCACAACAAAATATTTCTGGCCAAAAGGCAACTCGAAGACCAAAATCCCGTCTTCAAAGAGCTTGTGACTGAAGCGGGCGACAGAATGCACGGGCAATTCCATCTGGTCCTCATCACTGAATGTCCAGGCAGCGGTCAGTGCCACGGAGAAAGCACGGAAGCACCGGCCCACGCTGGAGCCCAGCTCTCTTTCTCCCCGTCTGTTCGACTCCACACGTGCTGTCGTGTCACACACACAGCACCACGTATATGCATTATTCATCACCCATCCATATGCATGGAGCACCGCGTTCGCTTACGTTTCCGCCCTCTCCTTAATCATACACAGTTGCGCATGAATCCGGCTTTCACTGAGCCAAGGCAATCAGGCCAGGCCACCGCTCCTGCAGGCTAACTCCAGCGGCAAAGTGACTCCAGTCATTTCTCTATGAATCATACCACGAAATCGAGCAGCGAGTAGGAGACGAGTGCGAAACCGTGAAATTGAGAAACAGATGTCATTCAATGAGGTGCAATGGTGGGGAGAAAAAAAAAGAAAAGATGCAGGATGAGAGGAAGGGGACCATTATGTAGAAGAGGAAGGGAAGAAGATGAATCATTAGGGCAAGCTGCACCTGTAACTCCAAAATGGCAAATTACATTCTTATTTTAGTGAACTGGTGTACGATGAGGGGGGGGAGGTAAACAGGAAGACTAACAGCGGCTCATCCGGCAAAAAAAAAATATCGTCACATACATGCACGCACATCCTGCCCCTCCTGTCTGGGTAAAGCCATGGCCCTTTGGCTGTCAGACTCAGTCGTGATGCTCATCCTGCCAGCCCTAATCGGCTGTGCTGTAAGCGTTCAACCAGCGTGAGGAACGTGGACTTAAGGCAGTGTATTGCAGCCCCTACAGTCCCTTAAGGCAATCCTTCCAACTCTATACAGTAATACCAAAGTCACCTTTGGATCCAGGATCATTTCACTGAAGAATTAAGTTGAGTCAGTCTGACTGGCTGCACAATCCACGCAGTCACTGTCAATCATATTAGTGATCAAGTAATCTACAGGTCCTTTGAAGGATTAATATATTAATCTGTGTTCGTTTTAAATACACAATCAACAATGAACAGAAATGCTCCTGACTAAAGCTAACTCCCACATTACATGGGGGGAGGTGTGGGTGCTGGGAATACAGGCAAATACAGATTTTCCCCAGTATTCCCAGCATATGAGCAGTTCTCTCCAAGAGTTTTCTTGGTCTTTCAGATCTTTTCTTGACCTCCACAGTTCCCCTGAACGGTCATATCTTAACACTGCACACTACAGATATTTGAAAACACCAGGCTATCTTTGATATCTTATAAAGACTAACATGTCTTCGTCTGCCTTGTGGACATTAATTACCTTAATGTTCAGATAAAGTCACATGGCGAAGGGTGCCCAAACTTTTGCGAAATATCATAGATGCAAACAAACACAGGTCAGACATCTTCCTGCTCCAGATGATCATAATGTTGTTACCAAACGGTCACTGTATGGACATCATGGGTTTGTGCATGCAGTCATATGGATAG
The DNA here is from genome assembly GCF_030463535.1 of Salminus brasiliensis. Lineage (NCBI taxonomy): Eukaryota > Metazoa > Chordata > Actinopteri > Characiformes > Bryconidae > Salminus > Salminus brasiliensis. The sequence goes on along the minus strand of NC_132888.1, from coordinate 17,468,760 downwards.
AGTATGCAATATGCGGTAAGCTATGGATGAAAACTACTGCGCTGTAAACCATTAGCAAGTTTGAATAGTATTTTGGTAAATTATATGTATATGTTTTATACACAAAAACACTGGTCAATTTCTAAGCTATTTGCTTTCCCCCCCCCAACTTGTTAACAGCAGAGAAAAATATGACAAAACTTGGACAGAATTCCCACATTAGTACATCCCCAAAAATACCCACAAATGGGTGTTATAATTACAATCTGTTTCTTATTTCAAGACAAACAGAGGAATGTACCTTTGTGGGAGTTGCCAACTAATATTTGCTGATTATTTGAGAAAATCTTTCATAGACGCTTCTATTAAATCAAGCAGACAAGTTTTAATTAGTGGGATTTTATTAGTAAAATTGGAAACCAGCTCTCCAGACCCAAAGCTAAAGATACTCTGATTAGATCATACAATCATCCTTAACAACTTCTCACATGTTCTAGCTCTATTAGCATAACTGAACGTGCCTTGCACAATACACAGCTAAAGAACCTAAGACATGTTTGGAGGCCCTGAGAACACATATATGTACAAGCAGGAGGACCCTACACTGGCGCTCTGACACACTAAAGTAAATTATTGGCACTCTCCCCCACCCAGCCATGGCTTTCCCAAACTAGTGTGTGTGCGTGAGAGAGAATAAAGACGTTTATTGTGCAAGGGCCTGGAAGCTGCAGGCTCTCGTTTGACTTGCCAGGCCCTCACACTCGTCCCTCTGTAGCCCACTCTCTGGGAGTGAACTTTGCCCCCAATGCTACACACATTCCTTCAGCTGCTTGCTAAACAGACAAGCAAGCAAACAAAATAGTTTGATATAAAAGAGGAAATTCCATCCGGCTTATACAATGGAAATGACTGTGGGGCAATACGGAAGTAGCAACAGCAAAGCCATTTCAGGAATTCATCTAATCTCCCGCTAATATTAGAGCGGAGAAGAGAGGGGTGGGTGTCTATAAATCACCACAGAGGACTCCAGAGACCCACGTCAAGCCGCAAACGATGTTGGAGTATACATAACAGAGCATGGCCAACTCACTCACACTTGAGTTCAGTAGTTGTGCTGACCGACCGGCATGAATGAAGCCAAACTTCGACTTCAACCAAAAATAAATAAATAAATAAATAAATAAATAAATAAAAACGTAGAACGTTATTTATACGTTTTTATTTTAATGTTTGAACATTTCTAACACTTTCCTAAAGAAAAGCTTTCACATGTGTATTAAAACGAGGCCATGACTTACTGAAATAAGGAAAGCACATTTTTTGTCACACACTTCATGTGACTGAAAGGAATCTGGGAGGGGGACATCTTTTTGTCGGTCTGTGCCTATCAGGACATCTAGCTGTTTAATTAAAAAAAAAAAAAAAAACTGACAACATTCCAACTATGGAACGTTGTGTTATCAACGATCTCCACATGATCTAAATACGTGTATTGCTATTTGTGTGCATCCCGCATTCATTGAAGAACTAAGTGTTCAGCCAAACAATTGCCCTTGATAATGAAAAACTCATTCAGATACCATGCGACCTTTCTTCCCTCGTCTCTCCCTCTATGTTCCTCCAAATTTATACCCCAGTTTGCTTTAGTAAGATTGGACTAGATGACTACTTTATGCTCATCTCTTACAGATTCAAAGTTTGAATCTCTTACAGAACAAAAAAAAAAAAAAAAAAGTCCATAGCAAATGTTTGGGCACCCGGTATTTGCAGTGCATAGCAACATCCCCTTAGGCTTTTAAACGCTTTTTGTAGCATCTTTCGCTTCTTGTTTAGGTATTTTTACCCATTCCTCCTTGCAAGAGATTCTAGAGCCATCTTGCTGCACTTCTCTTTTGAGGGCTATCCACAGATTATCACTGGTGTTATGTTGGGGAACTGTGACGGCCTTAGCAAAAGCTTTAGCTCCGATCTCTGGAGGGAGACCATTATAGATTTTGAGGTGTGTTTGGGAGCATTATTCCGCTGTAAAAGCCTTTTTTTTTTTTTAACAAATGGTGTGAAGTTTGCTTTCAAAATTTTCTGGTATTTAATTGAATCCATTCTTTATCAAATGTCTCCTGTGTCATTGGCTGCAACACAACCCTTAGGTTGGAGAGGTGTTCTTTACATGAAATCAGGAAATTACCCTTTCTTCTCAAAACACACCTTTGTATGCAATTGTTGCCAAAATGTCTCACATTCTTCATCAGTCTACAGGACATGTTTCCAAAAATGCACCAGGCACATTCAGTTGTTCTTTTAAAAACTTCTGATGCTGAATTTTGTGTTTTATTTTTGGAAATGTTTTCTTCTGATGAAAGTTCCATGATGTTCATACTTGTGCAGGTGTTGCCGCACAGTCGAATAGTGCACCACCACATGAAGATTTCAGTCAAATGCAGGTTTTAGTCTAGCAATGCTATAAAGCAGTTCTCTCATAAGTTTTTTTTCCATCTCCACTGTTCATTCTCTTCCTCTCACATAAATATTCAAACTTTGGCATACCGCTATACAAGAACATAAAGGGACATAAAAAGGCACACCATGGATGAAACACCTGGGTTTCCAATCTATTGACTGAATTTTAGGGAAAGAAGATCTGCAAGATGAACAGAACTTCTTATTTAAAAGGCTGCCCATCAACGTTTTGTAAACAAGGTGACTCAGTGAAGCAGAATGTAGGGAATTTGAGAGTCCCTATTTAAAGGGCTGCAACTGTAAATACACAGGAAACAAGACAGTATGTGCAATATTAATATTCCGCAACACAGTGCAACGTAGGTCTCTGTGCAAGATGTTGATTAAGCAAAATACTGATCAGTATCAATTTTCTATTCTTTCTACACAAGCTTCTTTCAAAATGTGCTTAGTGTTTTGTAATACAACATTTAAGTTAGTGTTTTTCTTGACGCCTACCTTCCACTTTTTAGACATGCAATAAATTAGGAGAACTAATTGTAGTAGAACTAACTGTACTAATAGGAACTGTGCACCTGCATTAAGTGCAAGTGCCCTGCACAATTAAGTACTTGTCCATATCCACCTCTTGACCAAAGCAATAAATAAATAATAAATAAACAAAAGAATGATTGAAAGATTGAACAAACAAACAAACAAACTGACTGACTACTTAAAATCACACTTGAGCACTGGCCGGATGATGGACAAAGAAAACGTCATCACGTTGGGGAAATCTTGCTGTCCTAGGCCTGTTCTTCAGAAATGCAGATACCCAGCACCAAGGAATGCTGAACATCTGGCCAGCATTTACCACCAGGCTTCAGCTCATAATTTAACAGCTTATGTGGCACGCTCACAGCCCTGTTTCAATGCATCAGAGAAACCACAGAATGGCTATATTGTTGTTAGAGGGCGAGTAAGCTGTGGAAAAGCGCATATGCTACATAATCTCATTGGGATCTGGCTGATAACTGGTGCACTGCATATTTCAATGGAACACTGGGTACTGAAAGTTTAAAAAAAAAAAATCAAGTACGAACACATTCTTCTCGAGAGAAAATGTGACTATACTACAGCATGTATGCGTGTGTGCTCGCCCTACTGAAAAAGAACACAGCTATTAAGTAGTAAAGTAGACTTTAGCTTCTACAGTGAATTCATTCGTAAGCAGTCTCAAGTGTTCTGGCTCTGAGCAGCAGCATGCTGAAGGATCATGAAACACGCATGAAGAAGCATGTTAAAATAGGGCTTGTGAAGAAGACCTGCGTGTAGGGCATTTTAGATCACAAGCGTTAACCACAGCTTCTGTACCACAGCTTTTGTACCACAACGTTTGTATGCAGCAAGCCTTCCGCATCGAGTGCTGCGCGAGCTGATGCACACGTGTCCCTTATTTAAAGCCTTGAGTTCAGATGTTTACTGAGAGCGTACAGCAGACGTTCAGACCGCAGGTATAAATAAAAAATAAAATAAAAAAAAAGAGCAAAATTTGATTTACTTCCCGAATAAGATTCGTTTTCTTCGGCCGTTAAGATCATCTTTAAAAACCATTGTCTTCCAAGATCATCTTTAAAAACGTGTCCACTATCTGACAATGATCTGGACAGACCCTCCACCCATCTTTAAGTGATGCCATGGAAGAGCAAAGGTTCTGGTAAAGAACCTTTACATCCATCTCTCACTTTTGGTTCTTTTGGGTCTTCTATGGCATCACCTATGGGACCATGTATAACAATGTTTACAGAGCAGAGTAAAACTGAATTTTTGTGATTGTTTTTTTTTTTTAATGGAAGATGATCAACAGAGAACAGAAGACCAGTTTCTTTAGTTTGCCACCCACTAAGGAAAACTCTAGTGAAAGTAAAATTGAGATCCCATTCATGTTGCTTCTCATTTTTTAAATATCAAACATATATCATATACAGCGGATTTTAAAAAGTAGTGTTAATTCACTTTCTCTCGTTAGACAGCACCATATTTATCGGTTTACACTGCCCGCACTCGCCTTAGACGTCCTCTAAACAAAAGACACCAGGCGTGTAACCATAGTAACAGGCATTTTGATCATTCTGGCCTTAGGAGTCTGTTCACACATCGGCAAAGGCTGAAGAAAACGGAGCTATATTCACGAGAGCCACATGACTTCTGATCTGGATGTTGAGACAGACGCCGCATTGCTGCATATCAATTACAGATCAATTAGCAGTACCACATATGAAAGTGGTAAACAGTACAACTCTATTCTTGCTTACTAACGTCAACAAAATATTAAATTAACCACCCCCACACGCTCTGGTGTCATTCTTTTCCTGCCATATACAGTAGCATTGCTTAAACCTGTACTGGCCATTTCTTTGTCCATTTGATCCATTTATCATTTGTTGGTTCCCTTGTCTGTAAACTAATAATTGTACAACAGCACAGAGCTAACCAAGAACCAGCTCGAGAGACAACTGCCAAATTATTTATGAGGGGCTATAAATAAAAAAAGTAGACTAAACAAAAATTGCAATGCTACATTTCACTCACACACACACGAAAAAAAAAAAAAGTCCCAACGTAAGTAAAACCCTGCTATTTATTAGCATGATGTAAGCTAGCAGCACAGCAGCTGTTCAGTTCTTAATGAATGAATAAAGCAACCAACCTTTGCTGTTGTAATAACGTCTTCTTTTAGCTCTACAGACCAAATCTGAATGTTTTTAAACATACAGACTGGCAGGAAGATAGCTCACATCTGATTAAAAGGTGCACGTATTTGTCACTGTACAGTGTACAGCGAAATGTGTCCTCCGCATTTAACCCATCTGGTAGTGAACACACACTCACACACACCTTGTTAGGGGTTAGCAGTTGAAGAGCTCATTTTGTTTTATGTAGCAGTAAAAATGAACCAGTCAAACTTTTGTTTTATCCAATTTTCTGTCAGACACAGTACTGGGGCGCTGGCACTTTCAGGAGTATAGACACACCTTGTCTCAGCAGTAAATTGCGCAGTATACCCACATATGCCCACATATCACATAACACTGGCAAAAATGGTTACATTGTACAGTGTATTTGGGACTGTAAGCTCAAACCTACCCTAGTACAGAGTGGGGTATGTTTTTAGCCGTATTCCAGCTTCCAAAAGCAGCAGAGCTCCTGCAGTGCTGAACCCAGTGAGGGAACCTGAAAGCACCAGGTTCACAGATATCAACAACATGATCATCCTTGAATATTTATAGGTACATACCATTCCACACGTTATTTTTTTACTCACACAACCACTGGAAACACTGCCTTGTGTAAATTCAAATATCGATCAAGATCAGGACCCACATACTGTGCACACACAGAGCTCGCTCAGCCTAAAGGCTAAAGAGGTCACTGGAAATCATACGGAACGGAATTCGACATCACAGATTTGTTCCTGCAGTTTTCCCCTCCCTCATCCATGTGTGCATCTTCTCTCCTTCCCTTTCCATTCCTCTTTCTGCAGCTCTTTCCACTGGTCAGGTTCCTGTGCCACACATTCCAGGGATGCCTGGTACATATGGTATAAATTCCATTCAGTCTGCTGAGGCTCTCTATGCTGTCTGAACTACTCCACGCTGGACTGACTCCACCCTGTCTCAGAGCCAGGCCAGCACACACTCACTCCAACTCTCTAAACTCCCCGACTACTACTCCTGCGAGCGAGCGAGCAAGAGCAAGAGACACATGAAGGCTTGAGGCAGCGAAAACGAGAATGTGAAAGTGTGACAAAGAGCGAAAGAGAGGCAGAGGGACAGAGTCAGAGTGAGGCAACAAGATAGAGAAGAAAGTGAAATAGGGAAAAGAGAAAGTGAGTGACAGAAGGACAGAAAGAGGCAGCGAGGGACAGAGATAGAGGCAGCGAGAGACATTAAAGACTGAGAGGTAGAGAGAGAGGCAGCAAAGGGCAGAGATGGGGCAACAAGGGAGAGAAAGAGAGATAGCAAGAGAGGAGAGAGATAGCAAGAGAGACAGATAGAGAAAGAGGCAGCGAGGGACAGACAGAGAAAAAGGCAGGGAGGGATCTCAACAGGTCTCTCTGCACATGTGTGTGTGTGAATGAGTTAAGCACGTATAGCGGGTTCATGTCAGGGGCTGATATTCAGCAAGGAACAATGGCACAAAACCCCTAACTGGGTCACTTACATGCCTGCGTGAAACACAAAGCCTGCAGCCCATTTAATCAAGGGGAGATTAGACAGGTCCCCGAGGGAAGGCAGCGGGGGCAAACTCACTGTAAAAAGGGTCCGCAAGTCACGGACACCAGTGCCAAGTCGCTGCTCGGCATCACTCAACGCCAGCTTTAACATGGTGGGAGACAATTGAGACTGCAGACTACATCCTGTTTAACTTTACCATACGCTGAAAATGTGTCAGGACAGTGCTATATGAGCGCACAGTCTGTGATTAAGACCCAGCTCCGCTCTGGTTCTGGGCCATGCAGGAGAAAACGTCCTGCACAGGCCCGGTTCCAGGCAGAGGAACTGTCTTCTGTGTCCAGCGCTCGGTCCCACAGGACCACGGGGCTGCACAGACGGGAAGCTCCTCTCCACCAGAGCCAGCAGAGCGGGCTACTAAAGCAAACGTCTGCCCTCCCACATGGACAAGGCAGACAAGTACGGTCAACTGCCAAGCCGAGGAGGGGGGGAAGGGAAAAAGGAAAAAAAAAAAAAAGGAGAAAAATAAAGAAATAAATAAAAATCACTATCACAAAGAGGCTCTTCCCCAACAAATCCCACTCAAAGTCTGTTACAGCACAGTACAGTACAAGCCAGCAAGTAAAGCGAAGGCCTCCATGCAGAAATCCCATTATAATAGCTCTCCAGCCCACTCACAGGATAGAGTGCAGCAACTTCAGCGCTGACAGCAGAACAGTGATATAACTCCATGGGCGTGGCCCTCCGGATAAGTATCCAGACTAGCACTTTTTTTTTTTCCTTCTTCTCTGGCCAGTGAACGCCTTGCTGGGCTTCGGGTTCTCCTTTCCAGCACTCATTCCAAAGCCTACAGTCACGTCCTGGTCTGCGGTGATGTGCTCGTGCAAGTACGATAAGCGCTCTGTGTATTTGGAATCGTAATCAATAGCAGCAAGTAGGAAACGAATGTTCTCAGAATGTTCTCAGAGTGCTCAGAGCTCTCTTTTTCTCTCTGTGTGTGAAGGCCCTCGAGCTTAAAGAAAACATCTCGGCTATGTCAGAAACCAGACAAGGGGGAGGGGGAGCGCGCGAGAGAGAGACTGGATGAGCAAAGACCTTGAATAACCATCATACTGTCTCTTTGCTGATTTCTCCATTCAGCAGGCTGACCGTCTGGGGAGCGAGCTGAAGAGGCACCAGGACACAGCCGGTGGATGTCTCTATCAGTCTTTCTAGCCAGGCCGGGGTGAAAGTCTGAAAAGCATCTAGTGGTGAACTAAACTGCATGACCAGACAATGGGATCACCCAGCAAACATTTACTGAAGGGGCGAAAAAGAAGTGTGTGGGTGGGGGCGTGGGGTTGAGAGAGATGAAGCATCTCAGCCCTGTTTGGACAGGAATCTCTGAAGCAGGCCTTCAGGAAGGAACTACTTGCTCATTTACTTCAGTACACAGCAAATAAGATCGGACTTTTAAGAAATTAGCCCAAGTAGAGCAGATTTGAGCTGACCGACCCACTGTGACTACACACAGGATACAGAACAGATGCGCTCCCTTTCATGGTCGTGGCTGCTTTCCCCAGCTCTCTAATGACTCCTAGCAGAAGCTCCTCTTGCTCATCATTTTTCCGGAGCGTTTCTTGCCCTATCTAACTTCATCTGTATAAAATCCTTTTCCTCTGACATTTTAAATTTCACTCAAACAAAAAGGACATGCGCTGTAATCTGTATAATAAAACAATACAAATATTCAAATAAAACCAGCCTGACATTTTCAAATATCAGCCGGCCTACAGCTCACTCCTTACTTTAATGTGCGATTATATTCCACAGGCTGGCTGGAGACTACAGGACATTTTTAGGGAGGAATAAAGCCTATTCAAGCATTTACATTTTTTGCGATTGCAATTACAAAGAGAATTTGGCATGACAGTGTGGAACAACTATGGCAGACAGCGTCTCCGACATTCAAGACACAGTCATTCACGACTGCCTTTGTCTGTTGTAGCCTATAAAGCTCTTTAAAGGGGTATCTGTGTTAACGTGTTCGAGATGCAAACAAAGTCATTCAGAGGTTGTGTAATGGTGAACTGAATAATCTGTGATTTATATGTAATGCTGATAATAGATAATAAAAATGAAAAGGACTACTTTATCATATAATGCCCTAAACGTACATCCTATTTTTAATATATACAAGAACTAAAAAAACGAAAAATAATGTTGAAAATACCTTTAAGCAATGTTAAGTGTCAGGTAACTGGTATTTCTATCCTTTTAGCCAGCTTTTAGATGCATTAAAAACTTCCGATTCCCATCACCACTACTATGAACATTTTTTATTTTCTCTAAAACATCAATTTCTCTTGCACAACAATCAGCAAACCACCCTGAAATCCTGTTTACGTTTGAACCATTGAAAAATTGGTGGAATTCAGTGAAATTCCCCTTTTACATGGCTAACGATGACGGAAATTTAACAGCCTGATTCGTTTGCATAACACTAACCGCTCACAAGCCTTCATTCATTAGCAACAGTAGCCGCTCCAACCATTCCTGTAAGTGTCTACGTCACCATATGGGACACAGCAAGACCATCAGACAGGTTCATCTATTCTGGCTTTTCAAATTTGTACAGATTTTCTCAACCATGAATGTGTGTGATTCACAAATGATCAGCTGATAAGCGTAGACACGGTCAGGAGTACCTGGGCTATAAATAGGGCCGCTGTTTCTCCATGCAAAAGCCTTATTCGCTGGAACACAATTCTGAAAAGCGGTCAGGAAAGAACACGCTACATCAGAGCTCCGGCAGCCATATTTCAGGCAGCGTTTTGAGTGGCGAAATCCTTAAAGAACAGTTGCATAAGCATGTGTCGGCAGGGCAGCCTGTAAACACTTTATTACTTAGCCTGCGCAGCTCACGCATATGCAAAAGAACATGGAAAACAGACAGCGGGTGGGCAGTCAGTCGATGACGGCAATGGCTACAGTGAGGTGGAGCGGACTGGCCAGGACAGGACAGTAAATGCTGTGTCATTTCGACAGGTCACTGGGAATCTTTTCACAGCCTACAATTAAGTTTCCCTTTTTGATAAGACAGATTAAAAAGCACATTAAGACAGGATTTACAGGGTTTAGGCACACAGGGTGTAGGTTGCCACTTTTAATCACATTCATACCTTGGCCAGTTGGACGCCGTTCCAACAGAGGTCCATTAAACGGCACACTGGTGCAATGGGGAGCACTGGCGAACACGTCCTCCATTGCTCTCACACTGTGTAGGAAAAAGAACGAGAAGAGTAAGAAAGTCCGAGCTGAGGAGCAGATAGAAACTTGTTTTTCTTTTCTCAGGAAAAAACCTGCTCATCCATATCACAGTGTACAGGGTGGGGTCCGTGTAAAAATTTGCCATGCACATGCCTCAGAAGATGGCGATGAAGACTGCTTACCTCCTAGGCTTTACACCATTAGAAACTAATCAATATACATGGTGAGCAGGCAAATTAATCATTAGTTCAATGTCGGACATTCAGTAACATAAGCTGTTTTCTGTAAACGTGGGGGGGAAGAGTGACCCTTATAACCTCCTAAGGCCTACTGCCAACCTCTACAGCCTCTTACCTCATGACATTTAAGGCCTGATATAATCCATCATGATCCGTGAACTAACCAGACTAAAAAAAAAAGTGAATCAGGTGATAATACACAAAACTACGACATGTATACAGGGCTTTACTGTAACTGGGTTAACAGCTTAAACGGGTTTATTTGGCGCAATGCAACAAGCTAGTCCGTGCTATACTACACAGTTCAGGAGGAACCGAGGATATTGGAGTTTGCGTTTAACACTTCTGGCCGAAAACTTCCCTGCTGTGAGCTGAGGAGTGACCAGCGGCTACTTACACACTCACTCTCTCTCTCTCTCTCTCTCTCCCCCCCTCTCTCTCTCTCTCTCTCTCCAGCGGAATCAGTCGATGTGCCTTTGGTCCTCAAATCTGATTCTCGTGCCGGGGGTCGAACTCCACCTAAACGCGCAGACTTTAACCTCCTTGGGTTTTCTGAAGGGAGCACTTCACGATCTTCTTCACACACCCGACACGAACACACTGCTCGACTCGACTGCAGGCTCACGCCCTGTGTATATATACGTGTGCGCGCGCGCGAGAGAGAGGGAGAGGGCGAGCGCGAGAGAGAGGGAGAGAAAACGAGCGAGTCAAACTCTTAACAGTGCGGCCTTTTCCTCAGGCATTTATAGATACAGCTTTTACTCTTAAAAAACACCGCCTTTACTTCTTGCTATCAGCCTTCTGTAGACTGGGAGCCCAGCCAGCTGCTCGGTCGCACGCACGCACGCACGCACGCACGCACCTCTCTCTCTCTCTCTCTCTCTCTCTCTCTCACACACACACACTTCATTGTGTAATCGAACGCTTCCTTAAAATAAAATCGCCCAAATCCGCCGATGACAACCCCGTCACCTCCTTTAAAAAGCCCCACAAAACAAACCGGTGTTGCGAACTAGCCACAGAGCGACCACCGCTTAGAGAAAACGGGTCTTTTCCAGAAAGCCACACCTTAACCCCAACTCAGCGCTCACACTCCGCACCGCTCCGCTCGAACGTCTCCGCTGAGAAACCACGACCTACACCGTCTAAAATACAAAAGGCCCGCACTAACACCCTAACAGCATACAACTAACCGGCCATTACATCGATTAACCTCCCCATCGCCCTCAGTTTGTCAGTCTTCCCCCACCGCGTACCGTCTCCTCTCCGAGTCTCTCCTCCAACTCCCCTCGTACCGGCTTCTCCTCACGATCAGCTGGCAGCGCCGTGACGCCACACGCACCGGCTGACCAATCAAGGGCCGCGCAGAGTCAGGCGCCTGCTCTCATTGGCTGTGAGCGGCTGTGTCTCAAATACACGGCGAGTTCACCACTTGCCCCTACTATAGACACTTCATTAAACGAGTTTCATAACTTATCAGTTTATACATGTATACATTTCAGGAGCCGCTTCACCTCAGAAACATACACCTTTAGACACAAGAGAGCTGCCGAGTTTCATTCTCTCCTTTAACTACAGTTTTCATCCCTCTGAAAGTCCAGAAAGGGGCTTGCTGAATTGGTTGAGCTAGAAGAGGCTAATTGTGTTCTCCACATTAGCACAGTAGCAGCGTGTCCAAAAGTCTACACTTGAATCCATAAAACTAACAAAAGTGTGCAAGCACGTGTTTAGGCCACAGTTGTTCACATGCTCATTTCCTCTTATAGTGGGCTGGTGATTAAAAATGATGGGCTCTGCTTTTACTGGCTGGTTTACGGCACCGGCAAAGGCCTTATTCCTGACTCTTATAGAGTGGTGAGAGATAACCCAGTCTGCTTTTAGCTGATACCCCAAAGGGGCGCTTTCCCAGACTGTTGGCTGTGCTTCTCCAAGCAGCACTCCCCTGAACAGCACTTTCCCCATCAGCACTTGCCCGAGTGGCGTTACTGCCTGAAGCAGCTTTAGGTGCCAAAAGGCTTTCACTAGTGGGCTGGGTGTATGGATGTCAGTTTTCAGGGTGTATATATAACAAGTCAAGAAACAGTCTTGGGGTTTTGGACAAGGCCCCTTCCACAGCTCTGTTTGAGATATGCTGGATTTTCTTTTTAAGATGAGACAGCAGTGTTTGACGTTGACCAACACTTTGAGATATTTACTTCGCCCAAAACCACATGTCCAGGAAAGGGTGCGTTTAGGGTGCTCTTAGTGTGGTCTTGCCTTTGAGAAACGGGACAAGCATGAATGCGCACACAAGTACACAAAATTGCAAGTGTGAACTTTGGGACAGAGCTTAAATATACACCATTCTACTGTATTGCAGACTGATCAAAACCATGCCAGTTTAAAAACGGTTTCTCCTCTGCACTTTCTTACACAAATTCAAAAGGATGTATTTCTAAAAACCTAATGAAAAGTGTGTATCTTGTTTGAAATGGAAATTGAATGGGTGACAGATCTGGACTGCAGGAAGGGTTCAGCAACTTGTCTGAACAACCTATGATTGAGGCTGATGACCAAGACACAACAATTAGCGACTTTAGCCAGTTCCACTAGCATACCTGGTGCAAGATCTCACAACCAAATTAAAAACAGACATGATTCTGTAGTGGAAATCCCTGCATGGCCTCAGGAACACTTCCAAACACCACTGTCTGTGAACACAGTTTGTCACTACATCCACAAACGCACAGTTATGACTCTACCATGCAAAGAAGAAACCATATATTAACAAGATCCAGAAACGTTGCTGGCTTCTCTGGGCCGGGCTCATATAAGATGGACTGAGAAAAAGTGGAAAACTGTCAGACTGTGGTCTGACAAATAAACATTTTTGAAAATTATGAATGCCCTCCAGGCGAAAGAGGCGAGGGACCATCCGGCTGGATGCTGACCATTAAGGGTGGACAATATTTACAGGTTTTGGAGAAACATATGCTGTTATTCAGAAGGGAAGGTCTTGCTGATTTCAACAAGACAATGCTAAACCATTTTCTGAACGTTTTAAAACAGCAAATCTGCCAGATCTGTCACTCACTGAAATATAGTTTTCAATTAAATATAGGATTAACATAATTCACACACCATTGCAGGGTAGTTTTATTTCTATTTAACACAGCACAACTTTTCTGGAACCCGGGTTGTATCACTCCGGAATGACTTAAGCCAAAATATGATATATAAGCATTTCACATTAAACCTTGGTTTACATTTTACATGCAATTTATTATGAAGTAATTCATAGATTGGTGAAATTCCCAGTTAATGCATATTTTCCTATATTCAACTGCAATACAATACTGTCAAATACAGTAAAATTTTAGAAGCATATTTTTGATATCCTAAAATAAACTGGGAGGCTTTCCACTACATGTATGCTGCAACAGAAAATCACTTCTTTGTGTTTAAATGTGCCAAAGAATGCATTTATTCAGTATTTTAAGTTTTTTTTTTTTTTTTTTTTACATAAATAGTATGTGGGGGAGTGCTCAACCTTTTACAACCCTGTTACTTTGCTTCAGAATTAAATTAAAATCTTTATTCAAAATTAAATCTTTTTATTGGCTGTTTTACATCACTACGCCGGGCTCGCAGAACTTGCATATTATGGCATCGTTTTAACACTCCAGCGAACGCTGGAGCATTAGCTAGTGTTAACTTTTAGCCTAGTGCGGATCCTAGTTTGCTCCCCCCACCTTTCTCTCTTGTGCTTCTCTTCTGTAGACAGTGCCAAATCACAAATCCTAGTTCACGAAGCAAAGCGTGTTCCCATACCTAGCAGAGCGTGGTGATGATGTGCTGCTCTCCATCATTTTTACCATTTAACCCACTTTTTAACCACCCTATTTTTTCCAGCTCTGTTTTGTTTATGCTGGATCGTCTTTTGAAAGAGGACACAGTAGTGATTGAGCATCACGGTATGTCAGTTCCATTATTCAACACCAATATAAATACAGTTTGACATTTTAGGGCTCCTTTAAATGCTAAGAAAAGATGTTAATGTGTTAATTAAGCTTTCCCCAGACAGTGTGACTAAAACGAAAATAAATTAAATCAATGAATATTTTTTTTTTCCTCACTTCTCATTTTGTGGCGCAAAAACCACAGCACATATCACATCTTTTATTGTGTGTGTAAGACTACATTAGCCTAATGAACCTGCTAATATAATCCTTAACATATTGCCAAGTCAGGTCAAAGGAATGCTGTGAGGTTTAAGCCATAAATTTCATCACTAGCTTAGGAATGCTCAATAACGTCTGACTTTGGCCGCTTGGTCCTGTGTGCGGCTCGTGGAGAGAGCACGGAAAACTTCTGTTTGGTTCCCGCTGTTAGGCCAGAGTGTCCCGTTTCAATCCACACCATCTCACATTCCTGCACCTAGACATCCACGGCAGAGCCCAGCCGTGCTGCAGACTGCACTCTAGGAATACACTGGGCGTTAGCCTGCCTTCATACCACCTCAACACTCTTCACAATCGTCTGAAAAGAGGAGAACTTGCTCAGTTCTAGTTCAGTAACACTGCCACTGCTATTACTTCAGGAATGCTAAATATTTGCCGCTGTGAGGGTTCTTAATTGAACACAGGAGGCTATAATTCCAGAGCCTCAGCAGAGGCCTGGGCCCAGCCAAGTGGAGGCAGGGAGGATGTTGGCTTTAGTTCATGTCTGAAATCCGACTGAGAAAAACCATAGTTATAGGTGGGGTGATAGGTGGAGTGGAGCCGTTGTGACAACACCCACATTTCCCGCATTCTGTTGCCTGTACCAGGCCGTGTGGTATCAAAATGTTCTGGGTGTGAGATTCAGTCAGCCCTAGGCAAGACATGCCAAAGGTTTGACGGCTGCACAAGCCTTTAATAAGCTCAGGAGAGTGGGGAGAAATAACTGTGTAAAGTATTTGTTTTTAGTGTTTTTTTTTCAATGTTCCCTTTTTTGTTTTGGATGACTATTTTACAAATAAAAACTACGACCAAATAAACCTGCATGAAGTCTGCTGGTAATTCTGCATTAATCATCAGACAGAAGTTTTAACAGTTCACAATTCCAAGTGTGGAAAACACTGTTTCAAGAATACAATGACAGGAAAGACAATTAAGTCACCTGAATTAATATAGCACTTTTCTAAAGGTTACAAAGCGTTTCACAACGAACTTTACAATAAAATGCTGGATTCACAATAACATAAATAGATATGCCTGTTGATATCAGCAATTTTATCAGTATAAGAATATCAGTATATAGAAATATTATCAGACAGATGTTTAGACATTTGAGTAAGTAAATTAGTGAGTGAGTACCTGAGTGGGAGAGTGAGTGAGCAAGTGAGCATGGGAATAAGTGAGTGAGCATGTAAGTAAGGGAGTGAGCATATGAGTGGGTGAATAAGTGAGTGAGCATGTAAGTAAGGGAGTGAGCATAAGAGTGGGTGAATAAGTGAGTGAGCATGTAAGTAAGGGAGTGAGCATAAGAGTGGGTGAATAAGTGAGTGAGCATGTAAGCAAGGGAGTGAGCATATGAGTGGGTGAATAAGTGAGTGAGCAGGCAAGTGAGGGAGTGAGGGACAGCCAGATGGTTAGATGCATTCAGCATTGGCGATTGTTAGCTGATGCAACAGAATTGGTAGCTAGTGCTCTAAGCTAGTGTAGCGGTCTAAAGAAGAAGCAGTTGGAAAGCTTCATGTGATTTGGAATAAGCACATGCTAGCCTTTACTCTCCAAAGCACTGGTAGCTTCATGTCCTAACTAGTGAGTGGGAATTGAAAAGGACTAAACTGAGAGAGAACAGCAAAAAAAGTGCCAGCAATTCACAACCAACTCTACATTTCACTGATGGCTACTGAAGATAAGCTAGTTTGTGCAAAAGCAGTTGTATTTTACACTAGCTGAAGTCTAGCCGCGGAGATCGTTGACTCTGAAGGCAGATATATAAGCAAGACTATGATCAAGCTCTGCGTTTTGTGGCCTTAACACACCTTGATTAATCGTGCAGCATCTTATACACGGAGCTGAGGAGGCAGTAATCCAGTGCTTAAATGGATTCCAGGAATCTATCGCTTCACTCCAGGCAAGTGCCATCCTGCATGAGCCCAACAGGCAACCTCCACTGGATGAACATGTCATGTAAATGACTGTGCTGAGGGAGACGATCTACTGTCATGGTTTTGTTTTTCACAAAACCAGCCTTGAGCCTTCTGCCCAAAATGTGCATGTAATATTGATGTTCTTTATATATATATATGTACCAAACTTAACATCAAACTTAACTTTATATATATATGTACCAAACTTAACATCTAGAAGTCCAGACCTTTGTTTCATTTCTCTCTTTCTGAGTAAAAAACAGCAGCACAAAAAGTCCCTATCATGTTGTATATTCAGTGATGAATCACCAACTTCTCACGCACCTTTAATTTAAACTGGTGACTGGTTTAGTCACAGTTTATTAATCTCTTTTCCCAAGCACTCCTCATGCAACGTGTCATCACACCTCACTGGCTGCTCATTACATTAAAGCTACATTGATGCAATTATGTATTTTTAGCGGCTAAACTGGACACTTCATTGGCTGAATCACACTGATCTTAATCATAATCGGTATCTTTATTTTACAGCTTTATTTTAAACTCATCACACATGACTAGTCACTGGTTTAGTCAGTTTATTCATCTCTTCTCTCAAGCAGTGTTTTTGCAAGGCTTCATTGGTACTTGTGTAGGTTGAATGAAGCTTGCATTTCTAGCCCTCATTGGACACTTTGACACATCTATGTATACGATTACATATATATGATTTAAAGCCACAATCATTTCTACTTTGCTAGTTCCCAACCATATTAAGCATGATTCATCATTTAAAATGCATAATGCCTTTTTCTGCCTATAAAACATCTTCCTATTTTCGATTAGAACACTATGAACCAGTGAGGGGGGCAAACATACATTAACCAGTAATGCCATGTATCAACTCTCTGTGCCCACCCCATTTATAGTTGGAAAAAGGGCTCAAATAGTTTTAAAATCCTCATTAAAGGGGCCCTAGAATAGAAAACTGTATGGCATAGTGGAATTATAAGAGTACATGAAAGTGACAAACCATGAACCTCAAACACTGTTGTGTCCTCTTTTACATCAGTAAAACGGTGCTGTAAAACAGGCCAATTCCAAACCCCCCCAAACTGTTACATAACCGTCTTGACTTTTTATGTTTACACCCCAAAAATGTACATAAACCCGGTCCACTAGCAAAAGCCTTTTGGAGCTAAACACAGTGAATAATTTGGCAGAATATGAATAAAAATGAACTAAAAATATGGTCTTGTTTTTGTTAATTCCAAGGAATTGTTTGGCATGAAGGCTTAAAAAGACCTGAAGGTTTCCTGCTCGGATTTGTGCAGATTTTAAAGAGTCACACAAGTCAAGAAATGAGTTTTCCAGAAAGTAATCAGTAAAGTAACCCCATTACAATTTGAGAGAATTAAATAATTAGTCATTTGTAAAGGATTTTGTTTTAATTTAAATTGTTCCCATCTTTATTGTTGGATGTCATCACACTTTGTTTATTGCCCACACTAAGGTTAAACTGATGTAGGAGGTTAGAATGATGTATTTGTAGCAGCAAATCTGGAAAAACAGAGAGTCAATAAGTGAGAAATATTCACACTGGCTCCTATTTTATGCTCTCTCATCTCATATATCTTCCCTTGTGTCCCTTTTTTTCTTTCTTTTCTTTTTTTTTTTTTTTGAGGCATTCCAGCTCAACTTTGGCCGCTCTCGCCTCGCCCTGTTTACTGTGCGGCAGGAGCATCCAGAGCAGAGCATGAGCTGTAACTTTAAGAGCTGCCTTTTTTGCAGAAGAGAACTGATTAGTGGTCCTGGCAGCCAACCACACAGGCTGCTGTGTGAAGGCTCAAACCAATGAGAGGTCCTGCTGGGTGGAGGTTACAAAACCAGCCTGAACCCAATGACTCAGCACAGGCAAGTGCGTGCGAGATGACACTTAGCAGTGATTTAAAGAGCTAGTGCTCACCATCTGAAAAGTAGGTAAGAGCGATGGGGGGGAGGGGGGATTGCACAGTAGCTGTTGGCTCTGAATGCATTCAAGTGACACTGCAGAACTTCAAGTAGGTTTGGGTTTTTGGAGCGTTTTCAGAAAGGGCCACACCTTTGCAGTTGTAGACACAGTATGACTCAACACTGACCGGTGTGACACAGGCTCACATGACAGAAGCTTTATCTATTTGAGTGCACTGACTTGCAGTCCACAGAAGGCTACAGCTAAATGACATATTAACAGATGTCAAGATCAGCCAGGTTTCATTCGTAGCAGTAATGTAGACTAGTGATGGAATGGAACACTGTATTTACCTTAGCATAGTTGCATAAGGACAGTTCGGTACATGGAAGTGATGAACCTCAAACACCTGCTGTCTCCTCATTAAAAAGACATCCCAGGATAACCAAAATAGAGCTGGAAAATGGGTCAATTCCAAAACCCCAAAACTGTTACACAACAGTCTTGAATCCTTTACACCCAATACACCCTTTCAATACACCCTGATCACTAGCCCTAGTTAAAACTGGCAAGGTGGTAAAATGCCATCGCCGCTTATACTTGTAAGTCTGTGCATTGGTAACACTGATGAACATGCACATCAGCTTTGATAGATATTGAACAACAGGCTACTACAAAAACCAGGCCTCATGACTGCAGCTTTGCCTGAGGCCTGATTTGGTAACGGCGGAGTCTGTTGTTACCCGATTCATGTCCCCTGCCCAATTTGTGGCGGGCATGCATTCGTATGAGCAGTGCAAACTGGCCAAGAGATGCAACAGTGTTGAGTTCGCAGTGGTGGTGTTGCTGTTCTTGTCTGCTGACTTGACCTCCATCCTCTTCTCTGGCTAGCAGGCTAACACTAATGGCAGCAAGTGTGCGACTCTGGATGGCCAGCCTTGACTGTGTGTTTATCTGCCTCAAAACGAGAGCCACCTACATCAACCAGAATTAAGATATCCTGAGCTTTTCAGCTTAACTTATAGCATGTAAATTATAAATAGCTTTAACGGTTAGTGAAGCTGAGTGTCTGGCTGGCTAGCTAACATAAGCTAATCTACACTGGACCACTCTTCTACCTAACAGGACATGACTGTCACATTCAAATGCCATGACTAACACACAGCTAACTAACATTAGCTCTCATCGTTTTGTGATCATCTGTGGGCAGCACAGATTGCTACTGGCTACCCAATCTGTGCATGCTCGGCTCAATTGGGGCAGGGGACATGAATTAGGTAGCGAAAGCGTCAAAAGCAGGGTTTGAGGAAGTTAAAGTCGGAGAAGAGAGCAGGTATCCCTGCTAGGCTAAAAGCTGACAGTAGCCAATCACCTTTACAGTCTCAAGCAAGCAAGCTAATCGCATACTGCACAGACAGAATTTTAGGAATTAGAAGCAGTCTTAATTACATAAGGTATTACATTAGGAATTTCAGAACAGTTACTAAGTAATGTTTATTGGTCATTGAATAATACATAACAAGGTTAGTCATTAAACATCAAGCCTAGGGTCCATGGGGTTAAGAAACATATAAGTAGCTTGCATCAGTAACTTAAATTAGACACAGGTCCTTTATCATGGACGACAACCAAGTCATTTATTGCTGCCACAAACAGCAAGCAAGGCAACACCTTAGTGACAAGGCACCCTTAATATGTACATCATGTGCTAAAAGCCACAGAGTACATGCTGGCCAGACCAATGGGAGGGTTTTAAGAAATACCTCTTTGTTTCTGCACTGAGCCTGGATCAGCAAGCGTCCTGCTCCAGCAGCCAGCAAAGTGGGATGTGAGAATCACATGTTCTTACAGCAGTTCCTCTCTACATGTGAGGGGAGTCGAGATATCACACTCATCAACACTTCACATGGATTTCCCCATTAAGAGTATGCCTAAAGCAGCACTTAATATCCTATGTGTTATTTTGAAATATGACACAAAGTGGGCGATCAAATGAACACAAATCCCAGCTGAACACATTTAGTTACTATGTCTCTGAGATGTTATCACCATCTTCATGTTTTGTTTGGTAAGAGTTTAGAGAGCAGAGGTTAAGCAGCTGGGGCAGCCGTCATACTCCAGCTGTGTGAGTGTCAGGTCTTGCTGCTTTAACTCATGAAACAATGCGATCTGACAACATTTCACACCCCACACACTCACAACCTGTGCAGCTGACTTTGATGATATTTCCGACCAAAGTCTTCATCGATGCTGACATGTCTAACCATGTAGATCCACTCAGATCTTCAGTCAGGAACCGCCTGGAGGACACTGAATGAGTTTTTTTCCCCCCTCACCCTAGTTTTGAACAGGCGCTATTAGGCCTATAAAGCTCACATGTATGTTTATGAACACTGATTTTCACTGTACAAACTGTATGTACGAATCAAAGACTGTAGAAAACACAGATGTCGTGGTTCCATTCTCCTCCGTTCTATAGAAATTAAGCAATACATGTCCGCCATGTTGTCAGATTTGCAACCAGAGTCTAGGCGGTAGAGACCAAAGGTGGAGCCAGACACCCCTACTCATTTGATAGATCTGCCCCCTTCTCCCAGACCAAGCCTCGCAACCAGCCTTAATTAAGTTCACAGCACAGCCTAAATCACCAAAAGCAAAGCAGATTCCCTCCCCTGGATACCCAGTTTGTCCAGTTCATGCAATGTTTCAAAGTAAAAGTGCATTGTGGATTTAATTGTGAAGAGATTTACATTTATAAAACCAGAGCTCACCTCTGTTTGCTCTTTTAGCTGCTGAGATGAACTGAAGCTGCTATGATTCAGTTTAACCCCTGACCTGCTGCTGTGCTGTACAGTGCAGCTATACAGTATACAGAGCAGCTACAGGGTTTTCATTGGACAACAGTGGTATACTTCATGTAATGTAAAGCAACCGGACATCAAAGATTAAAATTGGACTGTCCCATTTGAAACCGGGCAACCCTAGCTAAAACAAGCTCAAACACTCAAACGTTTAGGCCTGCACAACTCATCTGTACTTCACTTACTCCTTAGGTTTGTCCTTCTTTCTGTCCTTTCTATCCTTCATAGACATTGAAGCTACTCCATGATTGAGGCTAATTAGAATCACCTGCCAGTTGAATAATTTGCAAAATGTAACACATTGACCTACTCTGCAGCTCAGGAACACTGCTGAACTTATTTCTGTCTCAGCTACACCGACTGCTAGCTCAAATGACTAGTTGGAATCAAAGGTTTGTAGCAACAGTAAACAAGGTGAGTATGGCTCAGGATAGGGTCAACTCTAAAGACACGACACATAATGCTTTACATAATTTACTCAAATATATATTCATAAACAGTGCAGAGAAATAAAGACTTTACATTAATAAGTTCACTATGTATAGCAATGCTGCTTCCCAACATTGTGTTCATCCACAAAACATTACAGCTTTCAGTAATATCACAATATTATGATCACCTACCTAATAGTGGGAATAACCACCCTCAGCTTGGATGACACAAGCGAGACATTGTGGCATGGACTGTATTTGATGGTGGAAGGTGTTCATTATACAGGTTAACTGCTCCGCAGTGGTGCGTTGATTGCTCTGTACTACTTGCCAGAGTTGTCATTCCCCTCTGGCATCAATGGCCCGTGCGGCACCACTGTCATGCCGTTGGGACTCACTCAATGTGCAGTAAGTCCATTCTCATTACACCTTTACTTTAAGGGTTTCTGAGATGCTACCACCCGCCGCCTGGTACCCTATTATCATGCCCTTTTGCACATTAGTCGAATTGCGTCCTTTGCCCATTATGATCATTTTGCACTCTGCTACACCTGACTGGTGTGCTTGCTTATTTATACTTGCAGCCTACCCTGTCACGTGGCATCTGTGATGTCCTGAGAAGAGTTCATTCCAAACCAGGGGTGGTCATAATATTCTGGTAACATTGTGGGGTGTTCTAGAGCTGCCGTAGTGAAGGTGTACCGAGAATGGAAATGTACTGGCTTAACACAAGTGCCCCACAGGCCGTTGATGCCAGAAGGGAAGTGGTACAGTGGTACAGAGCAATCAATGCACCGCTGTGGAGCAGTTAATCTTGATAATGAACACCTTCCGTAACACAATACAGTCCTATACAGACTATAATATTGTGTATATATAAAGGACTTCTGCTTCAACTGGTCTCACTGGGACTCACCTATGACTGCTGAGCCAAATCCAGTAGTAACTGTCTTCATGCCTGTTGTTGACAACCTTTCTGTGGGCTACACAAATACACAGAATACTGAGACTTTTTTTCTTTATTTTTGAACAGCTCATGAATCTTTTATTTCCCTATCTCGATCTGTTGTTGCGCGCTCCATTCAGCGTATTATACTCATTAGGTTATTGTACTGGCACTCGTTGGACATATTGACTTCTAGTAATTGTTGTGTTCTCTGCTGTGCTATCTGCTGACGTATTTGTAATGTCCTTGAACTCCAGTGCACTGCCTGCTAATGGCAAACAAGCCTCTTAAATCCTGACTCTTAATGTTTTCACGTACATTGGTTTGGAAGGTTTTCCAAATGACACATAATAAGTGCATGAACACTCGCAAACACACTCAAATACACACACACACACACACACACACACACAAATTACATACATATTTAATTGAAAGCTCAGTAACTCAATAACTCTTGCAGGAAAATGTACCAATATTTTTTCAACAGTTTCAGCATTTTTATAAAATTGTTAATATTAGTTATTGTATTTTAAAAAAATTACACTAAAACAGGAATAAAGCATAAAAAATATAAATATATAACTTATAAATAAAATAATAAATAAATATATATATATATATATATATATATAAATAAACCTGCCATGTAGTGCAAGATTTTAGATCAAAACTGTATTAGAATCCCACCAAAATATTATTAAAAAATATATATCCTCCCATGTTGGTGAAATTACTCTAATGAAAAAAAAGCAAATTATGTTTTTTTAAAATTCTATGCTAATACTGCGCTTCTCTTCGCTTGTTGGGAAACATGCCTTAAAGCTCTCTTGCTCTTTAGACTGTTCATGAATAGTATGCCATCACATTTGTCCCAGTTCAGGCTGTAGCGCCGGGCTGGTGGACTCTGCGTGTGAACAGAGCTGCCCTGGAGGCAGCGAGGATGAAAGTTTGAGAAGCATTTATCTGCCTTTCAACACGCAAGGCCAAGGCCTACTTGCAGATAGGGTTAGCCTTGCTAATGGAATGGAATGCGCTCTCCTTGGATGGGTCTGAAAACATGCTCCCCTTAAACACAGCTCGAACCAGCAGAACAACCAGAGTGTGGCCCCCCTGACCTCCCTTTCCCTTGATTCCATTTGCTGAGTGTGGGCTTGACGTTAATTGATGCGGACAACCTGAAAGAAATGTAGCTAGCGCAAGCTATGACAATACATAAGCCTAATCATAAACTAGAGTACAGAGCAGGGAGTGTGTGAACATGATCCATCCTGACAGCTTATTTCCACTCAGTTAGGGTCACACCGATGCAGTGCGTTATTACTTCCATCCAGTTCACAGTGAAAGAGTATTGATTAATCTAGCATGAACGATTTCGCTCTCCGCATGAATGCGCGGACGCTGTAGTGAAGAAGGGAAAGTGTTAATCAAATACTAGACACTGAAGGATCAGCTCTCACCCCTGAGATCCACCAAGGCCACTGTGTAACCTGGACCTGGTGTGGTTACGTCAGCGCGAGTCAGGACTGGTACTAGGTGAACTGTGCCTTCTGACTGCGTGGAGAAATCAATAACAGGTTATGTAATGGCCCTGGTGGCTGGAGGTGTGATAGGAGCTGGCAGGGCATGTGACGGCGCTTTCGGTGTGCATGACCCACATTCCCTTAGCAGCACACACACACACACCACTGGGTCACAGCACCCTGTTGAACAAGTCTGTGCTTATCTCTCTCTCTCTCTCTATTTGCCTTTCTCTCTCTCTAATTTCCTCTCTCCATAGCTCAGCTTGGGGATAACTTAGCAATTAGCAGGCTAGCTAATACAGCTCCCACACACAGTAAAAACAGGAAGGTGAACGTACTTCTGCCATGTCATTGACTTGGGACTGGCTATTAATGGTAACTGGTTTCAGATGGTCTGAGATGGTCTTTGCTGGCTAAGGTTAAAAATCTGGTTAGTAGCTTAGTTCTCGACCAGCATTGCATATGTTTGAGTTTGACTTTTGATGACATTTGATGGTTAAGCTGTTTTACTGCATTACCAACTTGACCAAGCAGTTTGTCTAGTTGGTCATTCTGGTTGACTAGTTTGGTAAAGCTAGTTAACAAGTTTGGTCAAGCTGGTCGTACTGGTGGACAAGTCTGGTCAGGTTGGTTATGCTGGAAAACTAGCTAAAACATTCAACTTATTCGGAACCAGCTTGACTTGCTGGCCAGGCTGTTTTCTCTCAGCTGGGACAGTACAGTACCACCCACTGAGTTTTAGTGCTTTTAGCAGTGGGTTATTTATCGTGTCAGCTCCTTTCAGCCGAGGCGGTAATTTACCAATTACATGCTAGCTAATTCATCTAAGATGAAAAGTAAAATCCCAGAAAGATCTCAGTTCCTCTGCTCTAGGTCTTCAGAGGTGGGCTGACTCTTCAGAGGTCAGAGCAGTCAGAGACAGGACCACTGTCAGTTGTGAATTTAAAGTTTGCCAAGCTAAAGTTTTTCACGCAAAATTTTAGTGCTCTAGAGGTTTTTCCATGGAGTGGGATTCCTTGCACTGAATCCAATTCAAATCAGTGTAATTTTACCAACAACAGCGATGAAACTAGTTTTTGCTTTTCATTTCTGGACAATCTAAGGGTGAAAGAAGCATGTGGACATGTTATTGTAAAGTAAGCATGTTATTGTAAAGTAATATTACAGGTTTACTAAGTTATATGGTGCAATAGCAGCGACTGGCATTGTCAAAGACTGTTTTCCTTATCACTGTGGTCAATTTTTTTGTTACAAAGATTTTAAAGTAAATTTAAGGTACAAATGCGACATAATGGTACTTTAAATGATAAAGAGAGGTTGGATAGTGGTCATGTGAAAATTATTCCAGACTGTATTGCCGCATAAACCCCGACATATGTCATATGTGTACATCTTGGAACAAAAAGAAAAGCAAGAAAAATGAAGGATATTGGCTCTAACTGAAATAAGGTGGATTTTCCATCAGCTGTGTACAAAAAATAAACTGTCTTCACATCTGTAAAAACACTTTTGGTCCTTAATGTTGAATAGCTTGTCCTTTTGTTCTTCCTTAATGTTATGGCAGCATTTTACAATAATATAGTAAATTAATATATATATAATTAATAGCAGAGAAAACATGCTGGCTAACGTGACGTCTCAGGTCAAATGTCAGTTAAACGGCTGCAGTCTCCTCATGGTGGAGACTGCGGATGATATCTGTCTCATCTAACATCGTTGTGACGAGAGGCGAGACATCAGAGGTGAACAGCCTTGATTGGACAGATAATTTCTGAGCACTTTTCCCTCTATTTAGAAAGAATGGAAAACCTCCTGACTTACAACACACCTGTGTTTTGCTGGAAACCTTTAACTTTGACTTAGAAATGGTGAGTGGCTGCATGATGTGTCATGCAGAGATGAGGTTTAGACATACTAAAGTAAAGAGACAAGAGTAAGAACCAGGAGTACCAAGAAGCATCTTTTCAGGCACCTGTACTTTTAAAAGCGTATGTATTCTAGTTTTGTTGAAGCCGTGATGCTTCTTTATGTGTGCAATGACCTCAAAGGTTACATATAACTATTTTCATTTCATCTATGCAAAAAAACTGCATTTTCGTAATTCAAGAAGTTTCACAAGTGCTGTGTCAAGCAATAACACTGTCTTTGTTTCCGCCTGCACTCGTCTCAATGAGGTCACAGCTCGCATTCCTGCAGACTTTCCTGTCCTGTTCCTGTCCTAGTGAAGAAGGAGAAACCCCCTATTACTGGCACACCTGTCTGAAATCAAGCCCCCCTTTCTCCCCAAACATACACAGCTGACAATCTTACAGTCTGACACAGATCCAGCAATACAGCCCAGCTGATTTTCCACAAATAGAGCTGCTACTCCAACTATAGCACAGCACTCCACTTCCATTACTTTTATATAACCTGGCAAAGCCGGCATGCACAAGGAAGGCAGCACTGTACCCTGCCCACAGAGAGCGGCCGCAGCACCTAGGCAGCTGTATGCGCTTGTGTATTTGAAGGGCTCTTCTGAGCCACACTGCAATCCACTAGCATGACTGTCCCTTTTACCTAGTTTGCACTCACTGCTGCAGACTAGAGTTTATGGATGGGGATAATGCATTTGTTAGTTGAGGTTAGGCTGCTAACTTGCTTGTCTTGTCAAGTTGTTAAGTCATCACAAAAAAAGACATGTGTTTGGTCACTGCCACTGTTTGACAGTGTTATCTAAAAATGGCTAAAAATACAGATGCAATTTAGGCGTCAAGATGGCTGTCCAGAGTTGAACCTCGGAGTCGCTGCAGACCAGTCCGCCCCAAACTCTATGGTGTGGTTTCCTGAACAGTGAGGAAGCATAATTTTCTTTTCAGTGGAGAATCTCCATTCAGAATGCAATGTAGTCTAGGACTAAGCTTAATCCCTGTCTGGGAAACTGTCCTTTTATAGCTAGTGACTTCTTCCAAATAAAAAAAGGGGAAAAATACATAAATCAACTGCAATTCCATTCATTTTCTTTCAATATATAAAAAACTTGTTAAGTGGTAAACATGCTAATTTTAACACATTTTACTTATTATTTTTATTATATTAGTTTATACTTTTGTGTTGAATTAATTTAGCAGAGTAATGCTAGTTAACCAAGCTAATAGCTTTTTCTAATATATACATAACTCACTAATTATAGTCAGCAATCTAAAGCTGTAGCACTTGAGGGAAGGCTGCTAATTTTGCCCCCTAAATGACCACAAAATATAAGATATAATGATTCCAGTCTGTGCATTGTAGGGTGTGGATTTCTATGTTAGTCCACAGTACAAAACAATATGCTTATGTGTGAGTGTGATATAGACAGGCAGTTTATACAATACTAATTAGTGCAGTATTTTAGCCTTGTAGCTCCAGAGCAAGCTACAGAATCAAACGATGAACACCAAACATGTCTTGACTGATTGATAATATCTGCAATAAGGGGGAACATTGTGTCAATTCGATTTTTGTAAGCTATAGGGCAAACATGATAGTCTCATTTATTTATGACCCTTTTCAACCCCATGACAGCCATGTCAGTGCTCTTCTTCCTGCACCTCTCGCATGGCTGATGCTGCAACTTGATCTGCTCACCCAGGGCTGCTTCTGATGGTATATGTAGTGGGATGTAAATGCTCTTTTCTCCGCAAGGTGAAACTTAATCCAAGAGGAATGTGAGCAATTCCTCATAGGGACGCAGACTAGCCGGCTCAGGCTGCACTGTGGCCTAATGAGAAGAAGACTGAGGCGACTTCCTTTCTACTTTTGGTTAAGCAATCATGACATAACTGCTGACCCATGTCATGTGAGCGGGAGTGAAACTCATCTAACTCACTGTTTTACTCCACAAGATCATGGGAAACGAGTGAAACGGGTGAAACGAGCAACTGTGAGCTAAAATATTACCAGGCCAAGACAAGGGCATTAAAATGGTTGTGACTTTGGCCGGCTAATTTGCTTCAGTGTTTCCAGAGCTTCTCTTCTAAAAGCCATTGAGACTGACAGCCTGCTTTGTGGTACTGAATCAACAGGGGATTTCAAACCACAATAGAATCAGCGAAACTGAAACTCATGAAAGTGTGCCATGTGTACCATTTGGTGGCTGTTTTGAATGCCAAACTGTATTTACCTGGGCATAGCCGACTAATGAGTTTGGTACATGCAACTGAGATAGAGTGAACCTCAAACCTCCCTCAAAAGAAAAACCAAAACAGGGCTGGAAAAAATTCTAAATGCTTATGCCTATGCTTATATGTACACTGTCAAAACTTATATACACCCAAGACACCAGTGACAGCCCTAGTCAAAGCTGGCAAATCAGTAAAATCAGTGTTGCTGATACTAGAGAGCAGCACATCACCACCAGACTCTGCTAGGTTTGGAAATTGGGATTGCTATGCGAAACAGGTCTCATGAACACCACTTTTCTTGTGCCAGTGTCTGGAGAAATGGAGCTCACACTCAGCAAGCAGCAAGCAAAAGCCAGGGGGAGCAAACAGGGATCCACGCTAAGCTAAAAGTAGTCAAGTGGCTTTTACCTTCTCTCCTTTCCAACGTCTGCTAAACACACATCAGAAGGAAAAGCAGTGGCTTATTTCTTTACTGGTAAGACTTGAAAAGGCCAAACTCTGCAAGGCAAGTTATGTTAGGGCTAAAAGCTAACTGGCTACAATCTCAGCAGCATCAGTAGCATCGCTCTGTGAGGACACAATGAGTGGACACAAACACTATCTGGAATAATTATGGTGTTTTTTTCTTTTGTTCCAGTGGTAAAACTATGCTATAATACTGTATGCAAGATCCGCTTGCTTTGCTAGTGCTGTTAACCAGCCAATAGAAGCAGAGCTTTTGGGTTGTTTTTTTTTTCATTCTGAGGCAAAATAACAGGGTTGTAAATAGACTTTTTTTTACTATTTATATGTCAAATAACTTTTGGTCCAAAGTAAACAATCCTTTTGGCATTTAAGAGGAGTTTAACAGATATTTCAAACTCTCTACACAGTTACATTAGCTGGGATGTCTGAAATCCAGTGAGTGTTTTGTTGTGTAATGGTCCATTGTACAGAAGCCTACCTACGAAGATTTTTTTTTTTTTTACAGTTGTGGTGAAAAAAGAGGTTGCATTGTCTACAATGCAAATATAGTCATTTTACGGATGTACCTCCTTGCCATGAATAGATTAAAACAAATGCTAGCTTAAGATGTCTTTATCTTAACCGCTTAACTACACAGCAACGTTATAAAAAATTAGCAGGCCTCAGAGCTCCCCATATATGTGTATGTAATGGTAGACATGATGGTAATAGTAGAAAATAAATAAATAAAAGAAAGTCAGCATTGCAAAGCATTCTCTTAATCACTTGTACTAATCTTTTGCTGTCTGACAGAAAATCACTCCTGATAATGAACAGTAATTTCAGATTGGGGGCAGGGTACTGGAAGAGAGATGCAGGATTTGGTTCAGTACTTTTTTGAATTTGATTGGAGGTTTTTTCCCCTCTTTCTCTCGTTGAAAGGATTTGTAACCTGTTGATTTGAAATGAAAATAATTTGCGTGGAATCCATTAGCTGAATGATTACACCCTTGCATTAGAGATCAGAGCTTAAGACTGATGCTGGGGTGTACCAGTGCAGCAGGCTGCAGGGCACATTAGGTTACACTTGGCCTCCTACTGTGTTAAATATTGAACTTCCATAGGGACAGTTGGCTAATGAATGTCATGAGTAGCATGTGACAGCTGGAATGTCTGTTTCTTATTTCTGCAGCAATTTCTGGCTTTATTTTTTTTGTTTTTTTCTCTTTTTCTTATTAACAGGGTACCCCTGGAAAAGAGACCCAGTCTCAGCAGGGCTGTCCCCTTGTAAAGTAAATTACAATCACATGTATGCAGCAGGGTTTACAACAGTTTGCTCAGGACTACATTCATTCATACACTCAACAGCTCTGCTCTTATAATGATGGATCCCATCTCCTCCTAAATTGAACAAATCCAAAATTGGAAAAAATTGGTGCATGTCAGAATCTTTGTGAAAGAACCCTCTGCAAGAGTGGGTTTTAAGAAGGAATTTCATTACAAGAATGGTAAAGCCCATTGTTTGTAACAGAGATGTGTGAGTGTGAAGAACATTTTAAAGGTCCAGAAAACCATCCCTTGATGTAAACCAAAGGCCCATTTACCAATTTTATTGTCCTTCACACTCCCATATCTCCACTACAAACATGGTTCTTTATGGAAACAAAAGTGGTCCTGAGCAATATGGAGCACTGTGTTACACTGGGATGCAACCATACATACTTCTTGATTGGTTCCTTAGACATAGATTAAACCTAGGTTTGGCCTAATCTGCAATGCCAGTGGTGTTTTACCATGAACATCTTTTTAATTCTAGGTCTAGGTGTAATCCGGGTCTGGGAAACCAGCCATAAATGGGAATTCAGTCACTCCGATCAGTGTCTGAAGGTCCTAGCTATTTTTCTTGTGTAAGGGCACCAGGTATAAGCTACTCTAGTTTTACCCCTGCCAAAACTTTGGATTTTCTGACTGATCTTTAGTACTAACTGTTGTATCTGTTCACATTAGGCCTCACTGGGTGGCTCTTTTCCAGAAACAGGAAACTGTTGAAATGGAATGTGTCACTGATGCTAAAACACTGAAACAGTGACTGCAGCAAATACATTTATTGGGCAGGAACTACTTTTCCTCTCACCCTGCTTCTCCTCTCCTCATGCACACCCACACAGTCACAGACAGCCACATGAGACAAATTGAATCCTTTATAATGGCAGATCATGGTTATTTCAAACCACTTATTTCACTTCACACCATAGTCTATTTAATACGAGCTCAATGGCTTTCAAAAATCATTTTTTGTCCACATTTACTGCTTTTTATTGTAGAAATTACAAGGCATTCCCATTTGTCATGCAGAAAAAGACAGATCAGACTTACTTCTGATATTGATATTGCTGAGTATCAGCAGCTATTGTGCTATTGCCCATTCTTAGTCATAGCTAAACTTACAATTTACCCAAATCAGCTTGCTTGCTTTTAGTGTTTTCTACTGCTTGTTTATCTTCCCAGCCACCATGGTCATGTAGGTTCACATGGGTGGAACGTGGGCTCTGAGTGGGTTTGAACATACTTTGTTACTGGGATCCAGTTGAGTTTCCCAAATAGGCCTCATTGTTACAGTCTACCTTAATCTCACATGGGTCCCATTTAGGCCCCATGTGCAGTGTACAACCCACATAGGGCCAATGCTTAACCTCTCCTAGTCCCGTCTTGGTCTACATGCATATACTGTCCACACATTCACTGCTGCATCACAAACTTACAAACTAACAGAGGCAAAGGCTACTATCACAAGCTGTATAAAAAAAAAAATCAAGGATCGGCCTGTGTATCGATGTGTGAGAGCTGTGTTTGTTTTCTAGATGACGTGTGGTGTCGGCAGAAGGAGAGGGGAGCAGCAGGGATAAGGAAAAGGGGAGTAGGGCAGGATGCCATGCGGCCAGGGTCATCTCATGTGGACGTAATGAGACATAACATCGTAGAGGCAGCAGATAGACCCTGTACTTTTCCAGCACACTAGCACCAGCAGTTTATTATAGCAGGAGGAGTGGAAGCTGGCATGGACTGGAGATTGCAGGTGCCCGTCTGAGCTCAAGGTGGCCACACTCCTCCCTTTCTCCAATTCCTTCCAGAAGCTGCTTTTTCAAGGACAAGTCAGGGGGCACACAGGCCACTGGATGAGTTTCTGAAAAGGATTGTAAACGCTAAACAGAGAATAATAACTGAAAAAGACTGAACTAATCATGCTCTCCATAACCCAGACCTTGTATCTTGACAAACCTTGTCTTGACAAACAATGACAACACAAGGACTTAATGTTTTTTTCTGTTAGAAATGTAATGTAATTGTTTAAAAAAGACATAAACATACAAATCATCCAAGGTAATTCATAAAAGCATAGTAAGGCAGTACAATATCTTAAGTATTGTCCATCCCTATATTCAACTATTATTAACTTATTAAAAAGCTCCTCATGTGCTGGGTCAGGTGTGTTGTGTCCTTTTTCTCCTGGACTGGCACTGCCAGTCTCCCAAAGTTGGCAACATTTTAACAGCCTGTTTTAAAACAATCAGGAAAGAATGTTAACATCGTTTTAACCTACCACAAAGATACAGTATGAATCTGCACACTGCTTGGATGCTTTTCATAAATTCAGAAATCATAATAGCAAAGTAGTATATTAACATACACTTAGGCAAAACCAGAAACGACAAGTTGGACTTTGGGACAGGCAAATGTGCAGAATGTTGGGTTTCTGAAGTAGGGTAAGCAGGTTAGATTAGTAACACAGTGTAATAAATAAATAAAATACAATAAAATACAAGTACTGAACATCCCTCCTGTTGGCTCCTCGATCCATCTATTTACATATTATTTGATCTAAATCAGCTGAAGTGAGCCTGCGTGTTCCCGGCTGCTAATATTGTATCTAAATTACCTCTATTCAACTTAAACCTACACGTTGCTTTGCTTCTTCTACTTCACTTATCCAGAAATATCTGAATGTAGGAGTAAAGCACTGATTAATAACGAGCAGTACATAGTAAAATGGTTGGCTTCCTCCTCCATGAAACGTTTATAGAGGCTCTAGAATGGAGGCTCTTATCTTGGCATTGTTGAATAGTGAGAGTTCGGTATGTGGAACTGACACACTATGAACCTTAAATATGGTTGTGTCCTAAAACTCACACGAGTAGAACAGAGCTATAAAACAAGCCAATTGCCAAACCCCACAACTGTCACATAACTGTAGTCTTAAATTATTAGATTTAAATCCCCAAAATGTACATACATCCACGAGCGAAAGCTTTTCCAGGCTAAACACAACGAATACTTAGGGAGAATATGGGAGCTAAAAGTTAAAGCTAATGCTAGCTGACCAGAGGGACCCCAGAGAGCCTGCTAGCGAGCCAGTATCAGCGAGGGGCCACGTTTGTCGGAAACCAAACGGGGCCACATTGCGGGCGCAGCTAAAAGGCCAAATAGCTAATGCTAGGCTGACAGAAAGGGGAAGAATTGCCAACTGGGTACAATCTCATCAAGCTAGCTAGCTTCACACAGTGCTGAGAGGACCCAGAGCGCACAGCAACGCTATCCGGTCAGACTCGATATTTGTTGAATTTGCAGAAATGTTTTGTTGTTGTTGATTTTACAATGCTAATCTAGGGTAGGCTCGGCTATGCTAAGCTATGCTAAGCTATGCTAAAGTATGCAGCTGTGGGCTGTCACGAAGAAGTGAAAGAGCCAATAAAAACAGATTTTATCTTTTGTTTTTCCCCATGAGCCCACAATAAAAAGTGAAACATTGGGCTTCATTCTGAGGCAAAATAACAGGGTTGTAAAAAGGCTTGTAAAACTGGGCATTTTTAGACCCAAACAAAGTCACAAACTCTTTCTACATCAAAGAGCAACTTGAAATACTCCACAAATGCATTCTTTGGCACCTTTAAAATACTCTATCTGTCTGTAAAGTAGGCCTTGGCGGCTTTCAAGCGTTCCTCCAGGAGAGCTGGAGTGTGTGTACCATGACCGTGCTTTCTCTAATCTCTCTGACACACATGAAGTTATGCAAGTTGTCAGATAATTACCAAGCAAGCCCTTATTGAGAATTGTTAGAGCAAGGAAAACACACGACTGTGCTGAGCACTTTGGGTTCCTAGGACTGTTAATGAAGACCCAGTCACTGGGTCCTTGCTGGTGGGTAAATGCACTGTGGAATCTGAAAGGCCTGTCTGGTCTTTTGCCTAGCCTGCCAGGCTCATCTGTTGTCAGTCAGTAGTCGTGCTACGCAGGCACGAAGCTGGACAATGGAAAAAAAAGATCTGATGCAAGCCTCCACCAGAGAGAGCAATTCCACCACAGTGGGAGCCCGCGAGCGGATTGTTTAAGCGTCACCAGCTTCCTTTTCTTCTCTCTCAATCAGCCGTGACAATCGCAAAGAAATGCGATTCATCTGCTCTCCACGGCCAAGTCAAAGGTGGAAGAATGTAAGATCCTGGCACCAATTTCTCCACTGATCTGGTCCCCTTCTGCCCAGCCAGACAACGTGTCACATTGCATTAGATCTTCCTACTGTCTGTCTTACTCATGTCTGTGCCCTGCCCAGGGGAAAGGAGTTAACTGGGCTGAGAGAGCGAGAGAGAGAGCGAGAGAGAGAGAGAGAGAGAGAGAGAGAGAGAGAGAGAGAGAAAGGGTGAGTGAGATAGAGGAGAGATATATATTTTTTTTAAGCTGACCCCACCTAGTATTCCTGCGTCATGTACATGTGGAGAATTTGCCGAAGGCCACAGCAAATATTTGTTGCTTAAGCTGGAAATGGTCACACCTGGGTAGTGGAAACAGAGAGCAGTCAGCTACAGGTCAAACAGCACAGGTGTTATCAACCATCTTCGGCTCCAGCGTGAACAGAACGTATCCACACTAGCTTCAGACAAACTCAGCCTGGCATCTGCATTTCTGGAAAACCTGAAGATCTTTCAGTGGAAAAACCACACAACCTTTCCAGCAGTTCTCCAACTTTCCTCCAACTAAGCAGTTGACACATCACTGAACTGGGTTAATTGCTGGTCAGATCATAAACCTGGGACTGTGTCGTTATCTAACAGGCCGCGAGATCGAGCTGGCGACATCCTGATAATGAAGGCATGAGCACAGGCGAGCGGCTAGCTCAGAAAACTCTGCAGCTGTGTGAAATTCCACTCTTTCAGGCATGTTGTGACATTCAATGCACGCATGTCGAAGTGGGGCTTATTTGGGCCACACGTGTAGTGTTTCCACTCAAAATAGGGGCTAAATATAATCTCAGTTTCCAAGCCGAAGGGAGAGGCGCCTGCCTCGTTGCGCCTGTCACGTCCAGCTTGGTTTTTCCTCACTCATCCAGTGATCTCCCATACTGCCATCTGCTGCCTAAGAGCCAGGCCGAATCCGAGTCTTGAAGCAGGACCGATAACCACATTCAATATTAAGTGGTTGGGGGGGGCTTAAGACAGAAAGTGGATTTTAGGCATTACAGACATTATCCTGACAAGACAAATGTAATCTGTGGCCACAGATTTTCATTATACTGGTTGTGCAAGCCACGTGATTTGGTGTTCTTGTCCATCATCATCCAGCAGTGCAGCAGTGTTAGCTTTTTAAGGCAAGCCTCAGTTATTTGGCCAGGCGAGTTGAGGTCATTGAGGCCTGGCATACAGATCATCATCTTACACCATGAAAACCACAGCCAAGGATTGTAGAATATCAGCCCTACCACAGTACTCACCTCTCTGGGAGTACATTCCTACAGCAGGAGCCTTGAGTGCAAGGAACTAACAGCCGGTGACATAAAGAAAATCACCATAAAGGAAAACTCTTGCGCGTTCTGTAGATTACATTTGATTGTACAGCGATTTTCCTGTGCTTATAGACAGAGTCCAATTGATCAAACTGAACTCCCAAATGGCTCTCTTGAAAATATCCAGCTACTGACCATGAGTGCACTTACATTTACGGCATTTAGCTGACGCTCTTATCCAGAGCAACTTACAAGGTCACACGTATTACAGAGGTGGGCCAATGTAGTGTTAGGAGTCTTGCCCAAGGACTCTTATTGGTGTAGCACAGCACAGTCATCCAGACTGGGAATCGAACCCCAGTCTCCCACATGGTGTGGTAGCTAACTGACAGCTAGTGGTGTTATCTGTTGCGCCACACTAACCACTTACACCCGAAGTATACAGAGTCTGAAGTATCATTTAAAAGTGAAACACAATGTTCATACTAACAATTCCAGTAATTACTGAAGTGTTGCTATGTTGAGTGTTGTTGCTATGGTGGTGCTTATTGGTTCCTAGGGTGTTGCTGTGGTATCCCTAGTGGTTGCTGTGGTGCTCTTGCTAGTTGGCTGTATCAACATTGATAAAAGTTTTTATCATTATTGATGAAATAAATTCATTCCTAGAGGGAAAAAATCAGTAAAATAGTAAAATTCAAAATACATCAAAAATTCATTGGTTCTCCCAAACTGTACATCCAATCAAAAAGTTGTACACAAGCCTGAATCACACAGTTCGACCGCACAGTCTGGAGTGTCGATATATTGAAAACATAAATAAATATGTTCATATTTATTAGTTAGATGTTAATAAATTAGTTAGCAACCATAAAGGGACTGTCAGAACCTGAACAGACCTTTAGCAGAATCTACAGGCTGTATGAGAGCGAGGCTCTGCAGTCTTCCAGCAGAGGATCTGGAAACATTGTATATGAGATGTATGTCAAATAAATAATTATGTGCCGTGTTTATATTTACAGGTTGAACCACACACCCTGCTGTTCTCACTGGACAACTGTGATGAAACACTGAATCTGAATCTGAATTCCTGGAAATCATGTGATTGTCATGCTCACGATGAAAATAATGTTATTTAAGTGGTAGTAATACATTTTCTTTGTATTACTACTACTCTGCTTTTGTGTGATCTCTCCCAAGGGTCGAACTGCAATAAGTCTTGATTAAATACCTTCAAAAATAATACGATTCATTATAATTAAATACTTCAATCACTAGACAGCCTCAGCATTTCCTGTATCCGTCTACGTCAGCTCCTCTTGGGTCATAATAAATAACACTGGGGCGTGACTCTCAATCACTCTGGCTCTGCACAAATTCACTTCTCTCGTCAAACTCTGAATAAAGTAATTAAATAAATGAGGTCGGGTCTCAGCTGTTGGCACATGCCTACCCAGACACACAGGGAGTTCTCCCGGTGGGCTTGACGACTCCAGCTACATCAGCTCGAAAAATTCTGTCTATATGACTTGAGCATCACTAGCCAGTCCTGCTCCCTTCCCTTCGAGTTTGTGCACCTCCCCGATTAGCCACTAGATGGCACTGTAGGAATTCACAAATCCCACAAACCTATTTAACGTTATATACACACCTTCTTCGTCTATAAGGTGTAATAACGTGACTCGTCCAGCCTGTGCCTAGTTGAAACGTGCTTGAACAGCAGTCTGACAGGAAGGTAAAAATTACCCAGCAAAGCTGGGTTAAGGACCGTTTGCATTTGGTGTTAATGAGCTCTCAGTGGAACAGGCAGAGGTATATGAAACTACGTAATCACGCCCTATTAGGGGTTAAGGGAATCTTTCCTCAAATCAATTGAGATTTAACAATTATCCTTTAAAGAAAAGAGCACTCTGTTAGCTTCAAAGGGCAATTCAATTACGCCAATCAAATTAGTGTGCTGATTACAAAGGTCTGTTTTTTCTCAGGGCCCTTCCCACTGAGACTAAAAAAAAAGCATGGGTTATCAGTACTGCATCACATCTACATGAATAGATCTCAACTGCTAACTGTTGTGGTATTCCAGGTGGTTGCTAGGGTTTTGCCAAGTGGTTAGAGCCATACCCCATGTGGTTGGTTGGATGTTACTAGAGTATTTGTAACGTCGTTACACAAGAAGCCTGTGCAAACTTGTTCTAGGAAAAAAAATCCTTAAAAATCCATCCTTTGCAGAAACCCAGTGTCTGCATAGCTGTATACATCCATTAGTCATCTAAATAACAAATGGATCTCAAACTATGGCATTATTTGCCACAGCTCTGATGGTGTTTAAAGTTAATTAAATTACTAGAATTATGCAGCAAAAAAAAAAAAACAATGCTAGGTACAGGGGTCACTGTGAAATGCACAGGTAGGGGCAGATGGACCAATAATCGGGTATGCAGAGGCAGAGGAGCCTTTATCTCCGCCTGCTCCACAGCTGTCTCTCAGAGTAAGCATCCGAGAGAGAATCTGCAGAGACTGTCACATTGAATCAGAGGCCCACACACTCATCCTGCTCTGGCTGCCGGCGAGAGCTATATTGGGAAATGTCCAATTAAAAAAAACAAAAAGTTTGATCATGACTGTGGTGAACACTGGGACAAAGGGAAAAAAGTTGCATTGCTGTTATGTAATAGCAGGCCATAACGTGCCGTCTGCTTTCTATACGATCAGTTACCACATACACCTTTCAAATAAATGCGAAAGTGGAGGCTGTGATTTCAGATAAATCTTTTAATTAACGTCCTTCATCAAGCATGTACATAATTTAACAACTAAACATAGATTGGACTTATAGAACTGGATTACAAATAGTGAAAACACTTTGGGGGGGGGGGGGGGGGGGGGGGTGATGGGAGGGGTGGGTTGGCATACCGTCCAGCTTCTGAGTTTACAGTGAAAAGCCACAAGCTAGTTCCACCCATTGCAAAACACAACAAAAAAAAACATTACCCTGCAAACCTCAGTGTGGAATACAAAAACCATAGCAGTTCAGACAACTACACTCTCTCTCTCTCTCTCTCTCACACACACACACACACATTAATGAGACAATTATAAATATTCTACAAGTTCTCCCAGAATTCTAGTACAATGTCAAGCTCTGATAACAGCTCATAATCAGTCACACTAAACCTTCCAGAAGCTCCTCGAACAGAGAACTCAGAGCAGATCATCATCAGTCACACTAAACCTTCCAGAGGCTCTTCGAACAGAGCAGATTGCCTCATGGAAACTTCATGCCCAAGGTCCTGAAGAGCTGCTTTATTTGTCATTGTTATGTGCAAGATGGTTGCAAAAGCAGTGAGACCTTCAAAACACCTCTGCTGACTTTGTCAAACACAAGAAATGAGGGAATGAAAGAGATAATGGAAGCACCATGGTACTAAACTCTGCAAAGCAGAGTTCCTCTACATGACTCCTTTTTAAATTTTGGAATTCAATTTGGAATGAAACAGATCTAAAAAGTATGTAAAAAATTCTTCGTGTAGATGGAGTATATCTACAAAACCAAGATCGTCAACAAAAAAGCTGCATTGTCATCCAACAACTCTTAAAATTGTATGATTGTCATTGCACCCTTGGTCCACCCCCTTTTAAGTTAAAGAGACATCAGCGCTCATCATCTGGTGTAGGACCTTTGCCAGTTGTAGATGGCGTGGATGTTGTGGGAGCAGACTTGCTGCCTCTTGTAGGTGCTCACACTGCGATGACGGAAAGCCTTCCCGGCTCCGCTAAGCCCCCTTCGCCTAGCCGCCTGCTTGGACCGCTCCTCAGCAGCGAAGAAGTCTGTTGTGGCCCTAAAAAACTCCAGAAGAGCCTGGTGGCTCCAGAGCATGGGGTCTTCCTCAGGGATGGAGAAACCGCAGTGACCGCCCTGAGCAGAAAGCAGAAGGAAGAAGTGGGGGTTGCTCTCGAAGAGCTCCAGGGGCAGTGTGGCTTGAGGCTCACCACGGATAGGATCGTCCCGGCTGCACACACAGAGCACGGGGATGGCCACCTCGTCCACGTCCCTTAACGGGTCGTTCCGCTCCCAGTAGGCCTCCCAAGCTCCCTCTACCTGCGCCCCCTTCAGGCCAGCCTGGCAGAAGAGCACCTCCTCCATGGACCTCAATGAGCTGCTGGAGAACAGGCTGTCAGTGTGGATCACCTCGCCCAGTGCTGTTCTATACCTGCAGGAGATTTCAAACACAATCAGCAACGATCCCTTCATGAGGAAAAGCAGGTCATCCTGTTCATCATCATTTTGAAATATGGGTCCGAGCTCACAAACTGCCCAGACATGGCACAGAAATCAATAGTGCCAGATAAACATCACTGGTTACCATGGCAAATATTGTATTTCAATTTGAAGTGCTTCGGGTTAATGTTTTTGAAAAATGGCTGTTGGAACAATTTTGTTTTTGCAAGTTCAAACCACAGCTTGAAAATAGCTGTAGGAGAGAGGATTTAGGCTGGAGTTGTGGATGATTTCTGCTTAAAATTAGGCTGTTTGATATGAATTATTTATTTTTAAAAAATGTGGACTGGGCTTAAAAGACTTAAATAAGTCCTACTGTATCATAAGCCCACTCAGTATTCTATTATAGAAATTGCATATTTTAATAAAAATGTATAAGCTTTTAAAAATACACTGTTTTTGAAAGATTAATAACAAATATTTCAACTGGGAACCAATATTCTAAACATATTAATCTTTGCTCTGGCTGTTCCCTCAACTACAGTCTCTGTAATTCCTTTTTATTCAACCCATGCTGCACCCCGGTTCACTTACAAACAAATGATGCTGACAAATGCTGCAGAAATTACAATGTAAGTAAGCAGACTTATGAAAATCATTAGGGCCATTTGGGTGGGAGATATGGTAAAAATATTAGATCACAATTGAAAAAATACATGTAAAAAACACATGTGATTGCAGAAAAAAATTAATCAGTAGTGAGAGATTATTAAAAAGTGCTATTCAAATACTGTCTTTTATAATGTTTAAAATGTGCTGCACCTCATCCAGTTAAACCAGACTATTTACACTGCTTGTAATGAAATGTGTAATTGTAATCTACCCTTTTTTTCTTTTCTTTTTTTTTTCAAAAACATCTCCGATATCATCGGCAAATCAGGCCTGAGGTATGTCACCAATTGTAATTATGAACAATCAGATAGATAAACTCTCTATGCTATACATTCTGTATACTCTTCACACCTTGTATTAACACTCATCAAACATGGGCTCCTCCAAGCAACTGTCTAAAGATCTAAAATAAATAAATAAATAAAAGTAAAATGACAGCAGAGTTGTTGTTTTTTTCAGGGGAACAGTGGAAGTCAAGATGAGATCTAAAAGGCCAAGAAAATTCTAAGATCTGCTTGTATTCTGCTTGTAGACCTGGCAAATCATCACCCCTACATGACTGCCAAGAACCCACAGGAAGGTTTAGCTGACTCACTGTGACATTTCACTGTGGTAGAATCTTAACAGAAGAGTCACAGGAATGAAATCTTACCTGCAACCTCATCACAAAACTCAACATCTGAAGTATGCTGTAGAACATCTAGAGAAGCTGAAGGATACAAGTGCTGTGAACCGATGATGTCAGAATAGAACATTGTGGCCACAGCCAGAAGAGGCACATTTGGAGAAAATAAAGGAACTGCATTTTCAGAAAAGAATACCCTGCCAACTGTGAAGAAGTTGGGTGAAGCATCATGTTTTAGGGTTGTTTGGCAGCCAGTGACATTGGCAATATTGCATGTTTGGAGTGCATGTTTTGGATCCCACAAAATACCAGCAAATGATTGTATATGATTATCAACAAATACATAAAAAGAATGACTTTGGTTATTTATTATTAAGTAACAGTCAAGAATGCTATTATGTGACCTGACCTTGCTCAGATCAAGCTATCTATTATATCTAAATCTTGAGCAATCTTCTGTGTCATTAATTTCTCAATAATCTCCATATTTTGGAAATATTATCACCATCTATATTTTTACTTTAATCATTAGGTCACCGGACCAAGATTATAGTTTTTCATATGGTCTGGACTGTCAACAAATATTTAAAAATGATTCTTAGTATTTTTAAGCATTACATTTTTTAAATATTAATCTAAAAAATATATTAGGAGTTTGAAGACAGACTAAAGGGAAATCTGCCAATCCCAAACCCTGATCCAATATTTTAGTATATTGGTCTGCAATCGGATCTAGACATCCTTGCATTACATACAGCCCAAATCAAACCAAATTTTATGAACTTATACTTTAGCCATACCTGCTGAGGCAGATCTTCTGGTAGAGCACAAGGGCCCAGTTGAAGGGCCAGGAGGGACCGCTCTCGAACCAGCTCTGGCAGCGGAAGATGGGGGACAAGCAGGCAGCGGCAGTCACGTAGCTGGACGAGCCACACTCCCCCAGGTAGGACAGGAGGAGGCCTGAGCCTGTGCTCTCGCACACAGCATACAGACGACCGGCGGGCTGCCGGTAACGAATGTAGCGCACGGCCTCCCTCAGGTCAGCGGGGTCACCAAACTGCTGCAGCTTGACAGTGCTGAGGGGTGTGCTGTTCTGACTGCGGCGGTTAAACACCACAGGGAGGTAGCCGTGACTCAGAGCCGCCTCACAGAGCTACGGAGAAAAAGCACACATACTATTACATGCCAATCACAGCAGACGAGGGGTCGAACAGGCACGAGTGACGTAAAAAGAGATGTCTTCCACACATTCAACAGTTTTCACGCCCTTGAGAAAACAAACACTGGGCTCTATGAAGTGTATATCAATTTTCTAAACGTTCCACTTCATTCTGAAGCGTGTCACTGACCCACATCTTTTCGAAATAAGCAAACCAGCAGGCCATGTAATTGTAGCCCATGCTGCTCAGTACTTTTCCCCATTTAAACATCAGGCCCATGTGGAATTCTGTCATGGGGTCTCGAGACATGGAGAAAACCAGCACGGCTGCCTTCCTCCACATTCCTCACGTGTTCGACAAGTCAGAGAAGTTTTCATAAGCCAGCATTCAGTCTAAAGTCAGAGTAAGGTCAATGACCGCACTCTGTTCCACCTGGTTATCTCAGTACATGACTAGAAACAGCGCTTTTCTACAAAACACAAAAGCTGTACACCACAACTATGCTGGTAATTTACAGCCTCTGTTAGGTCTGCTGCATTTGACCCCTTTCTGACCTGTATTGCACTGTAAAAAATCCAAAGTGTGAGCATGGGTCAGAGGGCATGGTTAAAATTTACATACCATTCAAAGCGTATGCAAATTAATAAGTTACCACACAGGTGTCCTGTCTCTATTGTGCTACAAGTGCTGGTTAATCTACATGCCAGTGTGCACACACACACACACACACACACACACACACACACATACACAAGTGTGCAAGTCAGCAGGGGGAAGAGCAAATGTCGGCAAGAAGAATGGACCCATTGCCCTGAAGTGAGGGACGTCATCTGTGTTCTGATTCCACCACCAAAAAACTCCCTCTTAGAGACCAGAGTCGACTCCATAGAGCACTCAGGCCCATGGACTATCGATCATAAAACACTCAGTGTAATGAACAAATGGGTCAGCAGTTTTCAAAAGGGATTTCACACCAAATGTTTCCACTCTTTCACATGATTTACTGTTTTATCTGAAATTTAACTACCATACAGTAGACCAAAAGCACCACTGCAGCGAAACCAGCCTCTCCGTTTGGGAAAAATATAAGAAATATAAACCTTTATTTTGGGGAAATAAAGGTTTAAGTCATTCACTGTTTTGTAGTGAAACAAATGATCACAATACTAGTCACTCATTGTCTTGTGACAAATCAAATAAGCACAGCTAAAATAACTATAGGCAACTTTCCAGGATTTTTCTAATGTCTTTATCATGCCCTTGGCAATGGCCTTATTTCATTATAATTAACTTTTTAATAATGTTTCAAAATTAGCACCAAAGAGCTGCAAAGCATAATGGATTTGCCTTAGATTCGATAGTAATTAGAACTACTTTTGGAGTAGAACTACTTTCATCTGGACCCTTATAAGCTCTCGGCAGTTCCACATAAGCAGTGCTGTGACA
Organism: Salminus brasiliensis; assembly: GCF_030463535.1. NCBI lineage: Eukaryota > Metazoa > Chordata > Actinopteri > Characiformes > Bryconidae > Salminus > Salminus brasiliensis. The sequence continues at coordinate 17,425,333 of NC_132888.1, read as the reverse complement.
TCTATATTAGTGACATTCCACATTGATTTTCAGATTCAACTGTATTGACAGAAAACAAGCATTAAATCCAGGTTCATTTTTCCTCTGGGGTGGAACAATCGATTCAATATTCTACAGGGTGGTGTCCTGAACAGATGCAGCAAAAACAAGACGTAACCTCAACAGTCATATACTATGTCTAAATATTTTTGGACACCTCTTCTAGTGAATGCATTCAGCTACTTTAAGTCACACCCATTGCTGACACAGATGTGCAAATGCGCATGCGCGCACACACACACACACACACACACACACACACACACACACACACACACACACACACACACACACACAGCGTGTGTAACCCTTGTAGAGAAGTCCTACCAATAGGATAGGACTCTCTGGAGCAGATAGATAAACATGAACCTATTGATACCATGTCTAATGCCAGGCGTGGGCTAGAGGGGTATTCCCCAAGCACTGAGCTGTGTTCTCTGGGAGGAGATCATCCAACATCCTGACCTCACTAACACTCTTGTTCCTGAATGCAATCAAATCTTCACAACAATGCTCAGCAATCTAGTAGAAAGACTTTCCTGCACAGGGAAGCAGGATAAACTCCTTTTTAACGCCCTTGATTTCAGAAGAACCCATGAATAAGCCCCTTGTGTAAATGTTAAGATGATATTTGAACTAAACACATTCAAATACATGCAGTATGTGAACTATAGACATACCTATGCACATATTCTTTTTTAGGTTGAATACAATTTGTAATAATCTGTATGTTTAAAATAATAAATATGTAAATATTATATTTGCACTTGAATATATGTTATACTATCTGTAACACATAGAATTGAGAATTTATTTGATTAATAAAAAAGTCTAGTCATTTTAATAGTGGGTGCAAGTATAATGCAAATCACTCCCCCTCCCTGCCCATTGTAGTCTGATAGGTTGTAGCCAGATACCTTGTTGACTAGTGGTTTCCACCAGAGATGAGGACTAGAGTGAGTCATTTGGACTCAAGTTACATATTGACTAACTTGCAAGCTGACTTGGCTTCATGCTTTTATATATTACTTGTGACTGAACTGAATTCATACAGAAATATTTTTTTTAAATGAACTGAATTAAGATTAGAATTAAAATTAGATTAAAACAGTAAATGAGATGGAAAAATGCTTATACTCTTAAATATTGATGCTTCAAATGTTTTTGAGACAAATGCTTCTCATGTACTTTTCTTTATTCTATTGGGGGAGAGCCATCTGCAACATATTGCAAGTACTTCACTGAAAAGTTGCCAGTTAGTGGACATTACCCCAAAAGCAGGAACGTTAAACATGGCCTGGAGGCAAAGATCAGTAAGTTAAACAGCAGTCTTTACTATACTTTACTGTTCTTCCACATACGTCCATACGTCTGCTCTTACCATTTTCTGGAGGGAAAGTTAGTTCTGCTAAGCTCTGGTAAAACGGGTGCATCGGGCGGTCATAAGGCTATCAGGTAGGATATTGGCCTATGAGCCTCCCAAGAACCAGACGCAACCGCTTCACCACAGCTTCATGACCAAGCCATCTCTCTCAGTTTTGGGTGGCTGTTTTAGGTTCTCAACTACAGATGCAGGTCTTCTTTGGAAGGCGGTGGATAGAAGGTGTTTTTGAGTTATGTTGTACTTTTTTATGCTATATATTGTATGATGACTATTGCTGTGGTTGTAATATTTAGTCTGAAGGATTTTCTACAATAAAAGGTTTATTTTAATCCATGACACACTGTGTAGTAGGGCTTTTAGTTTTGTACAAAGCCATTAGCTTGCAGCTAATAATGAGGCCAAATTAACATTTACTATTACAGACCCCAGACTCGACTGAGACTTCCACCAAAGACTCGAGACTTGTCTTAGGCTCACACGGCAGAGACTCTGTACTCTACTGGGACTCTCCTAAAGCTGCTTGTGAATATTTCTGGTTCCATGTAAGATGAAAAGTGGAAGTGACGTAAGGGCTTATCACCTACACAGTTTGGAATTTAACAATCATAATCACACTTCAAACACCAAGACAAAAGACCAGCATCTCAGCGTCCACAGAAACACACTATGTAGGGTTTTATGTATTGTTGTTCCTGTGCCATCATGTACTGTAATAGGCTGAATTTGGAAAATTATATTGGATATTAGCAATTCTACCCAGCACTGCTGGGTACTCTACCCTGCACCGATGCAGAAGACACACTGTACGCCTATAGAGCTCGCCCAGTATTTACCAAGCAATAGGCAGAGCTTTCAATTTCTCTCCAAGGTGGCTTTAGAGAGAGTGAATGCAACACCTTTCTGACAGCTCTGCTGTGCTCTACTCTCATGAGAGAAGCTTAATTGGCCTGACACCCTGGTGCAATGGTGACAGAAACGCCCATGCACTGCACAGACCTTCATTACACTCCAGCTTGCATGAACCCCACCCCCACCAGCACCAGCACCACCACATAAAGATAAAAGGATGGCATATGGGGACCTTCTTCTTAGTAGTTCTCAAGAACTACTGAACATTTCTGCATTGGAGGACTTTAAAGAGAGGCTGTGAAGCAGACGCTTTGCAGACCAGAGCCTTAGGATTAAAGAAAGCTGCAGATGTCAAAACACGAAGTGGCTTTTGAGGCATTGCAAAACTCCACCGAATGCTGGTAAAAATGATTTCAGCCAAATGACAGTTATATAACAGATGCTGCTTAAGTTTGGTTGATATAGACAGCTGATATTGCATTCTGTCACACACACACACACACGGCTCTGTCTTATGATTATACCATAATGGTGTTGATTTGATAAGCAAAACATTACTGCCACACCAATATAAAAGAGCCCTTCAGGTGTGGCTCAGCTCCTACCAAACACCACCACTCAAGTTGTAGGCCCCACAAGATGTTTGCAAGACTTCCTGATCTCCACTATTACCTTCAGTACATTCCTTGTGATCTTCCCAAACGAGTTAGGGATGATGAGAAGAATGGGGCTGGTGGAATTACTGGAAGTCCTTCTCCTCTTGATGTGATGTGCCCCGCTAGCACCACCACCACCACCACCAACAGCCCAGTCTAAAGCCACCAGTCCGTCATCGCTCAGCTGTAAGTGGTCCCGGACGAAATGGACGGTGGAGTCGTGCGGCCACAGAGCACCGAACACGGTCTGCAGAGAGGGAAAGCTCCTCCAGCTCCACGCAGGGGTCGAGTCAGCTCTGCAGAAGCTCTTGCAGTGCTGGAGCAGGTAGTTGGCCAGCGCGGACGGTTTGCAGATAAACGCCAGCGGCGGAGCTGGAGCTGGAGCTGAAGCTGGAGCTGCTGCTGCTGCTGCACCTGGTGGTGGTGGCTGTGGTGGTGGCGGCTGTGGTGGCCCCTGCACTTTGTTGTGCTCGGTGTCTGAAGTGCATGCCTCCGCGAAGCGCTTCAACGCTGGCCAGACTGTGGCCACCAGGACGAGCACGCACACAGCGCCCATCCATTCCAGCATTTGAACGGCTTCTGTTGGAGGAACGATGAAAGCTGGAAGGCGGTGGAAGAGGTTAACAACAGTCGGAAGGGTCCGGGTCCATACTGCTGTAGCTGTAGCTGCTGCTGCTGCTGCTGCTGAACGTGAACGCGCACAGCAACATAGCTGAGGAACAGACCATTCAAAGTTCACTGTAGTTTTACGCACTGGTGCCTCTCGCTCCTCTCACAGCGTCCAAAATGGGTCATTTCTGGAGAAGTAATGTGTAATCCACGTCCGAGTCCAGCAGAGTGAGGGGGGAAAACGCCCGTTTTAGACTAAAGCAAGACAGCGTCCTGTATTGGCGCCATTAGGTTTTCAAATAAAGCGCTGCTGCTGCTGCTGCTGCTTGTGTGTGTCTGTATGAGTGCTGTGCTCTGCTCTGCTCTGCTCTGCTCTGCGGGTTATGCAACAGCTCTTCTCTCTCCTTCACCTCTTTAAAGTCAGCAGGCGCTGTGCAGACAGTTCCTCCAGCCCGCAGCAGCAGCAGCATGTAGAGAGGTCTGTATAATTCATACGCCGAGACGTGCAGCTACTGTTGCCTTATCAGCTCTCCGGTTATTATGATGAATAGCAGCATCCACAGCTAGACAGGAGCTCCTCTCAGCGAGGGGAAAGCAACGCCCACCTGACTGGGAAAAGTACTATCACTGACTCAATGGCTGCGTCCGAATACTTCAATGAAACATTCCGTCCTGTCTCCTTTCCTTCATTTCATTTTCCCCCCTAATATGTAGGTCATGGCCTCACTGTGGTGAAACATATTAGTAGAGCTGACTGCAGGTAAGAGAGAGAAGTTTCACTGAAGGGTTGGCACACAATGTCCCAGCCTTTATTATTATTATTATTATTATTATTATTTTGGCACATACAGACTACTAATGTCCCTACTAATTTCAGTTTGCACTAATTGTTATTGTAAAATTATTATTCATCGAGCTTGAGAGGTAATGGCCTGTGACTGTATTTTCACATCTGAGAGGGAAGAGGGTGAAAAGAGATGACCTGGCCTACAAATATACCGACCCACAACATTCAAAAGAACACACACACACACACACACACACACACATACACACACACACAAAAAAAGCTTCAGGCGAGTTATAAGATTACAGGCGTTCTGTTATTCATCAAGTCACACCAAGAGATGGAGAAGTAGCACAGCTACAGAGGAATGCGTCTACTGTTAGAGCTTCTAAAATTCGGGGTTCAGTTCTGTGGACTTGTTCTAGGTCCCATGGGAAACCTAAGGTACGTTGTGCTGTATCTTAATGTAGATGTGCGTTTGCATTTATTTCTGTAGCATTAGGCTGATGCTCTTCTCCAGAGCTCTCCAGAAAGTGTTAAGAGTCTTGCCCAACGATTCTTATTGGTGTGGTGTGGTGTGCTTGCCATACAGGGAATTAGCTAAACCCTAATGTGCCACAGGGAATGTAATGTTGTTAACCTATATGTTACCCTCTATGCTACACTATCCGCATTAGTGCACCAACAAATTATTATCATTATATATTTTTGATATTCACATGTATGTAGCTAGAATGATTGATTTGACCAAATACCTTTAAATATGTGAAGGTCAAAGCCAAACACCTTTCATTTCATCTGGTTATTCTGTTTTCTGCTCCACACAGCTTGACACTGTGGATGGTCTGGATGTTCAGTACTTGGGATCTATTAAAATAGCAATTGCTCAGAACCACTTGTTCTTCTTTAGTCCGTTCAGGGAACCACATGTCAGGAAGTCCACTCATCTTGAGCGAGGAACAGGGCTGTTAGCATGAGCTACATTAGATCATTACTAAACCGTTTGTTTTTACTAAGCCTGCTGTTATCTCATTTACTACCCTGCGACATATGAGCTGTCTTACTAAAACTTGATAAGCTCTCCCCGCTGCATTCATGCGTGTAGGTCTCTGAGGACATTTGAGCATCTTTTTATTATTTATTCAGTCAGAAGTGATCTGTTATGAATATTAAAGACGTAATGGATTCAGAGGTTTTTAAGTTTTGTTTATTTTGATTTAGATAAAGCTCATGACTCCCATGTTTGTTGGTCAGCGCAGACGTCTGTTAGCTGCTGTGTGAGAGAGCGCTGGCTACCTAGCAATCCTGCATCAGCAGCAGTTTGAAAAGAGTCATGTGCTAGTGTTGAGAGGCATTGCTAGTGATGGGGGGGGGGGGGAGTTCACATGAACAGGGACTGGGTAATTGGCTTTCCATATTGAATAGAAAATGGGGTACAATTAGAAATCAATTTAAAAAGTAGTTTTAGTAATATTTGTACTCTTAATTAATACCAGGACCATTAACTTAGGCAGACCTTCAAAACACCAGGAATATTTTCTCTAACACCAGTCAGTGGATTTCCTGTCAATTTGAATGTATTATTTTTTATTAACATTCAGCCTCATCACTGGAGTCAGATTTTAACATTGTAAAGATACTAATCTGTACTTTATAACCCTCATTTACACAGATATAGAGGCAATCGACCATGTGTATGATGGTGTCCTCTTTATGTAATGAATAGAATGAGCTTTTTTGACAGCAATTTCTGCCATACCTTTGTTCATGTATTTATTTAGCAATTGTCATCCAGAGTGAATGACAAAATCTACAAGTACTGATAACCAGGGTGTCCAGAAACAATACGCAAAGTTTGCTCAAACAGACGTGTACAGCATAAAGGAACCAGATTAGGCCTTTAATAGGCTTGTATAGGCTCACATTGTGCCAACAACACAACATAGTTTTATTACCGAGCAGAGCATTCCTTCATATTGGTGAGCTGATATTACAGAACGTGTCCCATTGCATTATTCTTCATCACCAGTCAGAAATGTATGATCTCACGTGTTACTTTGATTGCCTGACATCTGAAACTGCATTTGCTGAATTTAGCGTGGAAGGGTTCTGCTTGAGGGCACCTTTGATATGGCATGAGTTTCCGAAATTGCAGCGTTTCGTTCTGCTAAAGCAGCTGAAAGCTCAAATGGGAGCGTACAGTTAGAATTACACTTTTACAGACTCGCCCCCACCCTGCCTCAGCCTTGAATAAGTGCTTCTTGGAATGTAATAAAAGTAGCCTATAGGTGGCACTGGGCCAGGTGGGAGTGTTGCGCATTCAGAGATGGTTGGCAGTCCTTCTGCTATTGTTCTCTGCATATTATTAACACTTTGAGGACAGATACCAAAATACCTTCCATTCCCTTTTCTCTCTCTATTTATTCGAAATATGGGACATAGCCAGGCACTTAACTGGCATGTGACCCCGGGCCTTTGTTTGTTTTACATTGGGATTGAAACTGTACTGGTTAGTGTTATTGCACAAGGGTTCATGGACACAACATAATCTGTTCCTTTTCACTTTTAAGATCTTCACCCAAGCATAACAACCACTTTCGTGTCAGAAAGGGTAAATACGAATCTGGGAGTAGATGTGGCCTTGTGTTTTTGACATACCGGGAACATGCATTTGAGTGTGTGTGGGGGACAGAAATTGGGAGAGTGTGTTAGTAGAGGGAGGGGAGACTTTTAGTTATCGCTACCATCCCTACTCTTCACAATATGGCCCTTAAGGGACCGGCGCAGGAAATCTAAAATCAAACACTGAGCCATTGTTGTATTTTGGGGTGATTCAGTGACAAATACAGTGTTGCTACGCTGCACAGGAAGGGCTTAAGAATGGCCTGTGATGAAGGCCGAGTCCCTACTGAAGGCCTTGGGAGGACAGTCAGGATAAACAAAGACACAAAAAGATGAACGAGGGGAAAGGTTTTTGAGAGGACATAGCCTTGAGGGCGTTTGCACAAATGCGGCCAAATCTGATGACTGCAGGTTAAAACCTGTGTCAGTCTAACTTCTCCAAGTCTCTGGTGAACTATTCTTTTCCTTCTTGTAGATCATTTGATCTATACATTATAAATGTGTTAATGTGTTTTTTGTAACAACAGTTGCAAGGTTGGACAAGCTTTAAAGAACACAAGCAACAATCCCATTATACCAACCTACTTAGAAACTGTAGCAGTCCTTGCTTAGAAAATGCTACACTATTGAACTGGACTATGTTTGTAGCTAATGTAAACAAGGCAGACTGAAAGCCTGGAAATGACCTTTGCCACCATGTTAACTAGAGATGTCATGATACCACTTTCTATCCTAATACTGTGACAGTTTTTTTGGATACAGATGCAATAGGTTTTTCTAAGTTACTATAACTGCTAAGCTATAAATTGAGATTTGTTTTTTAAATAGGATTTTCATTTGACTGTGCTCGGCATAGTTCAACAATAAGAGTTCGGAACAGTTGCAGGGAAGCTGTGGGGTCGCATTATAGTGCAGCCAGCATGTGCTAGGCTAAAAGCTAATCCAGCACAATAGCTACAATCTCTGTGGCTAGTCAAAGAGCTATGATAGGCTAGTCTGGGCTAGACTGAGTTCTTTTTTCCCCATGAGCCCATCGCAAAAGGAAACTCATCCTAAAATTCTCAATACATGCATTAAATGACACCTTTTAAGATATATATTATTTTATTTCAAATAAAAATAAGCTATTATGCTCAGACTACTTATGGCATGTAAGGGGCATGTAGCGATATTACAATGGGCCCCACAACTCCCAACACTTCTGCCAAAATAGTCAATTATTACTTAACAATTAATCATTTTTAAGTAAATAATCATTTTCTTTAATTTTTTTTACAGGAATCATCCTAACCCCCACCGTCCCTCCAGCGCCCCCTCACACCTCCACACCTATGTTGCCCCAGCGTATACACAGCAATACACAGATTACAACATAAATGTTTGTACTATTTCAGGTTATTTAAGATCTAATTCATTATGGGTTCCCCCTGATATTTGATCCTGTCATTTCTGCATACATCTCCCTGATGCTGACTCTCTATTACTTGACAAATAAATACCCAATGTATCTTAAGTGTTTCACATGCAGGCTGTATGACTGAAACAAACAAGAATGATGTTTCTCATTAGATTGAAAGGGATGTTTGGGACAGTTCTGGAAAGTTGGCAACACATTGCCAGTATGCATTTGATGGGTGAAGGATAAATATGTCAATCGACATGAAACAAGCATGATCAGATGTGCTCCTTTTCTAGCTGCAATACAAACCTGCAGCCACACCAGCTCCTCGCAGATAATACTGGATTGGACAGATATATAAGGCACAACCTTATGTGTGACCATGACCACTGATGGCTGCACTGTGTGCCAGATTACTGGATCAGGTCATTAGGAATGGCAGTGTGCTAACATAAGAGCCATGCTGCTCAGCCCCAATGACTGAGTGCCCTGTGAAGCACTGGCCTTAAATCTCTCCTTTTGCTTGAGTGCTGACTCCAAGGAAACTCCTAATATGATTCTAAGCCTACATAATTATTTGAAAGCTGCTGCTTTACCAACACATGCATTATAAATGAAAGCTCTCTGGCTTCGGGCGGCTGATCGTTCCGCAGCGCATTGAAAGTGAAGCGCAACTGCATTCAGCCTTCTATCTTAAATCTAAAGCAAGACTGCACATGCATCAGCTGACAGCAAGTTTTACAAAACTCTGTTTCAGCCTTGGGGTTCTTACTGTAGAGCTTCTGAAGTACACAGATTAGAGGTTATAGGGGAAATATATAGGGGGGTTTAGCTTTGCTGACGTACTGGCCTTAGGTCTATGCTTTTGGCATGCGGAAGGCCTGACTTTTTGATAGGTCTCATTGCCTCTGAACTGTAAATGGAAACCAGCTGTTGCTGTCGGAATTAAGTCAGAGGTTGTGAATGCTTCGAGTGTGCTTCTGCATCTGGGTCTATAGTATGACAATGAGACTCACTCTCTTTCTCTCTCTCTCTCTCTCTCTTTCTTACTCTCTCCCTCTCTCTTGGTCTTACCAAATGCTTCATCAACTGAGAACATCCAGGTGGAGGTAAGGATTCTAAGAGTATTCTGATAGTAATTACACCTAAGCTGTCCGTTCATTTGTGGTACTCATTCAGCTCATGTACACTCACTATACAGAGTACCACTCACAATGACCATTCCGTCAATACGAACAATAACTCCTTGAACCGTGAATCTTGCTTCTCCTGTTTCCACCCTGGAACTCTTAATCTCGGTCTGCTTGCGTCCTGCGAGTGTTTAACCAGATTACACAGATGTGAAGTGCCTTGTAAAGTCGTGGGGGCATATGAGACACATCTGTGCTGCACCCTGCAGCTGTCCCTGCTGTGAACCTCGCAGCTGGCGTAAGGCAGGGTGTGGGTGACGTCAGCCACCAGATACACGTCGCCTCTTTTAAGAGATGATCTTGAACCTGGGATATTGTCCTTCAGTAATCAAACACTACGGAAAAGATAAGCAGAATTACGTCCATGCCGGCCCCCAAGGACTGGGCTGCATGGCCTCAATGCAGCCTTCACATAGGGACTGGGGAGTATATGGCTGCTGTCATGTCAAGCTGTTATTGGCATTTGAAAACGGCAGCTGGGTTTTACACTTTGTGGACATTTCTGGACAAATGAGACCAGTATAAATAAGACAAAATTGATTATAATACATATTATAAGATTATATGAGACTTCTATAGGGGATACAATTTCAGTACATTAATGCACATTTCTTATCCCTTCTCCTACAAGGTTTCTGAGCGTCTACCATTTCTGAGGTTGGGTTACGACAGCACGGTGGAGGTTTCATGGACAGCTCCCCAAAAACAGCATATCTAGTTATCGTTTGAGTTACTGGAGCATAAGCTGACATTGTGTGGCGGACTGAAGCCACTTTGTGTGTGGTGACGCCACACTGACTCACTGTGAAATATGAAGCACTGACACATTCGACCGCATCCTCCAAGCTGCTCTTCCTGTCCCTCTTACACATCCTGCTGTAGAGGGCTTGCACTACAAATGTTAGGCCAAGAGCCAGACAACCTGTCAGTCATTGCGTTTTCACAGCTTAACCTACTGCTGTCTCACGCAGACATGCAATGCATCTAGTTCCTGTCTGATTTCACAGCACGGGTGTGATGACTGATGACTTCAGAAGTTCAGAAATAAGTGCAGTTATTCATTAATAATGTTTCACACGTCTGTTATTCATATGAGGTTGAGTTAACATGTGGAACCATGTTGGAGGTGAGTAGATCATCTTCCAAATCCAATAGGACATACTGTTTCTCTTTCTCATGCACACCGTGAAACACTGTGTTTTATTCATTAATGTTGTAATTGTTCCTTTAAATAACCTCTTCAAGATCCTTTCCATGCTCCACTGACTGTAAAAGAGAGAATGGCATCTCTATCATTGCTACTTTGGGTCAGAACGCTGCTACTGCATATAACTTTGATGGAGCAACACAAGTCCTCTTATTTGTGTACATTGGTCCACATGCTTCCTTCACTTCAGATGCCGACTCTGTATCTCTCAACTTGTCACAAAATGCATGTGTATAGCTGTCTTGAAAATTGCAGGGCGAGATGTGCAGCAAAAAACCCAAAAAATAAGTCAAGTCAAGGCAAGTCAAGTCAAGCACACAGTTTGTATTGGAAGAAGACGAAATATAAATCAGATAACAATATAGTAATATAACACCAGAATTATTCTGCTGATAATAATGACAGCAGTAGCTGTATCATTCTCTTACAATCTCTGAAACCATTTCCTTCACCAAGTTTTGACTGAGCTATTCCACTCTGAACTACTCCAATGACTGAATGAATGAATGTAAAATGAAGGCAATTATCAGATTCATCCAAATCCAAAAGGAGACCGCACCAAAGTGCATGTTTTAAAAGTACTCCTCCGCATGCTCTGTGCAATTACACCTTTTTACCAGAGAGGTCTCTAAATCCCCAGAACCTACAGACTATCACATTAGTTAGCCTAAATGAAACCAGTTGATTGCTTGTTATGAACCACAAAAACAATTTGCCTAGTATCTAACTGACCAAAGCTTGACAGAGTAATTTGGGACTTTCAGTTAATTAGTCCTTTGTGTGCTTTTTTAATGTTTTGAATATAAATAAGCGTTATTTCTCAGCTGGTTGGAAATATGTTAACATATTAAAGACGAGCTAGGATGTTGTTTTACAAAGCAGGGTTTCTCATTTTTGCATGCCCAATAGGAAATGAACTGAGGGACATTAGTATCAGATAGCCCTTACCTTTGGTCACAATGACAAGGACCATAAAAAGAGCCACAGTAAAGGTTCCTCACTACCTGTAAAATATGGCCAATAAACCTTTCATCGTTCCTCTACTATGTATGTCAGGTTGCCTTTACACAACAACATGATGGATACCTTCTCCTGCATGGTTTCAACTCCCAGCCCACCCTGTGGCTTGGATGTCAGTACCATCACAGAATAAGAAGACTGATTGAGAATGACGTTCTGCAGCACATACAGTGCCTTTGGCTGTTCTTAATGGAATATAACATGGTGCAATGAGATGCTGCGGGAGCAGATTAGATGGGGATAAAGGGATCTTCTCGGCATAAGTGTATGAAGTCCATGGGGACCTCTCTCCACTCTCTGTAATGTTGCCATGGAGGACGCTGGCCTCTCGGGATCTCTCTGGGTCTCAGCTACCCATGGAAGTACCTCCAGCAATGCAGTGTTAATCTGGTGTACGCAGTTGCTTTGTAGTGTTAATATGGTTCTGGTCTCCATGGAGATGTGAGACACTTGGCAAAGGTTTAAGCATATAGTACAGAGCGTCCAGCTACAACATAACCCAGCAGCGTGCAAAAGTGAGAGATGCAGCATGTGAGGTCGGTAGCTTGTGGGTAGCAGAATAACAGATGACTAGATGCATGGTGGTGTCCAATGAAACAGTCTGCTGCTATTGCTGGCATCTCTCAGCGTGCCTCTTTGGCTCCATAAAGGATAGTAACTGATGCTCATCAGGGTGACGGATGGGCAGTTACGTGATCCATACATAAGCATTCATTACAACCCCCCCTGCACCCACTAGCACTGGACAACTGGTAAATGTGTGCAACTGTAATTGCTGACAGCTGTTCTCAAGGTACTGATTAAGATAGGGAGGCGAGGAGAGTGAGGGAGAGGGAGGGAAAGAGAGGGAGAAAAAGCACACCCAGAGTCAATGTATGGATCATGGACTTGTTATTCTCACACGTGTACCTTCTTTGAGAAATGCAGCTGAGCAGAAGAGTACTGAGAGCACAGTGTTTTGTGTGTGTGTGTGTGTGTGTGTGTACATCTGTTCCTCTTCTTGGTGGCCTTTTGTGTGCCGTGACTGCATGGTAAACAGAGCACAGTCTTGTGGCCAAACACACCATGAATGAGCAGCCTAAAAATGAGGAGCCTTGGCAAGGCACCAGCAGAGCCTGTGGTTGTGTTACGTGGGCTATGTAAGGTGGCAGAAGGAACAAGTTGAGCTAGCTTTGTGAGAGACATGTGATGTTTGTAGGGGCAAGAATGACATCAAGATGGAGAGCTTTTGCACTCTGGTAAACAGGAGACATTGACCTCTTTTCCGGCACAGGGCCAAATGGCAACTAAGGCCGGACCTGTTGGATCGGTTACGTTTATTTTGTATTTTTTATACATGTTGCTAAATCAGGACCAGGAAGTGTGTGGCGTCTGCGAATAAGTTTGTGAGTTTGCAGCCATTCGATGTGTCTGGTGTCATATTCTCGCACAGAGTTAGAAAGTTAGCATGTTAACTGTCAAGGTTGTGGAGCTAGCAGAGAACCTAATTACAGGAGAACCAAACAAGCTATGCTAACAAAAGAAACAGGCAGAGATTAAACAGGCCAAGCAAACAAACCCTGCACTGCCATGAACACACATGCACATGTACAAGACCAGACACTGAGGTACACCTGAGACTAACAAGAGGGCAGGGCAACAAAGGAGGCACAGATGGTAACACCAACATTAGGGCGGGGCTAGGGCTGAGACGAGAAACAAACAGAGCCATAATGTGCACATGGCAGGACAAAACGGAGACTCCGACCAAGAAGGGAAAACGTGTCTGTCGACAAGGGCAAGACAAAGACACCTGTTACACTAACTTCTAACTCCGTCAAGCTGCTCTTGAATCTTTAGGTCAGATCAGATACCAATTAATGCTAGTGTTTCCCCCACAGACAAAGACATGGTCTCCAGCTTTTTCTGTAAAATACAGGCCATTTTTCAATATGCGTTCTTCAGTCCTTGTGTTCTTGCTTGACGCCATCTTCCACTGGCCAAGTTACGCTCCAATACTCAAGAATGCATTTACCAAGAACGGTTAAACTTCTTATATGTGTTCTTTTTCTGCCCTGAAAACCGAGGATGCGTCGGTTGGCAATTTGCCAAAGAAAACGAACAGAAATTCAGCAGTGGCGTGTTGACAGAAGACGCTGAGCTCTCTTATTTTAAATGAAATGAGCACTTTGTAGTTCTATAATTACAGACTGTAGTTCATCTGTTTCTCTGCATACTCTGTTAGCCTCATTTCACCCTGTCCTTTAAAGGTCAGGAACCAACAGGACCACCAGATAGCAAGAATTAATTGGGGGGTGGGTAATTCTCACTGACATGGTGGTGGTGTGTTGGTGTGTGCTGCTCTGGTTCAAATGAATCAAACATAGTAGGACTGTCCCTTCTATTAGACCCCCAGCCTAGTTGGTCCACCTTAAAGAGTCTTCTAAAGTCAGAGACAGAAGTTGCTGCACAGTTTGTGTTGGTCATCCTCTGGTCCCTCATCAGTGGTCACAGGATGCTCCCCACAGGACACTGTTGGCTGGATATTCCTGGTTGGTGGACTGTTCTCAGTCCAGCAGTGTTTAAAAACTCCAGCAGCACTGCTGTGTCTGATCCACTCATACTCTGCTGTTAAGGTTGATCAATGTATAAACCACAGTAAAAAGCACATGCACAGTGCTAACTAAGACACAGTAAGAAACTGTAAGAACTAGTGGAACCACCATTCTCAGTTCTGTCTACTCATAGTAGCTGCAGTTGTCTGTGATTACATTGCAAAAGCACAGAAATCTTTTTTTTATTATTATTTTTTATCAGCCAATAATATTTCACTTGCACACTGGACACCGCACTCTCAAACAGCCCACCAACATTTTACAAGACTACCAATCCAGCATTGACGCCTTAATGCTGAGAGCAATTTGCAGCACCCCAAGATAAACAACTGCCAAAACCTAACTGGCACTATTGCCAGCCAGGCTGCATGATCCAGCACTGCTTCAGAAAGAGCAAGAGGCAGAACAAATAACAAAGGACACTTTCCATTACACAAACTCAGTCTCTCTATCTGGAAACCAGTGGTGAGCACTAGCTAGGTCAGTTTACTCAGTTATATGTACTTAAAATAAATTGAAATGGACTTTTTAAATATCATTTTACTGCTATTAATTTTTTTTTTTTGTGAGGAAAGAAATCTACCCATTACTTTACTCATTATTCTTTTGTCATTATTTACTAGAGTTACTAATCCTCTTTGAGACATTTATCCTGTTCTAAAGACTAAAATCATCTGTTCTATTTTGCTGCCAGTCACCTCCCATTTATAATCATAATACAATTAATAATAAAAGTACTAACATTCTGTTCCTACACTGATAGATTCTGGATGTATTGAAGGTTTCCTAGAATTTCAAACTGTTTTCCTTGGCTTAGTTGAATAATGGGAAAGTGACATACCATGAACCTCAAACACTGTTGTATCTTCCTTCGAAAGAAAGTCTGGCAGAACCAAAACAGAACTGGGAAACAGGACACTTCCAAAATTCATCTCCCAAAATTCCTGTTACATAACAGTCTTGACTTATTATATTTACGGCCCCAAAATGAACATACCCCCAGCCCACTAGTAAAGCCCTAGCCAAAGCTCACAGACAGGACAATGCAACAGTGAATTCAGGAACACACACATGAATCAGGCCTTGTGACCACAACTTTTTCTGGGACAGTGTCCACAGAAGGGGAGCTCAAATTCAGCATGTGACAAAGTGAAAGTCGAAGGGAACCTGTGTTAGGCTAAAAGCTAACACTAGCTGAGTGGCTTTTCTCCATTAAGAACAAACTGGACTACCTCAGCTGACTACCAACCTGGAGCTGAACACACCTCAGAAGGGAAAGTATCGGCTTATTGTGTTACAACCACAAGGGAGAGAGGCTCTGCGTTTCTTTTACTCTGCATGCCTTACAGTGCAGCCCTGTATACTAACCTGTATACTAACAAACATAGACAAGTGCAGGGAGAAGTAAATACTATTAAAGCCACTATCCAAGGAATGCTTGGATGATACCAAAATGAGTGTTCTAATAAACATTCTGGAAAGGTGAAATAAAGAACAAGCTAAATATATATATATATATATATATATATATATATGATAAAACATTAAAAAAAAACATGTAGAAGGGTTTCAAGTGGCTCAGTCGTTTCATGTGCTACCACTATGGCCTGGGGGTCGAGAGTTTGAATGCTGCTGCTTTGCCAGGGACTGGAGTCCGAGAGAGCACAACTGACTGATGAGTTCTCTTACCACATCACGCAGAGTTGGGGACCCGGTGCTTTCTTCTGAGTGTGTTGACTGCCTGGCAATGTCATATAGGCACCAGTTCGAAAAGAGGTGGTGGCTGGCTTTGCATGTCTCAGAGGATGCTTGTTAACTGCCGGGAGCATTGCTAGTGCTAAGGGAGCTATGAATGGGTAGGATCATTGGCAGTGCAAGTTGATAGAATTGTGTGGGAACTGGCTGGGCGTGACCTAATATGGTAATGAACATACTTGACTGATAACTCTCTGTCAAAAACATACAGTGCTGGAGAGAATCAGGACTGTTCTACCCTATATGTTCCAACCTGCTAAGAGTTCTTTAAGCGTTGCCATATAAACAAAGGTTCTTCAAACCTTTTGAAGGTTTTTCACGCACACCATTACAAATTTAGTTACTTTTTGTTCTATAAAGAACCATGCTTATAATGGTCTGTATGTGAAAAACCTTTAAAAGGTTGGAAGAACCGTTGCTTAATATAAAGTGCTTCACACTTGCACATTTCTTTATGGAACCAAACATGGTTCTTGTATGGTATTGTTCGAAGAACTCTCTGAAGCGCCATTATGTTTAAGAGTTAAGACTCATCTGCACATACATGTATTCTTCTATGGGTGATAATCATACCATAATGATATATTAGCACTAAGCTAATGGTGATACACAACTTTTGCTTGCTCACACAATTAAACGACACCATTGCATGCATAGTTTGAGGAAAGCTGTGTGGGAGGGACAAGCGTCCCTTTCCCTACTTCCCTAAATCTTCTGGAGGCTTTTGTAAACAGTATGTACTTTTAGCAGGCTACAAACCAGCCCTCCCACATCATCATAAGGACGTTGGATACAAATGGAAACCTGGCTCATGATGTATTTATATCCACGCCTGACCAGTTGAACCCTGTGCTGATATGTGACGCTGTGGCTGATTGTGCTTGCCTCAGTGCTTATTTAGGCCTTACGTTTCTGCCTTTAGATAAATGCCGCCCTTTCCCTGACAGGTGAGAGCTCCCCTTCATGAGCAGGACATGATCCTTTGATTTTTGACCGCCATCTTTTTATCAGGGCAGTTAACTTTAAGGCCAAGATAGACACATTTTCTCTTTCAGTTCCCACAGTACAGCCCTGGTAATCTGCACACACTTTTGTTCCTAATTCCTGTGAACTCAAACGTAGGAGGATTTTTTTATAATCCAATCTACATTGCCTGAAATTTCCCCCTCTTTGCCTTTGTCTCTTTTCAATAGTGCAGTGATTTTGTGAGATATCTGTGTAACGTAAAAAGAACAAATAAAGGACGGAAGCATCTGCTTTTGGTTATAAATGAACAACCAATCAGTTTCAAACATGTCGGCCAAACATGCCGTCCCATTCTTTACACAACACGCTGGCACAGATGAGATAAAAAAGCCTTTACAGTTAAAACAAAAGATACCAAAGATAATTGGTATTGTTGCAGTTATGTTTAAAAAGGAATACACCACATTTTAACCCAATCTCTAGCTTCTGTATTTGCAGCATTGCACTGAATACCTTATGAATCTTCAGTCTCTGGAGTGCGATTCTTAGTCAAATCTTGAGTCTCTTGGAATGAGTCTAAAATGAGTCCCTGAACTGTGAGCCTGCATCAACAGTCTTGATTCTATAGGATGCAAGTCCAAGTCACGTCTCCAGTCTCTGGGCTGCGAGCCCGAATCAAGTCTTGAGTCTCAAAGGTACAAGTGTGATTCTCAAGTCTTGGTGGTGTGAGTCTGAATCGAATCTCAAGTCTCTAGGTTACAGGTGTGAACGTTTCTAGAGTGAGAGTCTGAGTCAAATTTCAAATTCCTAGGGTCTGAGTCTGAGTCCTGGGGTGTATTTCCACACTGAGTCTTAAGTATGATGAATGTGTGCCTGAGCCAAGTCTCTAGTTAGTGTGAGTGTGAGTCTTGTGTCTGTAGGAGTCTGAGTCAAATCTCAAGTCTTTAGGGTGTGAGTCCGAGTCAAGTCTTGAATCTCTGTGGTATGAGCGTCAGTCCAGAGTCTCTGGAGTATGAGTGTGACTCACAAGCGTTTGGGTTGCACCTTATGTCTCTGAGGTGAGAGTCCAAGTCTCCAGTCTCAGAAGTGTGAATCCAAAATGAGTTTTCAGTCTGTAGAGTGCAGGTCTAATCTTGAGTTACTTGAGTCAAGTCTCAAGTCCCTGGGATATGAGTCTGAGTCGAATCTTCAGTATCTAAGGTGTAAGTCCACACTGAGTCCTTTGTCTGTAGAGTGCAAGTCTGAGTGCAAGTCTAGAGTGCAAGTCTAATCTCGAATTAACTCTTTAAAGCACAAGTCCACTTTGAATCCTACATTTCTGGTTTAAGTCTGAATGAAGTCTTGAGTCTGATGTGTCATGAAGTCATGATTGAGTCTAATCTCAAGTTTCTTTGATGGAAGTCTAAATCATATCCTGAGTCTCTTGGATGAGTCAAAGTCAAGTATCAAAACTGATGCTGCTATGAGCTATAGGAGAACAACATTGTAGTAATTGTAGACTGCGCATCTCTGGTGGCAATCAATCAAATGCTACAAATGTGCAGTTAAATGCATGTACACAGGGAGATTAAGTTGAAAACAAGGATTTGTTGAAAAATGATGTCATACTCCTTTAACCACTCTACCTGATGTGAACTCAGTGGAGAGTGGCCAAGTGGATATGTGGAGCTGACAACCAGCTCACTGTGAACTGAATGACTTTAATGAATTATTTCTCAGTACAGCCATGTGCTTAAATCCCTCGTCCCCACAGAATGCTGCCTCTGCTGCAGATCAGGACCAGAATCTCTCCATCTCTGTCTCTTTAGTTGGAGACACGCAATGTTGCTATTGTCGGAAAACACTGTACGTCTACAACAGACACATTCCAGGCAAAGAAAAAGCAGTGATGTATTACAGTGCTTTAACCTCATAATCACAAAATGGCAGGACATTAACATTAACATTTATTTTGTTTTGTTTTTGAAGAAAAAAAAAAGTTAAACACTTTTCTTGCAGCACAAACAATATGATTAATAACTGTGCCTCCAATGTTTCCTTCTCTGGGTAGAATCTGTGCTCAGCTAGCTTGAAATTAAGATCTGTGGGACTTGCGGCAGATACTGTACGTTGCTCTAAACCTGCGTCACTGGACTTTCCCCTGTAACTGAGATCTGCTTCAGATGACCCAATCTCCTCGGAGATGCTGGCTGCCCTGGCTGGATGTGGGCCATAAGCAACACCACCCTGTGAAACGCACACAACATGGCCTTCACTCCACCTCTGAAAACTCCTGCCCAGGGCTGCTTATACACCAAACAAACTACACCAGCAGAACGTCATTATATGGAACGAGTAAGGCCATCAGAAATCTGGAAACGCACACTTATATCCTTAAATGGCCTTAAACTCCACTCCTTTCAGTTCCTTCCACTGATTGTGCAAAATCCATGTGCAGAATACAGTGGTTTGATGTGACAATGTGCATTATAGAGAATTGTAGCCAGTTTTCTCCATTGTTTTTACAGTGGTGGTGAAAGGAACCAGGAGTCTACCCAATGTCTACAATACAAATAGAGCTGTCCAGAACAATCAGTGAACCTACTGTTTTTATATGCAATGATGATGATGGTAAATTACTGGTCAAGAAAATAAACTTTTTTGGTGAGGGGGGGGGGGGGTTTGCCACATTATGTCTGGAATGTTTACTATATAGCCAGAAGTATGGGGACACCTGTTCATTCATTGATTCTTCCAAAATCAAGCATATTAAAGTCTGAGTCCTCCATCTGTGTGAGTGTGAAAATTGAATCCTAAGTGTCTCGGTTGAGTCCAGATAGAGTCCTGAGTCTGTAGGTTGACTATTAAGTCTCTGAGGTGCATTTTCAGTCTATAGAGTCTGAGTCTAATCACAAGTTTCTGTGGTGGGACCCAATCTCCTCAGAGATGTTGGCTGCCCTGGCTGGATGTGGGCCATAAGCAACACCACCCTGTGGGATGGATGCAACATGGCCTTCACTCCACTTCTGAAAACACATGGCCCAAAACTCCTGCCCCTGGCTGCTTATACACTAAACAAAACTACACCATCAGAATGTCATTATATCAGACGAGTAAAGTACTGTCACAAAACAATCTGGTGACTCCAAAAAAGAGTTTATCCTGCTTTTGTTGGAGTAACTGTCTCTGCTGTCCAGGGAAGATTTCGAAGCATTGCTGTAAGGATTTGATTGCATTCAGTAACAAGATCCCTATTATTGTCAGGATGTTGGACGATCACCACCCCACCTCATCCCTAACTCCATAACACCCCAACTTGTCCCAAAACTATTGGCTGGAGCATCCTCTTTCCAGAGAACACATGTTCCTCATCTCAATGCTTTATACCCCTCTAGCCTGGCATTAGGCACAATACCAATAGGTTCATATTTATCTGCTCCAGAGAGTCCTATACTATTGGCAATACTTCTCTATGAGAACTAGACAAGCTGTGTTCATTTGTGTGCATTTGCACATCAGTGTCAGCAATGGGTGCATGTTACAGTGGCTGAATGAACACTCACTGGGTCAGAGTTTATCATTTACTATAATGAACACAGTTCACATTATTCACATCATTGAACCAGCAGGCCATGATTTTTGGCTAAACACACGCTGGAGAGCCTGACTCCCGGGGGAGGGCCTTGTTGTTGGACGGAAGCGCCTGAACTTCAGCTAAAGGGCACGGTGCTTCCAGCTGGATACCCAATCTCTCCATCCATCTCTCTGGCCTTTCTGTGGACGCTTAAACTGACGTCAGGACTGAGATACACTCCCTTTCTCCGCTGACAGTGAGGAGGGCTTCTAAAAATACACCGCCTGGAGGAGCCCCATGGGTTTAGACCACTCCTTGGGTACAGCAAACTACTCTTTCCCTCCCAGTGCAGTCATCTTTCTACTGGTGCACTCTTTCTCATGTCACACTCACAAAACAAAGCCTCAGATCTCTAAATGGAAATGGGGAGGGAAAAGAGTGACTTGCTACACTAGTAAGCAAATGTAGTGTTAGGAGTCTTGCCTATGGACATTCTTGGTGCAGTGTGGTGTGCTTACTTAGCTGGGAAATCACACCTTAGTCTGCCATGGGAAAGGCAATGTTGTTATCTATTACACCAACCATCAACCACCACAATACACCAGTTAGTTGGATGGTACAGTTTAGCCAGTCAGATATCATCCTGGGAGGAGACTTGACTCAGTCACTGGACAAACCGCAGAGATGCAGAAACACCCACAGCGATTTGAGTTGACCCAAATGTGTTTATTTACACAAAAGTGCACCAAACACAACCAAAACACTACTACTGGCTCTCGCTGCTTAACAGAAGGCTAGCATCCTTTCTACTGGCTTTCTGATAGCCGGGAGACTATAATTTTTTCTGCTTGCTCTCGCTACTTAGCCGGGAGGCTATCATCCTTTCTACTGGCTCTCACTATTTAACCGGAAGGCTACTGTCCTCTCTAGTGGCTTTCGCTGCTTAGCTAGGAGACTAGCATCCTCTCTACTGGTTCTTGCTATTTAACCGGACGGCTATTATCCTCTCTAGTGGTTTTTGCTTCTTAGCCAGGAGACTAGCATCCTCTCTACAGGCTTTCGCTGCTTATCCAGGAGGCTAGCATGCTCAATCCCATCCTCTTTCTCATCTGGACTAGAGCTGAGCTTTTAAAGCTGGTTATGTTTAAGGTTATGGTTAGAATCAGGACCAGGATTCAGGTTGGGTTATTAATAAGGTAAGGGTTAGGTTTAGGTTTTGGGTTAAGGTTGGGGTAAGGATTATAACCAAGATTATTTGGTTCCACACTTTTTTACTTTTAGTGAACTAATAACTACAGCTTCCCAAGAGCAGAATGAAAGTAACCATCAATACAAAGGGAAAAGTGAGTTTGACAGATGAGAAAATGTCTTTGATTAAAGTACAAAACATCACAAGGAGAATGAGGACAGACACAGAACACAAAATGAGACACAGCAAGATGATGGGAGGCAATGAAGGAGATGAAAATTCCAATTAAATACCCCTTTCCACAAATAAAATCTGTCCAGCAGGAATATATTAAGATTTGTTTTTAATATGAGATGTGTTTCATTTGTTGTTTTGCTGCTTTTGTTTTATAAGGTGCCTACTGACTTATCAGCCCTGGTTAGCTGCAAAAATCTATGAGAAGTGGTCATGTAGCTTACAGGGCAGTGCTTCTATTGTATTGCCTATTATCAGTCCAGCTTGTTGCATTTGTATTTCTATGAAACTAACCTAGACTGGGCAACAGTTGTGTTTTATTTTAAGCTGTTATTCATGCATCACAGCTGCATTCCTGGTGAAACTGTTATTTCCAAAAAAGTGCATCTTTTTCGCTTGTTTCTTTTTCCCTCCTGGAAGAAGATATGTAACTCAGAAATGTAGTTTTTTTTTGTGAGACTCTTGGAGCTGTACTAGAGCTCTGCTCACAAACTGACAACGGACATTTTCTAGCAAGATTGTTTCATGGTTTCAAGTTTCATGAATAATCAGGCAGCAAGGCAACCATACAGAATCACACTACCACCACCATGTTTGACGGTTGCTCTTATTGTAGAATGTTGCCTTTTATACCAGATTTAACAGAACCCCTGTGGTCCTGTCTTTGACTCCAGAAAACATTGCTTTGTGATGCTTAGGGTCATTAAGGTGTTTTTGGCAAATGTGAGACAAGGCTTTATGATCTTCTTGGTTAGCGGCAGGTTTCCCTTTGCAACTCTCCCGTGTGTATCAGTTTTGCCCGGTTTCTTTGTAATTGTGGATTTATTCAGCACTGCACCTTAGGCGAGTGAGGCCTGCAGTTCATTAGACGTTTGTTTGGGTTCTTTGTGACTTCCTGGAAAAGCTGGTTGCTGCATTCTTGGAGGAATTTTGGTAGGCTGGTTATTTCTGGGAAGATTCACTACTGTTCCAAGTACTCTCCATTTGGAGATAATGGCTCTCATTCTTACAGAATTTGTTCAGATTGTGTCTTGTTGATGCTATTTGGTCTACTTCATAATGCTGATAAGATTTATTTAAGTGATGTTTAGATTCAGCAGGAGTGGCAGTAATCACGCCTGGGTGTGTGTAGTTTATTCCAGTCATCAAACACAGTTTTCATATAATAAATGAATGAAATATATGTTGGTTTTATCAAAAACAGGATTAAATCAGGGGGGAGGGCAAATCACCACCTACCCCCTACTACACACACATCACTCACCAATCAGAGTGCTATTACTGAAAGACAAATTCTGATAAGGCACAGGCACATACCATCTGTACACCCCTACACACACATACACTCATCACCTCCCAATCAGAGTGCTCTTACTGAAAGATGAATTCTGATATAAGGTATGTTCACACACCATCTGCACACCCCTACACACACAAACACACAGCTTTCTGTTCTTTAGACAGTAAATGCCAGCCGGCCCTCTCCACCCTGCAGGCCCTACATTGTAAGAGCATCTGATAGAGCATCTGATAAAGGTCACATCATCACACCAGAGATGCGACTCACACACACAGCAGCTGCAGGAACACTCCACCTTATAGAGAGCACGGAGTGGAAAAAACAGCATGCTTGGGTCTTTAATTACGACCAAAAAGAACACGAAGTGTGTTCAGCCGTGAGACCTTTCCAGTCATGCTAGCCAGGTGAAGACGTTACTTCTAGTTGGCTTCGTAATGCTTTTAAGCGCCCACAATGCCATTCTTTTAAACGCCTACTTTGTTCATGAAATGGCTTTCACTTGTTTCACCCAAATGCTACAAGGAGAATGTGAAAAAGAGTTGACTCATACTTACCTCTGTGGGTGGGGCTGAGACTGAGACCCTGTTTACACCTGGTCCCTTCATCCATGTTGAGTATCAGGATTAGATCTAGATAAGGTCAAACCACAAATGCAAAAAAAATGCAAGTATGAATGCACCCAAGACGCAATTAAACCAGATGATCTGAGACGCAGTTGAGACACATGTTATAACAGTATTCAAAACATCCATCTCTCTAAGACACATTCACTAACCCCTCAGAAACCCCTCCCAGATTTCAGTCTGGCTAAGCAAAACTACATATGACTACCAAGTGTAAAAGCATGTGGCTAACACCTTATCAGGAGACAATCCAGGCATTAGCCACATGAAGTGACCAGGTATAAATGGGGTCTAAGACTCAAGCCTGTTTCAGTCATGCGACCCAAGTTCCATTGAGTCAGCTACTTAATGTTTTTAAGAGCCTACATTGTTTATTACTTCGAAAATAAGTGATCAGATTTCAGTCTGGCCAACCGGAAATCCAGGTACTAGCCACATGAAGTGACCAGGTGTAAATAGAGTCTGAGGCTCAAGCCCTGTTTCAAAAGTTGAAAATTATCCCAGGATCTCAAGTAACTGTGATCCCGTTTAAATAGGGTTTAACAAGGACATTCACATGGACATTTCTGATATATGTGGGGAAAGACAACATTGCTGTGCGTTTGTTTGTTGTGCATGTGATTGTGGGCGGAGGTCGATGCGAGCAGGAAACTCATCCAAATAGCTCATAAGCAAAGTCTGTGAGCAGTTGCTGATCTTTTAATCAAAGGAAGAAAAAAGACATAAATGAGTTTTAATCAAGCCAGTCACTTCCTGTTGTGTCTGTAATGGGTGGACTGACTGCAGTCATTAGCTTCTCCACAGTTAGTTGAAAATCTCAATGACTGACGAAAGTCCTGTCCCACATGTCTCCTAACTTGAATGAACTTTTTATTCAGATGACGGACTGTAATTTTGGTGCATTGCCATGTGTTGGTTTAGACTGTGCGCTTAATAATTCTTACTGAAGTCAGTGGTGACCATTGCGTTTTTTTTTTATTCTACTACTGTGTAAAATTAGCACAGTTTTAGAAATCTAGCAAAACATCATAGGCTAACTGACTATGTTTACTGTATTTTTTAATGTCAAACTAAGTATTGCTCAAAATTTTTTAACTCATACAAAATGCATTTACATTATATGTCCAAATGAGTGAGGCCTGCTAATGAACGCATTCAGTTACTTTAAGATGCATTCATTGCTGACACAGAAGTGCAAATGCACACACACACACATACAGCCTGTCTAGTCCCTGTAGAGAAGTACAGCAATAGAATAGGACTCTTTGGAGCAGATAAACATGAACCTATTGGCACCATGTCTAATTCCTGGCGTGGACTAGAGGGGTGAAAACTGTGTGGAACTGTGTTCTCTGGAATGATGGAGCTCCATCCAATACTTTTGTGATGATTTGGAGAGTTAAGAATGAGGTTGGGTGGTGATTTATCTTGGATAAACTCTTTTTTTTATATTCTTGATTTCAGAAGAAACAATATAGGAGCAGGTGTCCCAAAACTTTTGTCCATATAGTGTACTTTGCAAGAATATGTTGTGCTTATCAGAATACCCCAAGCAAACCAGCAGTCTGGCAAGTAAAATGTCTGAGACCTTTATTTCCTTATCAAGCAGATGCACAGCCTTTGAGTCTGTTACACTGTGAGTGTTGGCATGCTGAAGTGACGTCATGGAAATGCAACTCTGAGAAGTCTGAGTTCCTCAGAAAGTCTCGATTTCCAAGTGGGGCTTATGACCAGGAAGGCCATGCAAGTGGATTTTTCCTACTGGGAAGTCAGAAAACACCCCAGCAATTAAGTTCCAAGTAGCATGGGTGGCTGTCAGTGAAGTCCATATAGCTTCTTTAAATTCTGTAGGAGTCCTGCAGTGCAAATGACCTCTGTCCTCTGTGGAGTCACCCGTGTTTACATTCAGAGGGCAGGCATGGGGACTATTATGAATAAAAACAGTATACAGACACGCAAGCTGACATGACTGGCTTACAAAAACCTTCTGTGTATTAAACAGTACAGAGATTAATTCCTATTCAGAAGCATCACAAGCCATCAGTGAACTGGCTTCTGAGAACAAGTGACTGAGTGGATTTCACAAACTGGACCAGGCTAAGTGCTTTACTGAGAAATGAAGCTGTAACGCGTCCAAATTGAAGAAGACATTGCTGCTTAATATTCCAGTCAGTGTTTTTGTTTTTTTGTATTTTCCTTTGCATGGTAACGGCCAGATGCACTCTGCTTGGTCACGAGAGAGCAAGCTCACGTTGTGCTATAAATACCCAATAAATTAATATCCTTATCCATATTGCTGGATGCTGTGTGTGTGTGTGGTCAGCTGTTTGTTGGGACCAAATATCTCCATGATGAAAGAACAAAATGTGTTTTGACATTGGGCAGACATGGTTGGCGATTTCAAAGATTTCCATTGATTGCAAAGGTTTCTGTTCAGCTTAGACTTAAAGGAGCTCTATGTGAGATTTTGTAGGTCGACTCTTGGGCTCCCCCTACAGTTGTGGAGTGTAATTCACTTTTACACCACTGTTGTAAATATGTGCTATGAGCTCTCCTTTATAAACAGCTATAAACATGGATTTATGGATAAGCTAAAAGTTACAGGCGGTAGAATAATATTTCAAGATTCTCTTTTTTTGCTATAAAAAAAAAAGAATAAACTCCTGTTCCAGTTTATGTTCCTTAACTGTGTGTAGGTCTATGGTACAGTATGTGTGTGTGGGGGGGGGGACTTAAACCCAGAGGGACATTTCCCCTTTCCACTTGGCCAAACACAAGACATCACACAGTGTGAATCTGCAACGCCAAAGACACTCTAATGATGACAAAAACAAAGCCCCTATTGATCTGAGGGAAAAGAAACAGCTCTAGAGGTGAAGGTGGTCAGTAAGGTGGTCAGAAATCACCTCAGCTGTTTCACTCCTGCCTCCTTCCTGACTCAAAACAATTGTTTATTCTCGTTATTCTGACGCTGAGCAGCAGTTCTAAGGGGCATGTGACCTACTCAATGAGCACAGTGTCCATTTTCACTGTGAGACTCTGATAAGAAAATCTGAATGGACTTCCTGTCCGCTGCTATTTCATTAAACATCCACACTTCTCAACAGCTTAAGTAATGAAATTATATCAAGTGTTCTCCCATGAGCAAATCGTTGTGATTTCAGAAACACACACACAGAGAAACAGAAATGTGGCCTGTTCTTATTGAACCATCAGTAGCAGAATACTCTGCTTGTCCAGTTTCAGCTTTAATCAGGGCTATTTTTGCCTTCACTAATGGGTGCCTCTGAGTAAGACCCATGCCCTCTGCCTGACACCACAGGCGACTCTTACTGTGGCCTTCAGCATTAAATGAGCTTTTCAGCCTTCAAAAAGAACACAGGCAAACATGCTTATCTCCGAACAGCATGCACCACAGAGCCCTAGGAAACCTCAAAAGAAGACCCCCCCTAAGCCTGCCATGATATCTTAATGACCTCTATTTTCCTGGACAGGCAAAAAAGTGATCTACTCTGATGTATGCCTTTTGGTTTTGGGGAATGCAGAAGTCAGCAAGGCCATGCTGGCAAATTGTTGGAGGAAGAAATCATTGCTTCGCCAAAAAACACATTTATCGATTGTTGATAAATTTATTTATTAATACCCATGTCAATGAATCTATTCATCCGGTAGGACATGTTAGTAAACATCATAACTCATGATCCACACAGCCTGACAAGAATGGGTGAACACTCGCAGGGGATGGACCAAGGCGAGAGAGTTTATTGATCACAATAAACCGTAAACAAAACAGAAATGCAGCAATGATTACCAGGGATAAGGAGGAACAGAAACAACAACCGTGACAAACAATACCGGGCAAACCAAAAGAACACACCTGGGGCTGGTGAGGCACTTGGACTGTGCTAGATGCCTGGGCTGAGCCAATACCGCTACTCAGAAACATAAACCTCCAAGCCGAGCTTGGGAAAACTAAGAACTAGGACATATAGAGTAGCGCTAGTCAGGCGCATTGAACTTACTAGACTCGAGAGCGTGAGGAGTCAGTCGCCAAACCTAGACGACTGATCCGGTCCGAAGATGAGGAGAGCTAACTGCTGAAACGAGCTGGAGAGTCGCTCACTCCCGGAGCTCCTGGACCCAAGCTCGCTGAACCTATGAAGCTTGGCGAGAGATCGCCACAGACCTGCAGTAGCTCCCTAATGGACCCTGAGACAAGAGCTGCAAAGAAAGTCCTCTGTACGAGGATGGACTCTACAGACTAGACCGATGAATCCTGAGTCTCTAGCATGAACCCCATAACCTGGGTGCATGTGGTGCACTAAGAGTAATTCTCGGCAACCAGCAGCTGACACTAGCCCTCCTTAAATACACCAGCCCACAGGTGTAACACATAAACCAAACAATGAACAGACACATGACAAACACAACCTAAAACCAAGATGGCGACGATGGGTGTCAACACAAGAGTCCTTTTCAACATAAAAGTCCAGAACATAACTAAACATGACATGAACATGACAAGACTTTGAAGGGGGAGTCCTTGATTGCCTGTGAGCCACGGCCCGAGAGCGCCCCTGGGGCGGGCACGGCGGCGCAGGCGTGACAATAACATATGCCATTTTTTCCTATTTTTTCTTAATGAGCTTATCTTTCCCCATGACCAAATTTCATAGGTCACGTATAAGAAAAAAAAACATTTTCCTCCCTTTTTAAAATAAATAAGAGTTTGATATAGTATGCAAATATAGTTTTTAAATGTACTTGGAAATTTGCATTTTTAACTGCAGCAGCTCATCCCTGAGTCATAAGGAGTGTTTTAGCTGTGAGTGCTATTTCAATAAGGTAACTGGACAGCAATACAGGACAGTCAATCATAGCAGAGATCAATGACATTTATGTCAGTCTTAAAGGCACAGTAACAAAACTGTTTAACTGTTTAATTTTTGGGAATAATGTGCCAGATACATTCAACGTATAGCTAAATTAACTATAAAATCTGCAACTAAATTGTTCATAATTGTTCAGAATTGCTAATGGTAAAATGTTTACCATTAGCAATAGCTAGCATAACCAGCAATTCATGCCTCAGCTCTGAGGGTAAATGTCCCTGTAAGCTAAAACTGATTCAATCATAATTACTTATTCATGTTTTTATAAACAATAAACCTGCAAGTCTTGAGGTACCCTCCAAATCAGCTGATGGATATATTTGAAAGACTAATTTTAAAAACTTCCAATAATACAATAACAGAACTTAAGGCACAGGTTCTTCTTCTGTTAAATTACTAGCGTTTCAGTTCACCCCAAATGTCAAAACTGCAGCACAACAACATTTCTGTGTAAAGATGCTATTTTATATGGCGTGCCATTGAGACAAACTTGACATCCTTTAGAACAATTTCAGAGCACCTTAATTGAGAAATTCTGTATGTAGTATTTATTCAGTATTGAATAGATTGAGGAGAGATACAGTTTGACTGTCATGATTTAAAAGAGCTAAAGTTATCAACTCAGTTGAGCTGAAACTGAAACTGAAATATGTCTAGATGCTTTCTCTCAGTTTTCGGACTTAAAAAATGAAATGCAAGAAAAAAGTGGAAAATTGCCCTTTAATACTGACTGTTATCCAAAGCCTAAAAGAGCTGAAAGGTTTGTTTTTCAGATTTTGTATTGATTCATTCATCCAGAAATGTTGACACAATGTTACTATGAATGTGATTAAATGAAATTTCATGGCACGTATACCAGATGTCATGCAAATGCTTTTAAAATGCTGCAGTTATCTTATTATAGTTACATGTTCAGTACTTCTCTGGTCCATTCTGTGAAAAGAGGGTCAAGTACAGCAGCTAGCAGTGTGTATGTGTGTGTGTACAGTATGTGTGGAGTTGGAAGTGCCTTAGCTACTTATCATGCATCTCGTACCTTACTGTTTGCTCTATGTATCTCTGACCTCAGATGTCAGCAATTATATTCTCCAGCCATTTGCGTATCTGCATTTGCATGACTAAAAATAAGCTCCCGTGCCAACTCTATGAGGTTTTCTTGTGTAAAATGGGTAAGATGTGTGAGTGGTGTGATAAGAATTTTTACCCACATTCTGTGATCATACTGTGATATATTGATCTTGTGGTACATGCTAAAACAATTGCCAATTGACTTCATGATCTCCCTAAATGACTAAAATCCCTTAAGTAAATTGTGTAAGAAATATGAACATTTATATCAGGAGGCTAATATATTGGACATTGATGAGGGGAATTAGGAATGTCAGCATTTCTGAGATTACAGCAGACCCAATGGGCTCTACAGGCAGAAAAGCAGTGGTGTTTTTCTGACATTCGGACTGATGCTGACACTCAGATTGAGGTTGCGGTTGGCTGGTGGTCAGAGATGCCGAGCCAGGGAATTTCTCCAGCTTGAGCTTTTGGACCTCGTGGGTTCCATTCCCCCCCTCAAGGCCTGGATAATGTCATAGTGCGGGGGGATCTCCAACCAGACCAGGGTGGAGCTCTAACTCTGCCTTACTGACAAGATGCCTCTAGACCACTGTCACCATAACAGGGTCGACGCCACAATTAGTTTACTGGATTTGCTTGACTGTTATACGCTTGCAGCAGTTTAGGTTATACTAAAAGTCCACTGTAGATGATTTTGTAAATGTTTGCTTGTCTTGAACTTATATATATATATTTGGACGAGGTAGTTTAACCATTGCATAACACTAAAGGTAATATCATGGCATTCCACTCACTTTTAAATATAAGATTGATGTCGTTTGACATAGTTTGTGAAAAAGCTCCAGAGAAGCAAGGAGCCAATAGTAACTCTGAAGATACTGGTCCGATCCACAGCTGAGATGGAAGACACTGTTAGCAAATTATAGCCAATCCATTCCACCAATCTGAGTTTAATGCAAGAAGACCTTCATTGAAACAAACCCAGGTGTTTAAAAAAGACATATTGGTCAATTTACAAAAACATGGAAAATGTTTTTTTTAGACCATGAATCTGAGATCTGAGATTTTTTGGATACTACATTTGTCACTTCTCCTCACCCTAAGCAGCATCCCTATTGTGAAGGATGGTGGCGGGAGCATCATGTTGTAGCTGTTATCAATAGGAACTGGGGAACTGAAAAGGGTTGAGGGGAAGCCAAATACAGAGCAATTCCCTTCAAGATACTTGAGACAGGACAACGCCCACAAACTACTAATAAAGCTATATTTGAATCATTTACAACAAGAAAGCCCCCCTCGGTCCGTTTTTTTGTGCATTATTAAACCAGACGCAATAAACCATTCATGAGTTTTTTGTCCAGTTTTATCAGTGATTGAAAATATAATTTTGACACAGTAATTTGACCTTCAGCTTTGAGTATTTTGATCTCTTCCTATTCTTAGAAATAGCCTGGTCTTGTGTAATTGAAAATAACTGGCCGGTGGCGTTGCTAAGATGGCCATTAAGTGAACAGACTTGCTGAGGATCTTAGGACAAAGGACTGAATGGTTTATTTAATTTATTTTAAATTTTATCCCAATTTTCTACCCCATTTGGAAGGCTAATTTCCCAATCCCCATTCATTCCGATCACTAGCAACACCCCAACACTGGGGGGGTGAAGACTAGCACGTCTCCTCAAACACCAGTTAAACACACTCACTAGACCACTCTGAGCTCCAAGACCTGAATGGCACATTTAAAACCCAGACATTAATCTGACTGAGAATCAGTGACAAGACTTGGAAATTGCTTTTCACCGTCTAAATCCAATATGACTGAACTTGAGCAATTTGCCAATTATCACAGAAGACTTGCCTACATGAATATCATAAGTGGAAGAAAGAAAAGTACAAGAGAAGAAAAGAGCAGAATATATATTATTTAACACTCACTCTAAGCCTAATCTTTACCTCAATTCAAAGCCTAACTCTAAAGCAGGACACCCCTAACAGAGGAGCACCCTACAACCTCCATCAAATTAAGTTAATTCATTTTTTGACTCATCTTTCCGTCTCTTTCCAGAGACAAAGGTCGCATGCTTAAGCTTGACAGCAACTGTTCTCCTGAGCTTAACAAATCCTGCCAGAGCATTAAGGAAAACCAGGCTGCTGCCATATTTATGTCAACCCAATGATCAATTCACCAACAGGGATTCATATATGCAATAATAATCTCACACAGCATCATCCATTAAACTGACAAGTGTTCCCTAAGGATGATCACAGTTGGAAAAACTTTTCATAAGAATTTCTTAAGACTGTACACATTACACTTTTATTTCTAACGCTGCACTTTCCATGTGCAATTACCTTACACGTCAATCTCACGGTCCATCCTACCCCCCAACACTCGCTTACTTAACACACACACACACACACACACACATGTATTCTTACTTTTGCACCACATTCCTTTTCCGTGGATGCTGTTTGGTGGGGAGAACAGTTTGCTCTTTTAGCAACTTTATAGCATCTTGTAAAGAGTATGCTTCAGAGTTCTCCATGCCGATTAGGGCCGTCAGGAAGTGAACCCACTGGCCATCAGCCAGAAGGACAAACAGTGTGTGAATCAACCGAGCCCATTACTGTTCCGCCGTGTATCAGGTGAGTGTGTGTTTGCCAAGGGTCAGGGCGAGGATGAGGAGTACTTTAGCGGCAGCTGTTTGAGCGGGAGAGCTTTTAGGAGACTGAATGAGCGGGTCATTAGCGCCTGAGTGACTTCATTAGTGTGGCTGTATTGCTGTGCCTCCTAGAAATGCAGGTGAGGATGCACTGCCCCCCCCCCTGCTTTACTGTGAAGGAGAGTACAAACAGTACTCAATGGAACGTGCTGTTCATGACCTATGGTGCTGCACATGGCTGTCCTCCTGCTTTCCTGCTTTGTAACATGGTGCGTTATGATGCTAAAGTGGATAAATTTCCCATTAGAAGATGAGTGAATTGTGCCAAAGAAGGGATGCACTCGATCAGCGACAATACGTAAAGGCTGTGGCATTCAAGCGATGATTGACTGGTGTTGACCTGTGCCCACTGCAGCCTCAGCTTTCTGTTCTTGGCTGACAGAAGCGGATTCAGAGGCTTTAAACTTTTCGTATAACTGGTTCCTCCACTATGACAAATTCTTACTCTGTAAAGTCCCTTTCAGACATGCACAGTAACCCATTTCTGGACAGTACCCGGAGGAGCTGTATGTGTGAATGCAAATGTTCGAGTCATTTGTACCAGACATTCATGTAACGGGTAATGTTCAAGTTAGCTGATGTAAATGTAAATGTAAATAGAGCAGGTCATTTTCTGGAGAATGCGGAAAATGTCCGGACCTGGTTCATATGTGAGAACAGCTGAAGTTTCTCAAGAACAGTACATTTCACAACAAACCACTCACATTTTCACTTTTTCTCCCAATTTGGTACTGCCAGTTAACATGCCTGTCTGTAACTCCCCCTTAGCACTAGCAATGCTCCTAATTTTGTAATTTCTTAACTCAAGTCTCCTCAGATACATGCAAAGCCAGCCACCGCCTCTTTTCGGCCGCCGCTGCAGCATTGCCAGGCAGCCAACACGCTCAGAGGAAAGCTTGGGATCCCCAGCTCCACCAGCCGCACCAGCTAACAGACGCCAGTGCTGGCCAACATCGCTTAAGAGTGATAAGGGGAGGGAGTGCCATCTACCCACCCAGAGAAAGCACTGCCAGTTGTGCTTTCTCAGGCCACTAATGATCAAGCAACATGGCTTGGGATTCAAACTTGCGACCCCCAGGCCATGAATGAATGACTTTTTTTTATGCCAGCCATTTAATGACCATTAAATTTTGTTTCCTTTTTAGAAGCAATTACATTTCCATAGTTTTCCACACAAGTACTTTCATAGCAGAAGCTTTACACTTTGTCCACCACTGGTTTATAAAAGGCCTTTGCTAAATACAGGGGAGGAAACTTCTTTTTTTTTCAACAAGCAAGAGTCATTTATTGGAATACAGGCTAAATTTAATTACACCAGATTTCAGCTAAACAGCACATAATAGCAG
Source organism: Salminus brasiliensis (assembly GCF_030463535.1). NCBI lineage: Eukaryota > Metazoa > Chordata > Actinopteri > Characiformes > Bryconidae > Salminus > Salminus brasiliensis. The sequence goes on along the minus strand of NC_132888.1, from coordinate 17,391,326 downwards.
CTCTCTGTACTCCAGACAATTATGACCACAAGCATAAATGGAACTTGAAAGTATTTTTTTTCATTTGTAAATAGTGAAGGAATAGTGGACATCAAGCCAAGACTAGCTTGGTGTCTAAGGTTTAAGGGACAACAATGAACATAACTATCTTGCGTAGCAGTAGCAGTCATCTGATTCTGTGTTTTTTTCTGTGCATTTTCCCATCAATATAAATAAAAGTATGTCATCAGATGTCTAGCAAGTCTTTTTGAGGTTACTTAAACCAACATGGTTTCAGGGAAGTGTGTGATAATTTAGGCATGAAGTTTGCACAATGCTAGCTTGTGGTTTCCTTTTCTTTGGTTGCTATGTCAGTAGCCTCATAGCTGTAGTGCAAAACTAAACTTCAGTCCCCAAACATGTCTGGGTCTAGCCTTTCTATTTTTTTGTATTTTTTTTTATTGAACCACCCTTCAAAATGAGTTAATAAACTAATTTAGTGTAGAGAATGTTTCTTTACATGAACTTTACATTTTGGATAGTAAAGAAAAAAGTGGCTGTATTTGCAGCAATTTGATAACCAGAGGTTGATGTCTGCTGAGAATCTACACTTCTAGAGTCTTTATATGGATTGTTGATTTATTGTATGAATTAAAATAGTTAAAAAAATTAGTCAAACTTGTAAAGATATTTCTGAGGACTGTTTTTTCTTACAACACTCACTACATGTACCTCTACACCATAAAAGTGTGAGAAAATATATCTTAATCCAAAACCTTATCACTCCACTTCTGTAGCCAGTCTTTAGGCAACATTAGTAACCATTTCATTAAGTCATTTTCTAGAGCAGGGTTGGGAAACTCCAGTGTCGGAGGGCCGGATTCCTATGCAGTTTGGTGATTTCCCTGCTTAAAGGCACCTGATTCAATTCAGAAGTTCATTACCAGGTTTAGTCATTGGCTGCATCCCAATTGCATACTACTTACTAATGCTATAAGCTAAATACTGCATGCTGATCCTAATAGTGTGGGTTTGGCAAGTTAGTACACAATATATTAATACACTAACCCGAAGTGATGAAGCGTTGCTAGGCCAACATGCATCGTTTCCATTTCACATTGCATTGTAGGATAACAGTGTCGATCTAAACCACTCTCCACTTTTCTGAGTACGTATAATTGATATTTGAAGATGCTCAACTGTGACCCTTGAGAGAAACTGCTCACAACAAATGGTGTTTTCTCTTGATTATTAACTCAATCTTTGTAGAGTTTTAGCCAGTGCCTTTGTTCTGTGTTACATTAATTACTGCCTTTTTACACCCCTTTCCCCCTTTCCCCTGATAACGTTACCATTGCCACCTTACCCTCACTCATTTCCCCCTTTATCGTCCTCCTCCTCACATCAGTGTACTTAAACCCTGACAGTCTGTGCATTATTTTGGACTTCTGACAGACAGTTGCTCAACTAAGCTGTGCCTGTGTAGGAATTTTTCGTCTGCATGACGCTGAAGATCCAGTCTCCTGACTCCTGTATACTGAATACTGTATACAGTATACTTGGTTCCCTATGGATGTGAGATGCTTCAGATGTCTGGTTCCCATCACAAATGTGAACTGCTCTGTCAGTTTGACGTGGAATGCAAAAAAATCCCACATCAAACCACTCAGAATGACTTTATTTACATGATATAACTATACTTTGAGTAGTGTGAGGAAAGGGACTGGCTGAACTACATGTGCACTTTAAACAACAGTGTTTATACAGTATATATTTTCAGAGCTTTTCAGAGCTTTTCACATGCCTAAGAGACTCGTACCAAGGAAAGGAGTATCCCTATCGTGTCATTTTAACTCTGGGGTTAATTAATACAACAAACAGAGCGCCTGGCTGCCATCACTGAACACTGCACCAGTTCAAACACACACCCTCAATGATGAATTCTGTGTTTCTGTTTGCTGTCATCCAGCCAGTCCCTACTTTGTTTGACAACTGACCAAACAGTTTTTGTGACTGTGTCTGTGTGTGTAAAAATGTAAGCGTGAGACTGGACTGTAGATGATCACTGAGGAGATCAGTGAGATGTGTTCAGCCCCTCTGTGGTCCAGTGATAATGAGGATGATGCTCCAGAGGCCTATGACACAACATCAACCACAAGTCAGCTACACAGCTCTCACTGCAGATTCAGTTTCAGCCCTTAAAGCCAACAAGGCATTGCAATAAATCTGCAGCGCTTCTTACTGAGAATGAATTTAACGTTAGCAGTAAATGTCACACAGAATAAGGGTTGAGGAGCTGTGCAATTCCACAAGAATCTTCAAGTACAGACAGAATGATGTACCCTTATTTGGTCATTTTACAAGGCAGGGATGGTCAGAGTTGTGACTTACCGCTGTAGCTTCTTTGCCTCCTAATTTAAATTTCAGGGGGAAAAAAACAGAACAACAGCCTCATCTAATGGACAAAACCACCATTACATTCAGATGCAACAATGCGATTGCTGCAAATTTTCATACCTCATCCAGGGTGGGAGAATTGTACTTAGTTAACTGTATTTTTACATTTAAACTGATAATGTACTCATACTTGTTACTTTAAACAATTATTGTACTTTTTCCACACTTGTGCTTAATATGTTAATAAACAGAATAACAACCTCATCTAGCAAAATTGCATTTACAGAACTTAGTTTGCAGTACACAAACTTTCATACCTCATCAAGGGTGTTAAATTGTCCTTCATTTCTGTACTTTTTTATTTCTTAACTTTATTAGTATTATTTTGGAGTACTTGTACTGTGAATATTGTCACAGACATTCATACTCCATCGAGGGTGGGAAACTGTACTTTGTTACTGTACTTAAGTATTAATGTAGGTGAGTAAATGTCTGATGATGTACTTATCCTCTTTAGTTTCTATTCACATGTTCTCATCTAATAACCAAAAGTATCATTAGACATAACTGTGTTTACTCTAAACAAATTAATATACAGTTAATATAAACCATTATTTTCTGTACTCAACTTAAGTATTGTAATTGAAAATCTATACTTTAACTACATGTTTCATCACGATAAACTGAAACTGTCCTTAGCTAAAGCTCATTCATCTTATAATGTAATAGCCAGAGTGTAATCAGCTGGTCTTTTTTACTTTTATGTACTTAAATGTTGGTACATTTTTTTCAGGTAAATGTTTGATATTTGGCTTTATGCCACACCAAATCCTTTTCTTTCACTCTTAACAGAGTAACACTCTGGTAAGTCTGTACTTTTGACACACTGTATACTGTGTAGAAATATATCACATTAAAAATGTGTTAATATTAATCAGTCAACATTAAGCAAGAATGGCAAATCTGTACAGAATAGGGTAACACTGTACTGCAGGGCAGCATTTTAAGACTACATTTGACTACCGTCATAAACATGTACTAACAACTGACATAAACCTATAGTAACATTTATAAAGACATTTTCCAACAAGTCGGTTGTCCTAAATCCTCTTTCATTTAATCATTTAACCACAGCAAATGTTACGAATCTTTCTGTTTATATAGGTTTAGGTCAGTTGTCATGAAACGCTTATAAACACAACATGTCCAAATGTTTGTGGACACCCTTTCTGATGAGTGCTTTCAATTACTTTAAGTTGCACCTGTTGCTGACACAGATGTAAAAATGCACTTAGCCTAATGCCAGGTGTGAGCTAGAGGGGTATAAAGCCCCACAGCATTGAGCTGTGGAGCAGTGGAATTGTGTTCTCTGAAATGATGGTTGGTGCTCCATCTAATACTTTTGGAGTGAGTTTGGTAGTTGGGGATGAGGTGGGGTGTTGATTATCCAACATCCTTACCTCACTAACGTTCTTGTTGCTGAATGCAATTAAATCCTCACAGCAATGCTCCAATATATAAAAGAAAGCCTTCCCTAGACAGTACAGACAGTTACTCCAACAAAAACAGGATACATTTTTAATATCCTTGATTTCAGAAGGAACAATGGATGAGCAGATGTCCCAATACTTTTGTTCATACCGTGTACATAGGTGTCTTATAGCTTTTATGAACTTCAATAAAGTAACCACAAATAATTTATAGCATAATCTTTCTATCACATCATTTCACAGTCAGGCGAAGAATATTAAACATTGTTTAGACCATTCATAATAAATCAGTGCATAATATTACCCACATTACTGCTGTATTAATTATTCAGAAAAGTCAGCTGGACAAGCTTAAGCTTAAGCTACATAAAAATATGTAAAATTAATCACAGATATAAAAAAAATTTACAAAAATGTGGTAGTTCATTATATAAAAATATAAAAATATACAATATTTTCTGAAAAGCTGATCACAGACATAAGCTAGAAGCATTAGCACAGCTGCTACAAACAATAAATTTCTGTACGTCAGATCATTTGATTCTCTTGTTGGTGTGAAGAGTCTCAGGGGCTTGTGATCTGTTCTTTCTCCAGTCACAAATCTCCTGGTACGGACACATCCTGCACTTCCATGCTTCCTCTATATCTACTCCTCTGGGCTCCCTCTGGCCCGTCCAGTAGGCCAGGTAGCCCCGCAGGTCGGCCCGTAGCTGTGCCTCGTCGAAGGGGACCACCCTGGTGCCGATTAGGCTGCTAGAATCCTGATGACGGTACTCCACCTGGAGGAGATCGATGCACGGCACGTCAGAACAGGACAGGACCATGAAGAAAGTGTCCACCAGCTCACCAAAGGTGGCAACCTGAATCCCGATTCTCGCAGCATGCGCCTGGACCTCTGCTCCAAGTGCCGGGGAGGCTCGCAGTTTGAAATGGTCCACTATGTGCTCCCTCCTCACCTCGCTTTTGATCAGTGCATCAAACAGAAGCTTATACAAGCCCACCTGGTACCCACACAGAGAGAACAGTGTTTAATCAGAGTAAGACATACCAGACGTTTCTTAAAAGGGCTTTAAACAACATACATGATTGCTGATTTGGTCTTTAACTTAATCTTTGAAAGAAAAGCAAAGCATGTTAAAATGGACAAAGTACAGAAAAACGATCAGGCTTAAAGTTGGGTGCTAGTGAAAACTATACTATTTTATTCCTGATTGTTGGAATAAAATTGTTGGAATAAAAAAACCTTTTATGTATATTCTTCAAAAATTGTTATATAAAAAAGGTGTTATTTAATTGAGTTTCTCCCTATTTGGTACTGCCGATTAGCCCACCCATTCAAGAAGGTAGAGCGTGTCAATAATTTGTCTGTAGTACTTGTTTACATAGTAAAACATTGTTGTAAATCTGTGGAGAAAAGGAATCACAATCAGATCCTGCAGAAGGTACAGCTTTCAGTTTTTAGCTTCTACACACCTGAAAGCAGTGGCCAACGGCCTGTGCGTCTCCAGGGAGAGAGTCTTGCCTGCGGGTCTTCAGCTCGTTCAACACTAGCTCCCCCTTCTGGTTATAACTCAGTTCATCAATGACTCCCATAACACACACGCCTTCTAATACACCAAACACTGGAAACTCACGCACACACTGGCCTGAAAACACACACAACAGCTATATAGTCACACGAGATAGACTCACAAACCACCTTGTTCTTAATCATCCTTTGTCTTTGCATTAAACAACATACCGATGTTACATACTGATGTAACTAACATACCTGATTCCAATGTGGGCATCATGAGTAGGACATTAAGCAATCTAATGGCAAAAGAATCCTCTCTGCTGTGGGTATTAATAGGAACGACTGCATGAACCTCCAACTCTGTGAACAGAGATAGAGGTTAGGTAGTAGGAGGTAGCTATCAAGTGCATCTGCAAAGAGGAAAAGAGTGCATTTAGGGATGTCCTAATCTAGTTAGAGAGGCTAGTCTGTTAAAGGGAAAGTTTGTAAGTTTTGGGGATTTAGAAACCTCTCTAATTAATACTACAATACAATTAATACATTTTGTGTTATGTGTTAAATATTTAATATGTTTTTGAATGATTATTTTATGCACTTTAAAAATGTCAATTCTACAGTAAAAAACTGTCAAACCGTGACAGTAAAAGACTGTAAATTTAAAAATGGTTAAATACAGTTTCTGTAACAGTGAAATGTCATAAATACATATATCGAATTCGTTCTTATTTTTATTTTCATTAATTCATGTAAATAATTGTTTATCACTCCTTATTTCCTACTAGTTGTCTCTACCTTCCTGCAGGTTCCAATTCTAACCCAAGTCTAATGCACTGCATTCAGCCAATCAAGGATCTTTGAAGGCAGCAATCAGGTGGAGTGGATTAGAGGTTTTCAAAATTGGTTTTGGTCACTTAAAAAAACACTGCTGTTTGAAAACACTCTTTAAGGTGGAGATTTTTCAGCCCTGTTCACACCTGTTTGACATCACAAATGACTACCAAATCAAATATGCTTGTAATCATATTTCTCACGTTATTTTTGCTGGAGGAGCATTAACGCCAACATATGAACCGCCAAATGTTGTTTGATTGATCAGATTAAAGTGTCCTCGAGACTGAATTTTTCAGGAATTTCAGTTTTGTATGTATCGATTATTTTCATTTAATTTGTTTTAGTTTTACCACATGCTATTACATATGGAACTGTATGTGGAATGGGAGCAGACAAATGGTGACTTTCTTATCCTGAAACAATGGGGTCCTTAAACTTCACACCAGCCTCACCACAGGGGGCCCAGCGTTATCAGCACATTAAAGGTAATGGAAACAGCACGCTTCAGCAAATGAACATCAAAGTCCAAAGTCCTAATTCAAAGTCAGAATGTCACGTAATGCACATTAATCACGTATTTGTGGGGTATAAAAAGTGTAACTGACACTGTACTGGAAGGTTTTTGTCAGAAGCAGTTCTGAAGCTGGCGTTACGTTTACTGCAGAATTAAAGTGTGTTTTTCTACATTCCTAAAGCTGACTGATCGAGTTGATTCTTTAAGCGTGTTGATTCTGATTCTTTAAGCAAATACGACTACCACAAGACGCACTGTATCCTGTTCACAACTGTACTTTGTGCTGGCTACTTATGACTGAATCACCCGGGATGCATGTTAATATGAACGGGGCCTTTAAAATCTGATTTGAGTGTCTAGGTTCATTCGTACAAATCCGATTGTAATCACGTATGAAAACATCACCGAATGTGGGTCAGATCCGATTAGCAAAAATTGTATTTCATGTGGTTTCCTGCTGTCCAGACTACCGAAAATCAATCTGGATTTAATCTAGATATGGCAAAAATTTGACAGTCTGAACATGGATCTATTGGTTTTGAGCTTGCGGCTGATGCTTATTGGCGTGACTCAACAACAACAGCGGTACATGTTGCTCAAACCGAGTTTGAACTAATAATTTAGTGTAAAACTGAGGTTGTAAGCCAGTGTGTTAACTTATGAAAACGCCTTATTTCTGCAGGTTGCGTCCTCTTATACTGCCTCTAACATTGAGCACAAAAAAAACGAAAGGAGCTGAGGTTGCCCAAGCTTAATATATCAAAAATGCTTGGACCAGGCCTTTTCCTGACCCCATGGATTGGACTGGAACATACCTAAACATCACTAAACAATATAACATCTAAAGAAGACATAGCTATAGACAAATAGTAACTGATCTTCACCTCTTGCCAGGTGAATACTGGCGCCAGTCTGAATCTCCACCCGCTGCTTGTCTGTTTTCCTGACTTGAGGAGGTAGGATGCCATACTGGAGCTTCAACTCACACCAGGTCTGCTCACACAGCAGGGTTACACTCAGGTGACGCTTCATGAAGCGCAGCAGAGGGCTTCGGACAACCTCAACGGTTTTCTTCCTCTTCTCTCCTCTCTCCTCGTCTGTTTTAAGACTTCTCTGCTCCAGCCCTTCCGCAATGCTGCAAGCCAGGGTAGACAATACTGACCATCACATACTGACCAGGCACTGCACATTATTCAGTTACCATCCCACAATACAAACTATGTGCAAGCCCACACAGTAAAACTATTATCTATAAAGAACAACAGGGCACAGAAAGACTTGGGAACTGTAATACGCACAGAACATCAGTACTTCTGCTTGGTATTGTAACAGCCAGTCGTGACTACTGACAGCTAGAACTTTTGAAGTTGAGCTATATTTTCTCCAAGAACATCATCAACTCGGTGAACATGAGCTTACACACAGTTCGAGCTGTGTGTAAGCTCTTCTAAAGTTTAATCTTCTAAAGTTGAAAGAACTCTTCGTTCTTATTTCACTCTTCCAAAAAGGCAGCACACTGTGTTTACTCCGTGAGGTCCTGTCTCTAATCTCCTTTCCCCTATGTAGTGCATGTTGTAGGTTGTGAAATTACAGCACCTCCATCCAAACAGTGGATTTTTTTTTTTTAATAGTGCACTATGTAGGGAGCACAATGTCATTTTAAAAAGAGACGATAATATCTTTTCAGAAGGAGTAAACTGTACAGGTTAGTGGCACAATGGACAATAGATATGAAACTTTGCATTAACTGCATTTAGCTAACTCTCTTATCCAGAACGACTTACAAGGTTACTTGTATTACAGGGGTGGGCCAATGTGGTGTTAAAAGTCTTGCACAAGGACTCTTATTGGTGTAGCGCAGCACAGTCACCCGGACTGGGAATCGAACCCCAGTCTCCAACATGATATCGTAGCTCAGTGGCAGTGGTGTTATCTGTTGTGCCACACTGTTTTTAGAGACACAGCCCCACAGCATATGAATAAATATCTCAATTCCGAGTGTCCCTTGAGGTGAGAATTATTCAGAGCAAAGAAAACACAAACCAGTGTCAGGCCTAGAGTTTCAGTTCTGTATTTTCTATATAGTTCCGCTGTGTTTTGTTGGGGGGTTGGGTGAGAAATGGATTTACCTGTGACCTGATGGTAAGGAAGTGATGGAGCCTTTATTCACAGTGTCTTTCCTTGTGCCTGGTTCGCTACTGCATGGCTTAGGTGGTTCTTCTGAAACATGAATTTACAGAAACAGTATAATAAATAATTAACAGTCAAAATTAGTAGGATTTCTCAATACAACGAGTGCCTTTAGTTATTCCTTAATGTTACCATTTTTCCCTTAGAAAAATATATATATAATAATTCTATAGTAATATTATATAGTACTTATAGTTTTCTATATGAGTTGTATAACAAATACAAGTAAAACTAATTCAGAATATCCATTTCTGTGTTTAAATTGCTATGCGTGTATAGTTGGTTTAGGTGATCACATGCTTTGAGCCAAATTTAGTTGAGTTTGTGTCCCACAAGGTTTTTGTGCAGTTCCAAAAAGATGTTTTTATGTTGGGTGAAAAAACAAAATTCAGTTTTGTAAAACTACTATCCATAATGTATGCATAGTTTTTACTTTATAATGTTTATTCATATTTAAAGGCTTTCCTAAATTATTTTTTTTTAGTTCATAAATTTAGGTAAAGCAGTTGATGACTAAATTAATTTGTGAAAATGTCACACACTTAATTTGCCTTGAATTTACCAACACCAAATACCATCAAATACAGTTAAATGAAAAAGAGACAATGTCAAAAAAAGACTAACGTTGTGTGGAGGTGTGTAAAAAAGCAGCCTAAGAGAAAACAGAGCAACCTCTGGCAATAGGAAATTTCATTTACATTTCTCAGCCCAAAACAGAGGAAACCTTGTTTTGCAGATACTGCGTTATCACAGGACAGCAGTCACGCGATCATTATACAACATGACAACAGCGCCACCTCGTGACCATCCGCGAACATGAACATCTACCAACACATCTTCCAGACTGTGTGTTTATCCACTGAATCCGCAGTAAATCTTATGAAACAGCGTTAATGCTAACTAACTTATTAGACGATCGTAGTAGATCGTGCTACAAGCTACTACATCAAACCTCTGTAGGTCTGATGGAGACTGCTGCTGATGAAGCTGCAACACTACGACTATTAAACGGGTTTAATAGGTTTATTAAGGGTGTATTAACCGGACACTCTCAGGGCCCAGTCCTCGGTGTGTAATAAATTACCTGTGCAGGACTGATCTAGCTGGATATCGAGGAGTTCAGAGTCGCTGATGTCGTCCCACTCTTCACTCTGCGACTCCATCATAGCTAACAGATCCAGCAGCAGCAGCAGCAGTAGCAGCAGCAGCTCACCCTCCCCGAAAACAGCGATACCGGCTCACGGTCGTGTTGTTGTCGTGCTGCTGTTGTCTCGTCTCATCTGTACACATGATGTGTTGTGCAGTCTTGGGTTAAAGGGCTCAGAGGTTGCGTTGTACACACACCTCCCTCTGACGTCTTCATGTTTACGCTCTTTCTGTGTTTCACTGCGTTTTGCCCGGACTTGCCTCCAGTTTAGGACACGCCCTCACAACGCCATTGGCTCGAATGTGGATCACTACGGCAACGCGGTTCAGCCTTTGATACAGTTTCTTTACATCTGAAATCAAAAGCGAAACAAACTCCCTGTTATTAATGTTGCTCAAAAGGAAATATGAGCTCTGCAACTTCACAATTTCTCAATAGGGAAAAAAGCAACGTTTGAAAACATTGAAATTATTCATTTTAATAAATGCATTTAGCTAATGTACATTTATGGCACTTAGCTGACTTTTTCCCAGAGCAACTTACATGGTTACTTGTATTACAGAGGTGGGCCAGTGTAGTGTTAAGTGTCTCACCCAAGGACTCTTATTGGTGTAGCGCAACATAGCCACCCAGACCGGGAATCGACCACCAGTGTGGTAGCTCAGTGGCAGGTAGTGGCAGTAGGTGGCTGTTGCGCCACACCGACCACCATGTAATAATTCATGTGTAACAAATAAGGGTAAATAACCCTAATGTTGGGCACATCTAAGCTCTATTTGGTGTAGGTCATAAATAAATAAGTAAAAGTCAGTGAAACTATGGCTCTCATAAATAAAACAATCCTGGAGTAGAGGTTATATTACTGACTGGCACACCGTTCATCTTCACTTTTAAAATGAACCAGCACTTCACCTGGCTGCCAGGCGGCACACCATCCGGGACATATAAAAACATCCGGCACATCCTAAAGCAACCGGCACACCACCCGAAACAACCTAAAGCAGCCAGCACACAATTCAGCACATCCTAAAGCAGCCGGCACACCACCCGAAACAACCTAAAGCAGTCAGTACACAATGCATTCTGCCTGCTGTAAGATGTGTCTGTTGGTGTGCCGCCTGTTGTAAGATGTGTCTGTTGGTGTGCCGCCTGCTGTAAGATGTGTCTGTTGGTGTGCCGCCTGCTGTAAGATGTGCCGGTTGTTGTGCCGCCTGCTGTAAGATGTGTCTGTTGGTGTGCCGCCTGCTGTAAGATGTGTCTGTTGGTGTGCCGCCTGCTGTAAGATGTGCCGGTTGTTGTGCCGCCTGCTGTAAGATGTGTCTGTTGGTGTGCCGCCTGCTGTAAGATGTGTCTGTTGGTGTGCCGCCTGCTGTAAGATGTGCCGGTTGTTGTGCCGCCTGCTGTAAGATGTGTCTGTTGGTGTGCCGCCTGCTGTAAGATGTGTCTGTTGGTGTTGCCGCCTGCTGTAAGATGTGTGCTGTTGGTGTGCCGCCTGCTGTAAGATGTGCCGGTTGTTGTGCCGCCTGCTGTAAGATGTGTGCTGCTGGTGTGCCGCCTGTTGTAAGATGTGCCGGTTGTTGTGCCGACTGCTGTAAGATGTGTGCTGTTGGTGTGCCGCCTGCTCTAAGATGTGCTGGTTGGTGTGCCGCCTGTTGTAAGATGTGTCTGTTGGTGTGCCGACTGCTGTAAGATGTGTCTGTTGGTGTGCCGCCTGCTGTAAGATGTGTCTGTTGGTGTGCCGACTGCTGTAAGATGTGTCTGTTGGTGTGCCGACTGCTGTAAGATGTGTCTGTTGGTGTGCCGCCTGCTGTAAGATATGTGCTGTTGGTGTGCCGCCTGCTGTAAGATGTGTCTGTTGGTGTGCCGACTGCTGTAAGATGTGCCGGTTGTTGTGCCACCTGCTGTAAGATGTGCCGGTTGTTGTGCCGCCTGCTGTAAGATGTGTCTGTTGGTGTGCCGCCTGCTGTAAGATGTGTCTGTTGATGTGGCGACTGCTGTAAGATGTGTGCTGTTGTTGTGCCAGCTGCTGTTTGTGACGGTTGGTGTGCTGTCTGCTTTAGGATGTGCCGGTTGGTGTTCTGTCTGCTTTAGGTTGGTGTGCTGTTGGTGTTAAGATGGCAGATAACGTAGATAATGTGTGCAGTGTGGCAGCATGACAGGTTTGATTGGAGGGTTGAGTAATCAACATCATGATGTCAACTAATCTGAGATATAGCCTTAAGGCTGTTTTAGAGGAAACAAATGAATGCTTGTTTGGTCCCTCTTTGTGCTTTAATAGGGGAGTTTAAGACAAGGCAGTAAGTGGCAGATAAACATGCTTTACGGCAGATAAACATGCTTAAGACTGTCCATCATCAGTCTCTGCTTTAATTCAACACAACTGCTTGGTGTTGAATAACACACTGCTATGGTGGGGGGCTCATGTTAATTATTGGGATGTACAGCCAGTAAATCCTGACTCTTAGCAGGTAATGAATGGGTTTATGTTCCATTGCTATCTGGCTAGCCACCTTTAGTTACATATAGTATAGCTGTTGTGATAAATATTGCAGCTGTTACTAATTCCTACAGATGTGCTTTTTAAATGTCTCAGTAATGCGTGTGATTGGCACCACATGGTTGTCAGGTTCCACTGGCTGAATGCCATTTGAATGAGTGGCAGCATGGCATGGTAAGTGTTTAGTAGCAGTTTTATTAAGCATTGTTATTCAGTGTTAATTTGTGTTATAAGAGAAGATGTTAATTATGATGAAGAAAAAAAATAAGGCATAAATGTCATAAGTGTTCTTCTCTATAAACCTGTCACAAAATTGCTCTGTATACTGACTCACATTTAAAGACTGCACTGGAAGAAGATCAGTTTAGTCTCACTTTGTCACGCAGGTCCCTCAAGAGAATTGGCCTTCAGTGCAAGTCAAGATAGCCCATCAGATAAACTTCATGAGGCACGCAGTCTGAAGAAGCTTCTCACAGAGCCACTGCCAACGAAGAGCCCAGACAGAAAGAACGCTAAAGCCAAAGGTCAGATCAGCATCCAAGAAGAACAAGGACGACGGTGGCTTTGGCAATGCAAATAGAGGTTAAAAAAGCCAACAGGAGGAAATGTAATCTGGCTGCCCAGCAACAGCTCATTGTTAGCAATTCCTCTGAAGTCTCTGGAGTAGACCAGAGCACTTCAGCAGTAACAAACAGTCCAGAAGAGCAACAAAAATGACAGTATCCATGGAATTACCATGAAACCTTGTCATGCTAAAACAGAAATTTGAACATAAAACGTAAAGAGATGTTTTGCCTGTGTTAAACTATTGTAGCATTATAAGCTAAATGATATGCTAAGGCTAGACGTTAAATCTATTATATGCACACTTAGAGCCTTTTCCAAACCGGCAGATTTGAACAGTACTGGGGGGAACACTGAGTTCACTAACGTATACAGTGACATGGTGGTATTGTGGCCTAGGACTGCTACCATGATGCTTTGGAGCCTTTGGGGGTTTAAATACATAATATAGAGGTGTTTTAGAAGCAGTTTTATTAAGCATTGTTATTTAGTGTTAATTTTAACAGAAGTATTGAGAGATGAGATATTAAGAGACGATTTGGGGGTGAGTTGGGTGTTAGTTGGGATTTTTTGAGTAATCACCACCATGATGTTAACTCAGCTGAGATATAGCCTCAGGTCTGAGTCAAAAAGCCTGGCCTATGTTTATTCTGGGCTTCTGTGGGTTAATAAATAATTTCCTAGCTCATGTACAGTAAGATTAGATAGCAGTTGGGTGTGGCCAAACCTGACCATAATTCATTTCTTACTGCTCCCCTTGCCGTTGTCTATTCCTGCCTACAACCCCTTGGTATACTAATGTACAGCTTTGTTGGATTTATAGTAATTATGTAAGGAGCCAGTAAATCCTAACTGTCACCAGGTAATGACTGGTATTATGTCCCAATGCTAGCTGACTAACTGCCTGAAGTTACATATGGCATAGCTGTGATTAAAATTGCAGCTGCTACTGACTGTTACAGATGTGCTTTTTAAATTAGTTGTCGGGTTTCACTGACTTACTGGCATCTGATAGTAACCTTTAAGCCAAGTGGCAGCTGCCATTCAGCATGACAGGACTGATATGAGTTGGGGAGCAGAAGTGAGTTAAATGACCTACAGTGTGACGTTATGGTGTGTCTGAAACGGAAGGCATTTGCCTCAATGACTTGCCTATGCTGTCTCATAAGTCAGTACACTTCAAAGGCAGCAATACCTCATGGTGTTACCAGGATATTGACAACTACTGTCAGCAGGTGGCGTAACAAATTAAAATCGTACTGTTTACTACTATTTAATATAAATATTATTAACACAAATAACTTACATTTGTACATATTGCTGCTTGCCTCTGCCATGTTGCTTTTTCTCTCAAGAGGAGCCGGCATTAACCTAGAGGACCACGGGACATGTAAAGTTTTGCCTTCGCAAAACAGTAGTACGGTAGTGAAGGTACCTTTGCAGACAGCATTTTATGCAAACAGTTTACATGGACATAACTCGGATCCTTCTTCCCTTTGAATACTGCCTAAGTAGGCAGCATTTATTTAATTATATGTTTCAGACACAACCTATGATATTCTGGCCCAGGAGTTCTCCCATAATGCCTTGGGTGACTTTATAATTTTTTTAAATATAAAATTTTAGCAGTAATTTTGCTAAATATCGTGATTTAGTATTCATTTGTGCTCAAAGAGAAGTTTTGGTGGTTAGTTGGCTGTTTTGAGGAATTTTTGAGGGATCACCGCCAACTAAGACGTCAGCTAAGCTGAAGTACAGTAGAAATCTGAAATGCCCAACACGTCTCTACACACATTAGGCTTGTTCACCTAACTATTATAAATAGCAGTAATAAAACCTAAATGATTTTCTGCGTTCTGTTTATTTTATATGGCATTATTTTATGTGTGTGTGTAATTCTGCTGCTGCCTATGTAACACTGGGTTAATTTCATGTTTTATGAAGGCTGAATATATGTATTTAGCTTCTATGGTGATGCACGTTTCACATGAGGAGACCTCACTGAGATGAATGTGAGGTTCTTAATGACTCCCTGTGTGTTTGTGTTCACTCAGACTTACCTGCTTATAACAGCCCCTGTTCACATACAAGCAGAGTAAGCAGTGAAGCCTGCATCGAAATGAGCTGTGGGAAAATACAGCTGCGTCTCCAGGTCTTAAACCAGGAGAGTACTTATCACAAGATAGTATGTGCAGTATTATTAGGCAAGTTGTATTTGAGAGGAATCTTTTTATTATTGAACAACAACTATGTTCTCAATCAACCCAAAAGACTCATAAATATCAAAGCTTAATATTTTTGGAGTGGGTTTTGTTTAGATTTGGCTATCTTAGGAGGATATCTGTTTGTGCAGGTAACTATTACTGTGCAGGATTATTAGGCAACTTAATAAAAAACAAATATATACCCATCTCACTTGTTTATTTTCACCAGGTAAACAAATATAACAAAATTTAGAAATAAACATTTCTGACATTCAAAAACAAAACCAAAAACAAATCAGTGACCAATACAGCCACCTTTCTTTACGATGACACTCAAAAGCCTTCCATCCATAGATTCTGTCAGTTGCTTGATCTGTTTACGATCAACATTGCGTGCAGCAGACACCACAGCCTCCCAGACACTGTTCAGAGAGGTGTACTGTTTTCCCTTCCTGTAGATCTCACATTTTATGAGGGACCACAGGTTCTCTATGGGGTTCAGATCAGGTGAACAAGGGGGCCATGTCATCACCCTTACTGGCCAGCCACGCTGTGGAGTATTTGGATGCATGTGATGGAGCATTGTCCTGCATGAAAATCATGTTCTTCTTGAACGATACCGACTTCTTTCTGTACCACTGCTTGAAGAAGGGGTCTTCCAGAAACTGGCAGTAGGTCTGGGAGTTGAGCTTCACTCCATCCTCAACCCGAAAAGGTCCCACAAGTTCATGTTTGATGATACCAGCCCATACCAGTACCCTACCTCCACCTTGCTGGCGTCTGAGTCGGAGTGGAGCTCTCTGCCCTCTACTGATCCAGCCTCGGGCTCATCCATCTGGCCCATCAAGACTCACTCGCATTTCATCAGTCCATAAAACCTTAGAAAAATCAGTCTTAAGATATTTCTTGGCCCAGTCTTGTCGTTTTATCTTATGTTTCTTCTTCAAAGGTGGTCGTTTTTCAGCCTTCCTTACCTTGGCCATGTCCCTGAGTTTCGCACACCTTGTGCTTTTTGATACTCCAGTAACGTTGCAGCTCTGAAATATGGCAAAACTGGTGGCAAATGGCATCTTGGCAGCTTCACACTTGATTTTCCTCAATTCATGGGCAGTTATTTTGCGCCTTTTTTTTAACATGTTTCTTGTGACCCTGTTGGCTATTTGCCATGAAACGCTTGATTGTTCGGTGAAAGTTTGGCAATGTCAAGACTGCTGCATCCCTCTGCAGGACATCTCACAATTTCAAATCTCTCTTCTGACCCATTTTGCCAAAGGAAAGGAAGTTGCCTAATAATTAAGCACACCTTATATAGGGTGTTGATGTCATTAGACCACACCCCTTCTCATTACAGAGATGCACATCACCTGATTTACTTGATTGGTAGTTGGCTTTCAAGCCTATAGAGCTTGAAACAACATGTATAAAAAGAAACAACATGTATAAAAAGGATGATGTGATCAAAATACTCATTTGCCTAATAATTCTGCACACAGTGTACAAAACACTTGTGTTGTTTCCATGATTTATGTACATTTCAAGAACAAGGATTACAGGATTAAAGTGTGGTGGCGGTTAGAACTCCGGACTATAGAAGACAGGGTTGCGGGTTCAATACTTGGGCTCGGCAAGCTGACGTTGTCTTGGGCAGTGGTATCTCAGCTGTTCGAGCTCCAAGCTGTTGATGACAGGGTTGTGAGTTCAAAACCTGGGCTCAATTTTTCTGCAATAAATAATTTGCTTGGCTTCCTAAAAACACGAGCTGGGCAGCTTTAGTTTGAGGACTTATTCCACAGACACCCAGTAATTAGCCTAAAAGATGCACATTTGAAATAAAATAAATCTAATTTAAAAACAAATATATCAATGAAATTAATAAATCAATTAATTTCCTTCTTAGATTCTATTCATAGGAAGTTCTTAATATAAATATTGTTTTAGAATATATAGGGACAAAAAATCATATTTTTGAAAGTGTCCCACTTTAGCAAGACTGCTAAAGTGCTAAATGTTCATGAACTAATGATGAAGAAAAAAATAAGGCCTTATCAAAAGTTCTTATCTATAAACGTGTCACAACATTGCTCTGTATACTGACTCACATTTAAAGACTGCACTGGAAGAAGATCAGTTTAGTCTCACTTTGTCACGCAGGTCCCTCAAGAGGATTGGCCTCCAGTGCAGGTCAAGCTAGCCCATCAGATAAACTTCATGAGGCATGCAGTCTGAAGAAGCTTCTCACAGAGCCACTGCCAACGAAGAGCCCAGGTCAGACCAGCATCCAAGAAGAACAAGGACGACAAGGACAGAGGTGGACAGACGCCAGGCCCAGGACAGTCTGAGGTGGGAGGGGGTGCTGAGTGATCTGGTGGCCGAGGCAATGAGAATGGAGGTTTAAAAAGCCAACAGGAGGAAATGTTATCTGGCTGCCCGGCAAAATCTCATTGTTGGCATAATCTCTGGAGTCCTCTGGGGCAAACCAGAGCACTTCAGCAGTAACAAACAGTCCAAAGGAGCAACCAAAAGGACAGTGGTAGGCAACTTTAGCTGTCAGTGTCCATGGAATAATCATGAAACCTTTGTCATGCTCAAACAATATGAATTAAATAAATACTTTCCCAATCCGGAGTCCTTTAAGGCAAGTCTGTTCACACTGTGTGTGTGTATGTATATGTATATATATATATATCCATAAACTGCTGCCATGCTGAGCTCCAGTCATATTTCAACCAGTGGCCAGTCTCCTCATTTATAACCCTTCTGGTCCAATTAGGGGGAGGGAATGGAATCAGGGGTAAACTTTGGGATGCCCTCTTTGCTTTCAGGCAGAAGAATGAATGAATGAATTGATGTAGGCTAGAACGTAGTAATAGTTCTAGTAATGTGTTTTCCACCCTTTGGGTAACTTATGGATCCTAGCCTATACAAACTATCTAAGGGTATTTTTCTGAGTAAATGTATGGTTTTTTTTATTGAGTAAAAGTTTTGTAAGTCACTCAATATAAGAGCGTCTGCTAAATGCCTTAAATGTAATATCCAAATATTATATTTTACTGATAGTGATATTAGAACCCACATATGTGGTGTTTCCTCCGTTCTGCTTTTTTGTCATGGTTTAATGTGCCCTGGTACTCACTTGCTGTTGGAGGGTTTTAGGACCCACTCCCCCTCCACACTAATTACTTTGGGACAGCCCTTAATATGGTAAGAAGGCGGCGGAGTGGCCAGGCGGAGTGAGTGGGTCGTGATTGAGGGTCAGTGTAGTTTGTATTATTAATTTCCAGCTTGATTTTCACAGCCCTCAATTTTTCACCTCTAGGGGGCCTTTGAGTATCATGAATGACTTGCTGGCAACTCCTACTGTCCTAAAACATTAGTTTAATGACAACTCAGCCAGTTTGCATTGTTTTGCATGTATTAGTATTCCTAATATCTCTTTTTAAGTCATGGTGCATAAGGGGTTAAATAAAACAGATCAACAGTAGTTACTGGAAAAAGCCCATATTTATTTCAGTCTGAAATTAACTCGAGTGTTTTATATGTTTTTTTTTCCTAAACCCATTTCTGTTCATCTGAACAGAGCTTCAAAAATAAATATACTGAAACAGTGATTTTCCTAGAACATGACTAAGCTGAAGTGCGTCTGAACAGGTAAAGTCATTACATCAAAACAACGGTACTGTCTACAAGTGCTGCTATTCACACTCACACACACACACACACACACACACACACACACACACACACACACACACACACACACAACAAATCAGATCTCACTCTCAGAACCACCTTTCCTCATTTTGTTTGCAGCAAAAAGGAACAAAATCAATAAACATTGCATCCAAGCAGTGGGATATACTTGGCATAATGTTTAGGGAAAAATAAAACATATGGAAAAATGAAAATAAAAAAATTGTGGCTTTATGCCAAAATGTGGACTTACAGTAGTGCACATAGAATGCAAAGAGATTGTGTCAAACTCGAGTGGATCCTGTGTTTCAGGTATGCCTATCCATACGATCTCATCCTGTTAGCACTGTGCAAAATCTCCAATATTACCCTGTTTCTTAAGAAAGCCATCTCCATCCCTGAAAACAGCGCACAGAGTCCTGTGATACATCAATGTGAAGTTAGAACCTCAGTGAAACACAGCCTTAGAAAATGCATGAGCATGTGCACATCCAAAACCTAAAACCTAGAAGGTGCAGAGTGAAAATAAGCACTGAAAAAAATATATATAGCAAGATATCCACACGCCTGTAGTTTAATATATATATATTTTATACTGACTAAAACAGGCTCTTTTCTCAGGACATTTTCTCTTTTCAGGACCTAAAACTGTGATTTCTGCACTGTGCCAAGAATATAGTCACCCTGGACTGTAGAATATTCCATTATTAGCCTCTTTCTGGGAGCATGGGTCTTGCTTTTGTCATCAGTGAAACAAAATATGGAACCCCATTAACTTAAAATCACCAACCGACCCATTTCACTTCTTCACTATCAGCATTAAAATTCATTAAAATCACATCAAATTCATAAGTCACTTCCCTGTGCTTCATTTACAGTCGTTCCTTCACTTGGACAACCCTAGCAATAAAACCCTCAGTCATTACTGAGCATCATCTCAGCATAAACTACAACCAAGCAAACATCTGCAGCAGCATTCAAAAGCCCCGAGTAACAGAATCTCACAGAGTTTGGGTCACAGGGGAAGCTGCAGATGTTACTTCGAAAATATGATCCATTTGTACAACAGTAACATTTCAGACTATCCAGCCCTCTACACACTTGCCAAAGCTAATCTCTAAACCAGAGCCGTAACAATCCCCTAAACAATAATGCTAAAAAAATAATAATAATAAACAAAAAAAACAAACAGGGGGTTAACATGGACAGTCCACTCGTATCCCACAGTCCAGGTTTGAACTTCACTGTGGGCAACGGTCCTTACAGAGTTAAGGATGGGCAGATTTTGTTAGGGAATCTCTGAAAAGCCCATCACCCTTCAATACTGACTGGCTCTGCAGTCAGACGCCTCTAGCTCCACACTGGACAGGAAGCGCTTGGACAGCTTCCGTCCGTCATAACTGAGATGGGTGGTGTAGAGGGTCCTGGCGTGCTTGGGGTACACAATAGTGGTGCTCTGGTAGCGCTGCACCCGCTGACGGGGCTGGAGCTCCAGCTGCGTTTTGTAACGCCTCCAGGTGCTCTGAGAGAGGGCCAGCACAGTCTGGCTGCACAGCGCCAGCCCCAGACCCTTGGGCTGTAGAGACACGTCCTGGATGAAGTGCCGATCCGAGTCATAGCGCACAGATGAGGTGTATCTGCAACAATACCCAACAGTTTAACACGTGTTTCACCAATGTTTGTACACAAGCCAAAAAAAAAAAAAAAAAAAAAAAAAAAAACACCAATGGACCTTAACGTGGAAGAACGTCACCTTATTTCTTTCGGGGGTAGAGGGTCAAGTTCAATTCCCTCCCCGTAAGAGAATGGGTGAAGACCCTTAACCTGCCTAGGTGGAACCTGGAATATAAAAAAGATGGACGTTCAGCATTTTATTACCAGACAACAGAAGTGACAGTAATATACTTACCAGTTTGTTACCACTTTAAAAAAAATAAAATAAATAAATAATAATAATAATAAAAATAATTTAAAAAATAAAATAATAAATAATAATAATAATAATAATAATAATATATAAAATGGATACCTCAGGTAATATAGCTATACAAGCATGAGGTGAACTCAGGTATTAGCCTACAGCTAACCATGAGGTGAGTTCAGGCAGTATAGCTAATCAAGCATGAGGTGGACTCCGGTATTACAACTAAAATAAAACAAGGTAAATTTAAACTAAAAGTTAAACAAAAAAGATGAATTCGGGAATTACAACTTAATAAACATTAGTTGAATTTTAAAATAGTCGTTAAATAAAAATCTGAAATCTGGTATTATAGCTCAACAAACATGACGTGAATACAGGTAGGAGGTGAACTCAGAAACGACAGCTATGTTCAGATATTATGTCATTAAATAATATGATAAATGCAAAAAATATTATTTTAATCAATTTCAGACAACTTGCATCAAAATGCATGAAAGGGTTAACTCGTCCACGAGCACCTGATGGAGCGAAAATGACTGAGTGCGCTCTGAATGGGGCTGGACTTTATTCAAGCTCTACAAGCGTCCCTCAGAGGTAAATAATAATAAGCTAGCTAGATGTCTGGCATCTGCGAGGACAGGTCTCAGGTCTCTCGATTACTCACTCTGCCTTCGTCCTCTGAACCCCCGCTGCTCCTCTCGCTGCCCGCCGTCAGTAGCCAGGGGCTGGGGCTGGGACTAGGCGGCAGTCCAGAGTCCGGGCTGTCCAGAGCACGATCAGCTTTAAAACTCATATCCAGAAGATCGTCGTCAGACACATTGTGCAGATTCAGTCTTCCCACCATTGCCCCTCAGCTCCAGCTCCACCAGAGAGCTCAAACCCGAGAGGAACCGCGTTGTCTTACAGGCGCTTACTGGAGGTTTCACAGTCAGTCAGTCAGTCAGTAGCGCTTAGCAGTTCCTCTCACAGTGACAGGTACGTTCAGACTAGGGGCCACTTGCTGAATCCACTTGCTTACTGCTACGGTTCCTTCCTTCAACTCTCCAGGCTCCTGTGCCTCCTCTGCGCGCAGTACTGAAGCCTTTAAACGGAGTTAGATGGGTCAAAGTCCTTTAGTTCCTTTAGAGGCAGCAGAGCTCCACCAGCACTGGCTCGAGTTGAAAACTGTCCTACCTCAAAGCTCCTCATTGTTTTACATGCAGGCAGCTTAAAAAGCACCGCCTTCATAAGAGCCTCCCCACTGCTGATTGGAGTGAGATTCAGAGGGAAAAAATGTTTGGGGGCCTTGAGAAGTAATCCCCTCCCCTTTCTGGAGAATAAACACTCACTGAAAGACAGATTTCTGGCTTATTTTCTTCCAATGCTGCAAGTTTTATTGACAGAATCATAGCATTATATTAGGAGTGATTTATAGTATAAAAGTTGCATTTCTATTAACAGTAGGCAGGAATGTATATACACACACACTCACATCAAACTGAATCATTATTGATATAACAAGCAGGACGTCCGAGAGATGGACCAAAGATGGACCAAAGCCTGGGTCTCACACGTCTCAAACATTTATGCATCAACAGCAAAGCAAGTATAGACAGTGAAGACACACAGCAAGTGAGGCTCTTCTCTTGCTCAGACAAACATGAAAACTGATATCATCATCTATGCCTCAGGAGCTCATCTCCAAGAGGTCCTGACAGCACGCTTTAAGACGATCCAGAAAATACAGTGTACTCAACACCTGTTCACACTAAGACAAAGGTCTCAGAGCGTGGATTTAAATGTGGATTAACTACATACAAAAACAAACAAGGCAACTGGTTTGTGTCTGCTTTGGAGACTTAGGACATCTGAGGGTCCTCTCTGGAGCTCCACTGCTATTGAACCCAAAGACCAAGTTTCACAAACCACTTACTCACTTTGTCCCCAATACACTGGTCCTGGAGCTCCAGCGACTATTTACTGTAATGATGAGGGGGGAGGGGGGGCATTCAAAGAAAAGGCTGCCCTTAAATCAATTTCATGTTCAGACTCTGCAAGCAGGAGGAATCTGGGCCAAAGCAGCAGTGGGCAACTTCTCCAGATCATTCTGCCATCCATTTTGCTCTAAGTGCAAACATATTTCAGGGAAATGTGCAGCGTAAATGACACTACGGCCACTATGAGAAGCTTGGGCATTAGTGTTCTGAAGAAGAAAGCTTCAAATAAAAAGGGGCAAATGACTCATTCAGGCCAGCGATGCTTTACAGTGGTGGAAATTTCAGCACTATCTAACAGCTTTCAAGTCATGAGGTTTACATTAATGCATGGAAGGAGGACTTACTGATATGAGACAACCGATTTGTATTAGGGCAGGCATGTTCTCGTTTACCAGATTTTACATATGGGTATATAACACCACTTTGAACTCTAAATGCATTAAGAGTTGTGAAGCAGTCCACACTGAGATCACTGGATTCTTTTTTTGATGAGCTTCTCCAGTTTGCGGATGCGTGAGGACTCCTGCTCAGGGGTGGGAGCACTGAAAGAAAGAGAGGGTCCTCCGTCTGGCCCGGAGGGGGGAGTGGGTAACCTCTGCCTGAAGAGCTCCAGCATACTGTTCTGCTCGCTGCGCTTCAGTCCCTAAAGATGTTCAGCAACACAGACACAGACACACACACACAGAAAAGACTGAAATGTGAGACACTACAAAACTAATACAGACCCCACCTGAACAAAAAGACGACTGACTGTGTGGGCTGTTTCTGTCAGGCAGCTCCTCAGACCCTGACTAAGGGGTCAATCAATTCAGTAAAGCAACTCTCCATGGAGAAGCTCCCTCAAGCTGTTTTTTTTTTAGGAGTACCTAACCTGTTAGCAAATGATTAATACAGTCTTTAAACCAACTTAATATCAATCTTCTGCTTCTGTTTCCTGTGGTCATTTACCACAGACACATGATGTGTTTATCTATGCATAGAAAAGATTTTTCCTTCAATTGAGTTCCATGTCCAACTTCACCCACAAGCTACACTATATGTCCAAATGTCTGTGGACACCCCTTTCAATGAATGCATTCAGCTACTTTAAGTGGTACCCACCGCTGACACAGATATGCAAATGCAAACAGAACGCTTGTCTAGTCCCTGACTCTCTGGAGAAGACAAATATTAACCTATTGGCACTGTGCCTAATGCCAGGCATGTGACAGAAGGCTTTAAAGCCCTCCCAGCACTGAGCTGTGGAATAGTGGAACTGTGTCCTCCGGAATGATGGTGCTCCATTCAACACTTTTGGAATGAGCTGGAGAGGTGATTATCCAAACATCTTAACCTCACTAACGTTCTTGTTGCTGAATGCAATAAAATCCTCACAGCAGAGACAGTTACTCCAATAAAAGCAAGATCAACTCTTTTTCAATACCCTTGATTACTGAAGAAACAATGAATGAGTGGGTGTCCCAATACTTTTGTCCATACAGTGTATCGCTCCCAATCCAACATGACACTACCAAGTTGGGAGGGTGAAGACTGGCGTGTGCAGTCCCCACTGTCCAGTGTCCACCACATCTTTTAAAACACCTGTTAACACAACGTAATTGGACAGCTCAACATGCTTGCCGAGCATCTGCCAATTTGGTTAGGTCAGCAAAGGATGCTTGTGTTGAATAGTACT
Organism: Salminus brasiliensis; assembly: GCF_030463535.1. Classification (NCBI taxonomy): domain Eukaryota; kingdom Metazoa; phylum Chordata; class Actinopteri; order Characiformes; family Bryconidae; genus Salminus; species Salminus brasiliensis. The sequence goes on along the minus strand of NC_132888.1, from coordinate 17,366,732 downwards.
GTGCTAGGTGACCGGAGAGAGGAAGGGCCTTCCTACCTACCCAACCCACCAAGAGACTCCCAGCTAAAGACAGCGGCGGCATCGCCAGGGATCAAACTTGAGATCTCCCCTTTTGTGTTGTGTGTTCTACAGGGGCTTACCTTCATGTCTAGAATCTTCTGGAACGTCTCTGGGTTGCCATCAGCAAGAAGCTTGATGTAGTTATCCACGAACACCACTGGTGGCTCATGTGGGGCCATTACAACCTAAGGGTAAGAGAGAAGTAGGTCAAGCAACCAGTGCTGCCGCACAGATCTTAGCCCTGTCCCAAAAGCTCAACACTCCCACATGAGTCTACTTTAGTGAGCAGGAGAGCCTTAGACAGTCACCAAATGGCTAAAATTGCAAACAAAGAGCAACACTAAAGGCCTATATTTAGGCCCCGGTTTTAACAGAGCAATTACTCCATGCTTGAACGAAACTGAATTAGCCTCACCGGTAATTATTTTCGCTATAATGAGAGAGTCTGGGCAAATCAGCAGTTTAAGAGGTTAAATGCGGCATGGGCCCATTCAGCGGATCATTTTTTTCCCCCCTTCCCTCTGCGTTGGGAGAAAAAAGGAAAAGTTGGATAGCTTGTGACTATTCATATTTCTAGCAGAGTAGGGGAACACATGGCTGACAGACACTGCTAAAAAAGAAAAAAAAAGGGGGTGGGGGTATGGAACAGCACCCCCAGCATTTCTCCTTTTCCCAACCCCCAATACTACTCCTGTCCCTACCTCGAGGGACAGCACTCCATGATATGCATGGGTAAAAGATGTAAAAGTGACATGTAACTGTGGATTGTCTGGAATTTTAATGACAATCCCTCCCTTCAACGGCATGATTTACTTAGCGACTGTCTGGAGAAAGGCCAATGAAAAGCCTTGAGGGGGCCTTGCTGTAGTTAGCATGTTGTAAAGGAGGGACAGAAAGAGCGAGAGAAAAAGAGACAGAGAGAAAAACAGACAGGAAAGAAATTGAGAGAGCAGAGAGCAGAGAGAGCAGAGAGCAGAGAGCAGAGAGAGAGAGAGAGAGAGAGAGAGAGAGAGAGAGAGAGAGAGGGAGAGAGGGCAAGACAGACAGAGTGAAGAGGCATCAGTACTGCCTTTCCATTTAGTTTCCAGAAAGGGCCACAACAGGAGGGAGAGAAAGAGGCTGTGGAAAACAGCCACGTCTCACAGCCTGCATGCTTGGCCTGCTCTACCTCTTTTAGCTTCACGTCTCTCTCTCTCTCTCTCTCTCTCTCTCTCTAAAGTCAGGAGCAAGCCCATTCCCAGCAAATACAAGTAAGGACATCTTTAACAGATTATTCTCCACGTTAGCGCTGTAATGAGCATCATGTGGACAGCCAAACTGTAAGCCTCCGACCGCAATGGAGGTCACATTTCACTCTTAAATCAGTAAACGTGTCACGGAAGTAACAGTGCTTCACATAAGTAACTCATTGATGCGCTGAAGGCACCCCGACACCGATTCTGAAATGAAGGCAGGAAACGGCCGTAATATCGGCCCGCTAAGCACAATTAAGAAACATCAACTACAACGTGTTCGCTGGGCTTTTGAAGGAATCATGGCTACGGGCTAAAACATACTATGACAGCAGAGGCAAAGCAATGGTTTAACATACGCCTGGTTCTCTTCTTTAAGGCCCTCAAAATCAAAGTGGTGGAAAAGATGGAAGCAGTTACCTGGGAGGCACCTGGGGCAGTGCAAAGTCAATCATTAAATGCTAACCAGATCTAAGGGCTGACTGTATGAATTCATTGAGCTCAAGGCCAGGCTTACGCAACCCTGCAAAGCAGCCATGAGCAAGGGGAATGCATGTAAACACATTCAAAGCATACTGGCTGTGGCCGAGGGGCCGAGACTTCACCCCTGCTCATCAGCGCTCGGACAATGTGCCGACAGGCTCAGCTGCTGAACACAGTCAGCGTGGATCAATACAGGCTTATTCACAGTGATAACACTCTTGAACCATGTTGAAACACAGATCTTAATCAAATGTCTTTTATTATCTGAGGGACAAAGAAAAGCAGCTTAACAGAAAATGAACAAAATGAACTGGAAAACAAATCTTTCTCTGAATGAATTAAGAAAACACTTCCCGTCCAATATTTGCTTTAAATTAAGACATCTTAATGACCATCACAAGATGCTGATATTGACAAGACAATATGAGGGAAATAGGGCAAACACTTTTCCGGCACAATCTTGAATGATTAGAGCTGGCCCAAGTTTAAAAATGAAAGAGATGGCCCTAGGGAGCTTAGCAGCTGGCCAGAGATCATAAGGGTTGAGGCTAAAGTGAAGGGCCATGAAGAAACAAAGGTGCAAGGAGGTATCTCATGCTTCTACCCAGCAACACTGAATCCTGCTACTTGCGATCCCGCTCTGTAACTGTAACTTTACGTGGTCTGTCACTTCATGACTAAGTTGCTGTGTTTCCTAAATGCTTGTACTTTTCAATAATACCAGTCATAGCTGATGGTGGAATATCTAGGGGGAAGGGAGAAATGTCACTAACTGACATGTTGCAATGGTGACATCCTATTACAGCACCACACAAATTCAGTAAGTTCTTCAGAACCACCCATTCTTTCACAAATATTTGTAAAGACTGCGTGGTTGGCAAGGTGCTTGACTGTATACGCCTGTAGCACTGTGGACTGAATGAAACACCTGAACTCAATGACTGAAGAGGTGTGTCCCAATACTTTTGTCCATATAATGTAGGTGACGAAAAAATAACATTATTTATAGAGATAACTATAACTATATACTCAGGAGAGCAAGATTGTAGATAACTGGCTTGGCTGGCAGTAGTGGAGTGGGTTTTGTGACCATAACACTCCAAAATCAACTTCTAAAGGCCTTTGAAAACTTGCATGTTAACCAAACCTGGACCACGCTGTGTTTCAACTTCTCCAAGTGTGAGAGCGTGCAAGCATGCAAGTGTTAAGACTCTAATGTGAAGAATTGTGCGAGCAGCTGCTCCCCTCTGAGCAGAGCCCTGCTGGGTGCGGGCACTTCCTGCCTTTAGGAGAAAGCTCATTAAAACACAGGGGCATAGCTCAGTTAGGGGCTCCTAACCAGCACAGAGCCGCGAGGGCCTTTATGAGCTACTCATAATAAAATACTTTCCTGCATGGGGTCAAACAGGCAGCCTGCAGGGCAAGCTTGTTAAAAGGGAATTCTTGGAAAAAATTAAGTCTGTTTCATATGATGAGTCTTTTGGTCATAGGTGGGTGCATGGATTGATGGAAAGACAAAGATACCCACCTTTAGAATCATCTCCGCTCGAGTCATCCCTTTGACCACTATTTTAGTGTAGCTCGCTGGAGCTTTGCGAAGCACCTGAGAGCCGATTGAAGGGAGGTCTAGCAGAACAGTCTTCAGAGAGTGTGTGTCTAGTAGAAGCTGACATTCACAGACAAAGAGGGAGTTCAAAAGACAGTTCAAAAAGTAGTCTGTACCAACTACTCAAACTCAATTTTATAATTTATAATAACAGTGCCAAAAATGGTGGCGTGGGGCTATAGAGGATATGCCCTGACGTCAGATTCCCGCTGGAACACGCCCCCCAGAGTTGGACTGAGCATCAAAAAAATTCTGCAACATTCGGCTGCGTTTATTAGGGAAAACGTCCAAACCAGGAATGAAACAAGCGATTATCTTCTCAACTGAAAGGCAGTTGGACTCGACAGTGATTCATCCAAATTACCAAAGAACCAGTGAATGTCCATGGACATCGATGTGTAGACAGGAACGTTCAGCTAAATCAGGCTCAAATCAAACTTGTTTAGAGGCTAAAGCCTTATATCTAAGAGCACAGAGCCAAGTGAATAGTTTTCATGTTTTCGACTGTTTTCAGGCAAACATCACAAGACAATCGCAATCGCATGTGTTTTAGCGGCATTCACACTGAGTGCTAACACTGACAGTCAGCGGGCATGGCCGCGGTAACTCCCGCCACCTGTGACGTCACATGCATACCCTCTATACCATAGCAGATCCACCAGCAGTTCTTCAGTTATTCTATGGCACTGCTCCTTTTCAGGCTTGTACATTACATGTACATTAACTTTGGTAGAGTGCAGTAGCTACTTATTAAAATGCGGAATTACCTTCTCAGTTACCAATCTCAGTTATTGTTGTTTTGTGAATCTGGCAGTTGTTCATGATATTCATGATAAATGGGCCAATAGAAATGCTCCAAAATTACTTGGAATTAAATAGTTTTACAATGACACCTACTGAGAGTTTAGGATTTTTCCTTATTTTGTAAAGTTGACAATTAGGAGATGCAAGGTTTTTGTGTGACAGCAAACATATGTAAGAAGAACACGTAAGCAATAATGTAAATTAGAGAGCTGAAACACACCATAGCTACTCCTGGAGCTTTGCCTCACTGTGGCATTGTGCTTACCTGCTCAGCTCCAACCATGCTGATGGGTTTACATCTGAACAAGTGGTTGATAAACTTTGGAATGAAGGAGCTGTAAAAGAGAAGAGAAATTAGCAGGTTGGTCAGATGCGAAACATGCTGCTTATCTGAGCAAACCAATTAGTTTGATAGGGGCTCCAGTACGAACTTGGTGAACTTGATGCAGAACTGGGTGAAGTATTTGCGGGTGGCGGCGAGGTTGTCTCTGATGATAGGTACGTTCTGTTTGATGTGCATGATGACAGATGTGACGTAGGGGCTCTGATCACCCACATGCTCTACACTCTGCCATGGCATCTGTAAAGACACAAACACACACATGCACAATCTTAGCAATTTCTCTGAAAACAGCCGGCATATAAATCGGCTCCCGTAGAGATTAAAGTTAAGCTACATTCTCACATGTTTGCGCATATTTGAGGATTTTGTAAGTCACGTTTATCTCACCTTGCTCATGGCTGTAAGGGCTGGGTCACATGCAGCGTCTAGATCCTGAACCAAGAGCTGGATGCTGTTTGAGATCACACTGCCATGCAAAAGCATAGTTATAGAGTTAAAAGGTGGAGAGAAAAACACACATATATACATATATATATACACATATACACACACATACATATATATATATATATATATATATATATATATATATATATATATATGCGCAAACATAGTGTTCTATATGTGGTAGCCTAGAATGATCAACTGACAACAAATGGATTCGTGTTTAGCCCAATCTATATAAGATCACTGGAGTGTATATGAGGTTGATGGTTACGTGCTAAAGGTGTCCATCTCTCCTGTTAAGTTGATCCTTTCTATGAGTGATTTGTCCACTTTCTCCTTTAGTTTCTCCTCAAGCTATGAATGAAAGGAACAGGGCGCTTAGACCACTTAGAAAATCCACACATGTCTATGTCTATACGTGTCTGTATGTGTAATGACCTGCTGTGTGGTAGCAAGGCAATATTCGGCTGTGCTGAGGATACTGCAAATGAGACAGAGCTCCTCTGTGGTGAACTTGGCCACCTCCGAACCTTCTTTTTCCTTCAACAGACTGCTGATGGTCAGACCTCCGCTGTTACTGCTTGTTCTGCAACACAGAAACACACACTCACACATACTGACCAGAGCGCTCCCTACACCCAGCAGTCCCTTGAAACTCCTCCAGTTGTTCAAATGTTGGAGAAACCAAAGAAACCACAACAGCTTCTCCAAAAGAAAGGCTTTCTTTAGTTTGATCTCCCAAAGACAATAGAGGGTAAGCCACCCAGGATGGCGGGTGGTGCTTATTCTTCTTCAGTTGAACAACACAGAGGAACTTTTTAAAAAAGGGGCCACACAGAAATGGTTTTGCTTGCTGGGCAATAACAACAGCATAAACAGCTCCACTGCTCCACTGATTTCGAAGATCAAAAGCCAGGCATGGTGGCAGGGAGACGAGAGAAAAGCCCCTTAAAAGTTAAACCAGATGGGGGTGGGTGGGCTCAGTGCACTGCAGTGGGATGCTTCACTTACTTGGGCAGGTTTCCAGAGAGGATCTTCCAAGCGTACTCGCGCAGGTACTTCTGGAAGATAGTGGTGAGGGCTATCATTGGTTCGCCTGTACTCAGCTGCGAGCACTGCACCATACACTTCTTATAGTACACGAAGAGATCGGCGCAGCTGGGTAGAACGGCACCCCCTTCTTCCGTGCCTGACTTGGGGGGACCCTGAGCTCGGAAATCGGCCACAAAGCGGTCAATCAGCTCCCCTAGATTCCTGCAACAGTAGCACAAAGGCCATTTTGTTAGTCACGGCCACACAGAACTGCACCACCAATAGGAATGTGATCAGCAATGCACAGAGGTGTGAGAACTATTTGGGACAGGGAGCGCATTGTATGTGCCACTGCGGAGGGTCATCCCCTTCAGAAGTCAGAAACCAGATACCAAACGCCCAAGTGAAGAATGTGGGCATTTCCATGCCAGACAGGTCAGTCTGAACTGGAAATAAAGGAGGCCATTGTCAGAAAAAGGTCAGTCTACTTTAGCCAATGGACCATTGCAAGACCAGAGGAGTCCCCCTCTTCTGAGCCCCAGATTTGGAAGTCCTCCTGTGGGTAAGAAAGACAGCAAAAAAAACAGAGAAGAAAGCAGACAGAGAATGGGAGGGAGGGCAAGAGAGAGAGAGAGAGAGAGAGAGAAAGAAAGAAAAGCAGAGAAGGAGATCTGCTGCTGTAGCACTTTTCAAGCCGTCTGCAGCGGCTGTGGTTAACGCAGCTAATGGGAAACATTTCTGCTTCAGTGGAGAGATAGAAAGGAAGAGATGGAGACGGAGACGGAGGACTGACTGGCGAGGAAGTATTGAAGGGGACACACACACACAAACCATGTGATTAGTTTGTCATGTGAAAGCAAAGCTCTTGCTTTAAACTTCTAGTAGCAGTACATTACACAGGCACACAAAATCCCCACTGTGGTGTGAGTGTTTTGGGACACTCTGTTGTACTTGTATAATTCCCTGCAAATTCCACTCACTTGTCCTGTGATTCGATGTAGACGTAGAGATGAGGTTCAAAGCATTTGGAAATAATGCCATGGAACGGATTCTCTGGGGCCTTGGGCTTCTTTGGCTGAAAACAGGAAAACATTAGTCAACTAGGAGTTTCTTAAGAGGTTCTTCTCTGAGCTTAACAGATTAGATAAGATAGAAAAAAAGTGGAAGGAAATTTCACTGTTAAAAACACATTTGCAACATTTCTGAAAGTTTTGAAAACAGGAAATTTTAAAACCTGGAACTACAAAGTCACACTTAAAGACCCACATTATGTTTATTTACCTAATAATTTGGTATGGCCATATGAACCAGAGCTCATGCATTGTGGAAAATGTAAAGAAGCAAGAATAATCGGCATAAAAGATGACTGAACTGCTCACCATTCGTCCCTCAAATTTGTTGTGTAATAAAACAGCACTGTGTAAAGATGTGTGAACGCAATGGTAAGAAAAACAACATTAACTATCTGTCATCAGGTGGGGTGAATGTGAACAACATATGGGGCAATGGGCTGTTGCGGTATTTTTCTATACATTCCTTAACCCAATGAATGTTTTAACAACCATTGCATAACCACTTTAATGCAGCCTGACAGTCTTCATACAGACCTGAATAGAGCTGAAAGGACACACAACAAATCAATAAGGATGAGGAGGAATGATGTTACCCTGTCCAAATCTACATCCTTCTCGGAAACGTTGTCCTCCGATTCATCCTCTAGAAAAGGGTTAGTGGGCTCCAAAGGCGTCTCGGGTTTCTTCTGCAGACAAAGGATCAGACACACCAGTCAGAACCTCCCAACCTCATTCCCATCAGTTTCACGCTCTAGAAAAGTCCATTTGTATGCAGGCACATGGCACTGTGACCTGGGAAGGAACCTGAGCCAGGAACAGCCCATGCTGGCCTTACCCCAGGGCCGTCGCTCAAGGTGCTGCCTGAGAAACGCTTCGCCAGCAGCCCCTCGAAATTGGTGGTCCTCTGAATAGCAAAGAGCAGGAGCTTGACCTCAATCTCCCTGGCACGGGCTCTCATCAACTTCGCCAGCTCTGTCCTGATGAGAACACAAAACACACACACGTACACACACCGTGGTCAGCAAGACCTCACATGCTAGGCAGGAGTCAGGCTTCGGGTCAGTGATTTAATAGGCCAACACATGCATGCTGTTAAACTGGCAGACCACGACTGCCATCAAAAAACACAAACATTCTCAGGTCAGCATTATTTTTGTCTGTTTTCTGTGCCTCAAAAAGAAGGCCAAGCTGTATAGGAATTGCCAAAGCACTTGTTCATAAAAGATTCACAGACTACAGCACGAGTACAACAAAGACTTTTATCCACTGAAGCTCTGGTAATTCCTTGCCTACTTATTTTAGTACTAATAAACAGATACGATTTGCCATCTTTCTCATTCTTTATGCGAGTTTGCAACAATTTAGTATATTCCACTGCTTTTAAATGTGCGAGTCCACCCAAAAGCTCACAGCAGGGCCAAGAGACACATGAGAGGCAGAGGAAACCAGTGGAAAGCCCCCAAGGGTCAGGGAGGAGTGAAAGGCCAGTGACGTGCCTAGAGCACTAATAAGTGACAAAAGGCCACCGCCAAGCACCCATGCATCGAGAAACGGCGGTGAAACAATAACATCAGCCCCCGAGCCTTGCTCCATGCCTCATGTTTGATTCCATTAGTTGCCTTTTCGCACTGCAACAGGAGAAGAGAGAGAAACGCAGCAGCAGACAAAGCTGACAGAGGACTGAAAAGCCTATTGGGGTGGACAGAGATGTAAAAACAAGGCCTGAGAAAAAGTTGTAATTTATGTTTTAGGGGGGTATGCTGCTTTAAAACAGTAGAATGTGTAAGAAAATGAAACCATGTCTGATGCTATCTCCGACCCCATCTTCCTCTCAGGGTGACAGGTGTGCCACATCACGGTTTAGTAATACAGGATGTTGAAGAGTCACTGTGCTGGTACCTTGTGATATGGCAGAACTCCACCGCAATGCGCTCAGTCATGCACCACTCTTCAGGAAACATGCGCCCATACTTTTCTTCGTAGTCCACTAGCTGACGTTTAATCCACGCGTATCGCCGGTCGATCTTATCCAACCACGCCACCTGGATTCAAGACACAAGAGCTCTGAAATGACTGAAAGAAAGAAATGACCTACCATATCTTTACCATGAGTCAAACTTGGCGATTGTGACATGTACTTTTAACCATACTCACATCCTGATTCTCCTGAAAGAGCACAAGGTACTCCGAGAGGTGCTGCCTGATGAACTTCTTGATTATTTCCTGCTTAATGCGAGGATCCAGGACATTCGCCACCAGACAGGCATCTCTGAGCACCATGCTGGGGCCTCCAGGCCTCTGTTGAAAACACAACCATGATATACAGAGCCTTAAATTACTTTGTGTTTTATGTGTTGTCTGTGCCATCTTTTACTCTTTGTTGTTTTCGCCAGAACAGTACAATACCTTTGACCCCTGTGAAGGGAAAGCCTCCTCAAAGTCAGCCAGAATCTGAGTGCCTAGCTCACTCTGTGCTGCTTTCACCCTGTGGGGACGACAGAGATTGATGTTTCAACAGAAGAACTCCCTGGTCTGATCGCAGGATCAGCCTTTAGGCAAGATGAGCCTTCCCCTCATTATCCTTAATGGAGCAAGATCAAACAGAAAAGGTCAATCTCAGCCTGATCCTGCTCCAGGCTATGGAACTTCTCGATTACTGTGAACTTGAATGGAACACAGAAGGAAGAAGAGTGTCTAAACCAACGTGGAACATTTTTCCTAGTGTGATGATCTGCATTTCTGAATATCCTGAGACCGCAGCCAAGTCATGTCCTTAAGTAAAGTGGTATCTGCGAGAACAGGAAGAGTGAGTAGGAGAGAGCGGAACATTTTTTTGTTTTCAATACATGATACTTTTACACAAGCAGCCTGCACATCTCTGGTAGTTTACATGTGAGAATGTAAACTTTCCAGTACCTGATGTTTAGTCCACATGCTTCTTTCACTTCAGATACCGGTTCTGTATCTCTCAGCTTGCAAACAAATGCATGTGTACAGCTGTCCATGAGGGGCGAGCTCAAGGCGTGATAAATAATTACGCAAACTGTGTAAAAGTGAATTACACCGCACAACTGTAAGGACAAGCCAATGGTTTTATATTATAGTCACCTTGCTATTAATTAAAATAATACAAGCATGAATCCTGGGACTTACACACAGCTCAGTAATCAAATAATATTCTAAAGAAAAGGATTACATCAAACAATCTGTCTGAGGTAAATCCTGAGAAATATTACATTTAAAATGAATAACTGATGTTTCTATAAGATGTTCTATATTTACTTTAACTTAATGTGTAACTACTTGTCTTACATTTCACCCTGTCTTAGTTTCTGCCCGGCTTTTCCACCACATGACAAGTTACACAAATCTTTACATAATGCTAACACCAGAATGCTTACAGTAGTTGCTAAGACCATTACACCATCGTGGCACACTTAATACCAAATCTGATTAATCCAGGGTTTTTAGGACCATTCCTGGCTGTCTTAGGTTCTGGTTTTAGGCCTGCAGATCCTCTTATGTGTTTTGGATTAAGCACCTATTTATTAGCTGCTAAATACCATCCTGTTTTTTCTTTTTTCTGATAGGTGGTCATTTTCTTAAGTGTTTATAGCAGAAGCAGAAATGATGGTTCCTTCAATGATGGCAAATCAGCCTTATCCTGCTTCAGCAAAACATCTGAAAGCTGTAACACTTTCTCTAGCATAATTGACTAAGCAGTCAAGTGCCAACAAACACATTCCACACTTAATTAGTCTGTCCATAATACATTGCGTAGGACTTTAGATGAAGACGCTACAGTGCTTGAAGTTTAAGTATTGGTATAAACTTAGACTATATGTCTCTATGTTTCTTCAGGGACAATGTTATGCCACAGGATGACCACTCCTGAGCAGACTCGCTGGTCAACTTAGTTGCTGACCCACTGAAATACTGTCCCAAACATGATCAAATTAGTCAATGTAACTGACTGGTTAGGCCAGGGGTGTGGAACCCCAGTCTCGCGGGGCCGGATTACTGCACAGTTTAGTGATGTTATTGCTTAAACACACACGATTTAGGCCATCAGCTAATTACCAGGTTTACCAGGTTTAGAGCAGGGAAATCCCCAAAACTGTGCTGGACTCATGCCCTCAGTTCTCCACCCCTGAGCTGGGAAGAGAGCCTTTGAAAATACCTGGTAAATAGGCTTAAACAACATTGCTATTATTACTACATAACTCAACTATATTTTCTCATACCTAATGATTAGGAGGTGATTTGGCCCAAACTACATTTCAGTATAGTCTGAGAATGTGAGTGATTACAAAACATTACAACTTTATATTGATGCAAACAGCAAGGTGAAGCTTGCCATGTCATGCCTCCATTTTTTATTTAGCCAAATACTGCTTTGTATTTCCATACCTTGGCTAATATAGTCATGGAACTGTTATGTGCTGTAGTGGTAATGGTGAAAAAATGTGTTGAAATTTTCTATCATGTAGCGAAGGATAATATTTGTTCAATAAATCGCCTTGTACTGCTGATGTGTGCTTATTTACATGGCACACCAGGCAAAGGGCTCAATGATGTCTCTTTTACAATGATGTTACTTACCACTGCTATGCGAACAAATATGAATAATGTGCAAAAACATCGAAAAACACACAGGGGCAGAACCTTTTTTATGACTCCATTTACATATCAGTGTATTAGCATTCGCCGTGTTTGTCAGATTTCAGCACTCGCAGCAGTGGGCAGGTTCATGGCAAGTTGAGGATGAGTTTAAAGAGGTTTGGGAGCATCACAGCACAGTGGATATGGGATTCCAATTTCATTTCTAAATTCACTATTGATGCTGGATGTAGCCAGATCCCATCACTGGAACAACAAGTGCCTTCCAGGATAAACAAGAGCAGCTACAGAAAGCGGGGAGCCACATGTTCTTGCCAGATGGACACCAGACTCAAACTGGGCATACGTCTACTTAACTGTGTCTTTCTTAACTGCTCTGAAGACCCAGCAGTGTCTGAACCATGGCTGTACTCTCAGCTGCTGTCCCTGATCAAACGTCTTTGCCACACCTTTCAACCAACCAGACATTTCTATCTAGGGTGGGTGGGTCACGCCTCAGAATCAAAACATTTCACTTCTCCCGTTTTTGGCATGGGCTAAAACTGAGCATCGCAACAGGCCAATTAGATATGGCCGATGCTGCATTTCTGTGCGCCTCTCTCACAACAATTCAAGCTCAGCAAGTCAAGTTAAAAACAAGGAAGCCCTCATTGTGCTCTAAAACCATCACATCCAAACCCCCAAAGGGGGCTAATATGTTTACATTGCAAATTCCAAAGTTTGCAAGACCTTCTCCACCCACTCAAATGTTTTTTCCACACCCTAAGACCTGAAGAAGAAGGTCAAACCAGAGTCAGAAAGTGATGATTCACTGCACCCTGCATGACCAAAACACTGAATTGGTTTATATTTGCATAATAAAGCAAGTAACAACTCTTAGCATCTCATGCCTTTGGTTCAACTCTGAGTCATATCTGTGCACAGGCATGCATTCTGCTTTTAGCTGAAGACGGAAAGGCTAACTGTTGGAGCAGGGAAAGGCAATTGAAGTCACAGACCTTTCCAGATAAACATTAAGGCACTGGAACAATCTGGGGAATAGTTTTCCACATCAAACACACCCTCCTCTGCCCTTTGCTTATGAACCAACAGCTTTATCAGAGAATCCAACATAAATAAGCAGTGGGAAGGAGCGAGTCATGGAGACGCGTGGAATGAAACCGAGAGCCTCTCTTGGTCCTCACAATGAGTCCAGTTTCTGCGACAGCAGGGACAAGGGCTCCACTGCTGGGGACACGCAAGGACAAAGAGCCCCTCTCTGCTGAAAGAGCATGGTTGGAAAAAAGAGCTTGAACAAAGAAGAAGATCTTTAGAGCAGATTTCCTTCCTGTGTTGCATCTGTAGTAAACATAAACAGGATCCGCTTATCCTCAGCACCATTCAATTTAGAGAATTACAGCCAGAATTAGTCATATAAACAGTGTCTGCGTTTTCAGTTCATTCAGACAACAGGCAGACAGCCCGAGTATACAGTTAGGCCACGGCTCACTTCACATGCAGCAATGTAATGAGCCGTCTGGACATTTATGATTCAAGTCAGACTTGTGTGTGCGTGTGTGTGTGCGCATTGAGAAGGGAAGGTGAGTGTCCGCTTACCTCTCTGAGAGCTGGCGTATCTGAGGGATGCCCATATATTTTTGGAAATGCTCCAGCACGTTGACCACCCCCTGGAGCAGGTTGGCCACCTCCCCGTACTGCCTCTTGCGTGTCATGGCTCTAAAAAAGAGCTCAATCAATTAACCAATCAAATATCTGTAATGCACTGTACCAGTGGTAGCATTATCAGTCATTTGTCAGTTCTTTATGAGGTGAAACCTTCAGAACAGACTCGGTTCAAGTGATAGTTTGGCCAAAAACCTAATTTGGACAAAAGTGCTGACAAAATTCAGGCTGCTTTTAATTAGGCAATGTACTTTTTGTAGATGCAATGTTTTTGTAGATAACAGCATGACATGCAATGCTAGAAACCACATAAACAAATCTGCGATTACGTAACGACTTACCATGGTCTGAGGAAAGCGTGTAATGACTTAGACATGCAGTTTGCATAACGCTAATTGGTGGGCTATAAACTGCTATTACTTGTTAGCTACATTACCCTATCCATGTTAACAAACCCATCTACGTTAATTGGCTACATTCTGGGATTTTTCGTTGGATTTCATTTTCAGAGCATTTTATCAGATGTGTGGGCCAGTGAAAGGTGAGGCCACTTACTCCAGGGAGTCTACACCACCGGCTAACATGTGCAGGTGATTTAGTGTTGTGATGGAGGTTGTCAGGTGACGCTTCGCATGGTCCAGCTGTTTGATGTCCCGGGTGATCTCTTTTACCTGAGGAAGGGAACAAACATCTCAGAGCTGATTGCACCAGCATATCCAACTTTGAAAGACTCCCTATTGTTCTCCGGTCCCACAACTCCAGCTAGCCAGACCCTGCCCTTCCGCTGACCTGCTCGGCACTGGTAACACGCAGATGGCTAGTGCATTACCCAGGGCTTAAAGGGATGCAGTGTACAAAAACCGCAGGATGTCACAATTTCCTCCCGCATAGCTAGCCAGCATTGGAGAACGTGTTTGGGGGGAGTGGGTGAAAGTCCTATTTACACTGGGTTGACTTTCAGGCCCTAAATGACCAGGTTCCTGTCTGCAAGGCTTATTTTTACTCACCATTTGCTCTGATTTCTCTGCTTTGTCCTTGATGTCTTTGATTTTGCCAAACAGTTGTTGGATGGCTTTCTGCGCCTCCTCCAGAGCCTGGAATAGAGGCAAACGTTTAGACACTGCATTCGTGATCTCCCTCACAGACCTGCCCTAAAATGTCCATACAATTGCTGGGAACTGAAAGCTCATCCAACTACTCTAACAACAGTCTTAAAATTTTAGGACAGTTGGCTATGGAGAAACATGGTTCCTTTACACAATCTTCTCAAAGATCTTCCCAAATTTCTTGCACAAATTTAGTGTTTATGAAATCAAACAGTTAAACTACATCTTAAAACTACATCAAAGCCGTCTGGTAATTCCAGTAGTAGAAACTTCTAGTGAATATGAAGATGCAAGATGAGTAAAAGAGCTGGAGAAGAAAGAGATGAAGATGATGATGATGTTGTTTCTGGCTTGTATTCCCCCCTCCTCCTCCTTGCTCGGTATTATTTTTAGTGAGCGCCTCTCTCTCTCTCCTCTCTCTCTATCATTCATGCAGAGAAATGAGAACCAAATGGGACTGCTTGATGAAAAAACCCTCGCCCACAGTTTGCCCTCACATTCCAGCAGGGTAAGTGTGCAGCAGCTGCACTGAGGCATCCCAGGCCTGCCACATGTTCCCCCACCTGACCCCAGCACATCGCCATGGCGCCCGTGCTAGCCCTGAGATAGAGAGTTAACTGGAAGGTTATGGGCTGTGCCAGACTTCATGCTACCATGCAAGGGCCTACAGAGAAAAAACAGTCCTGCTGACTTTTGATAATGTGTAATTGCCATACAGTGTTTGAGCAGCTGTGGTGGTGGACAGTAAGCTATGGCGGTGGCGGCTGCCAGTGTTTTTTGCTGGGCCAGGGCTGAGCTGACCTAGTGCATGAAGGTTGGCTAGCTCTCTCTTTCACAGGCAGATGGAATGCTAACAGCCGGCACCAGCTGCCCCATGGAATTTACCACTTTTACAAGCCTCTTCAAAACACAGGAGGACGCTCCCTTGCTCTGTCTCTCACAAACACTCTCACACACCGACACTCACACATACATATCATAAACGTACAATTATTTTTAAAAGAACAGTTGTTTCTTCACAGATTTCCCAAATTCTGAATTGATCAGACAGTGTCTAAGTTGACCTGTTCAGGTCATAGTAAGGGTTGTGTTGTGATGGAATACAAGTATTTCACCCTGTTCTTCAATGATCAGGACCCCACAGGACCACCTTGGAGTACACCAAAGTACTGTTTGGTACTGTTAAATCACTGTGCTGATCAGTTATTTATCTCAGTGTTACTGAACTCTAACCTGAGTAGACTGATAAATCACTGTGCTGATCAGTTATTTATCTCAGTGTTACTGAGCTCTACTAAAGCCTGAGTAGACTGATAAATTACTGTGCTGATCAGTTATTTATCTCAGTGTTACTGAGCTCTACTAAAGCCTGAGTAGACTGATAAATCACTGTGCTGATCAGTTATTTATCTCAGTGTTACTGAGCTCTACTAAAGCCTGAGTAGACTGATAAATCACTGTGCTGATCAGTTATTTATCTCAGTGTTACTGAGCTCTACTAAAGCCTGAGTAGACTGATAAATCACTGTGCTGATCAGTTATTTATCTCAGTGTTACTGAACTCTAACCTGAGTAGACTGATAAATCACTGTGCTGATCAGTTATTTATCTCAGTGTTACTGAGCTCTACTAAAGCATGAGTAGACCGATAAATCACTGTGCTGATCAGTTAATTAACGTCACCAACGTTATTTTATCGTCACCAAGCTCTTTTCAGGGTGTTACAGTGGCTATAATATCCAAAATCAATACAGTTTCACCATATTTACATTATAAGGCATGTGGCAACAGAAAAACCTAATAAAGATCACAGTTTTTAAGTGGGTCCCCTACATTTACCATAATGTATCCCATTATTTCTTAGTCCATGAGACTGGTGGCAGTTCTGGTTTGTTGAAAATACTAGTATTTCAATTCAATTTCTTTCAAATAAATGTATTCTGAATATGTAAAAAATGTGTTTCTGTGCTAACCCAGAGAAAGAGCGAGAGAGACAGAGCCATGTAGCAGACATGGCTGGTAAAGCAGTCAATGGCATTTAGCAATGCAGATATGCAGATAGTGGTATGAGGAGTGGTTAGGCATTCCAAATGGTTCATTTCCGGAGTTAGGAGCTAGAGACAGAATGCTGGAGGACTCGCTCCTTTCCTTATCTCTCTCTCTCTCTCTCTCTCTCCCTCTCCTCGCCTGATGGCAAGGAGGTGTACAGCTGCCACACATGTGGACTCCATTTGCAGTTTGGGGATATCTCCGCTTAGACAGCTGCAGCAGGCCACAGACTGCAGGTCGACATCGAATAAGATGTTGACAAAGTGCCATTCCTTAGAGACTATATGGACACAAAATATCACTTTACTTACAGAATTAGAATTCTATTTCTCTCCTAATTCAAAGCTCTACTTAAAGGTTTTTCTCCACCAACAGACGTGTAGTTGGCACAGCTGCCAATCAGTGCTATATAATTTCCTAAACACCTTCTAATTTCTCTGTAAAGCTAATAATGCCAGAAACATGTGCCGAGTACTGAGTTAGAGTACTTGCAGCTTGAATTCCAGATCTGAATTTCTGTGCTGGACCCTATCTTGAACCATTGATGTGGAGAAAAAGAACTAAACAAACAAACAAAAAAAAAAAAAACACAAGCATGTTGATACTATCTGAAACAATTCCAAAAAGAAAGGCAGGGACTGCCAATACGCAAAGAACGATAGAAAAAGGCATGAGCAGTAAACATTCTTTCCTGTGTGTAGATTAAATATTTATGCTACATTCTTGGGGAGGTCCCTTTTCAGCATTCCTAATAAGCAGCTCCAGATGCCAAAAACTACATGAGACATCCTGATCCCAACTGGCTCCCTGACAGCCATAAAACTCTCATCTGAAACCCCACCCCCTACCCCATCTGGGAACACAATACGGCAGATTTTTATATGGAATTTTAGCTGCATCAAAGAAAATATACATTACAGTAATGGCAGGGCTAGACAAAGGGAAACCAATGAGAGTGACCCAGTACACTGATAATTGGCACCAAATGTTCTCTGCATCCTGTTGATTTTCTGTTCTATTCATTGTTGCATACGTTTCAGCGTACTGTACAACAATTTTCCGCTTCAGCAGATATTCTGCAAT